>NC_056515.1:22996906-23026055 GCF_014905685.2 Nematolebias whitei
CTTTTTAAAACGATTTTTTTAATTAATGCTAAACCTAAAGTGTCATTTCTTTACAAATGATCACTTGTGCATACCTTATGTGCATATCCTGTTCACAGTGTACATGATATACATGAAATCAAAGGACGCCATTACCACATGCACTACCTTGCAAATGAAAAGTCATTTGCATGAGTCTGTATGTAATCAGCCAGGCTCGTTGTTTTCCTCTTCCAGAGCCTCAGCTTTTGGCTGCGACTTAGCTTCTAGGAAGTGCCAGAGGCAGAGAGCATTCCTTTGAAGTCGGCTCAGACTCTGCGCCACGCTATCATATTGATCAGCAGCACAAGTGAGACAATACTGCAGGAAGAACGATGGAGCGGGAGTGTGGAGGATTTCTGAGGACGATTTTCTTTCATTAATGAGCAAGAATCAAACATCAGATTTTTTCCTCTGCTGGAAAACATAAACCTCTGCACAAGGGTAAACAGAGTGAGTCTGAAGGACATGAGCATTTCAAATAAAAATTATGGGGTCAAACATTTTATCTGGATGCTTAGCTTTCTTACTTGCCGTCAGGATGTGAGATGTTCACTGATCGAACGGTGCTTTAACCGACCGATGCTTCCTTTTTAAAAGGCTTTGAATAGAAATATACACGCTCGACAGGTGAAGTGTCTACGTTAACAGAGGCCCTGAGGATCCTCCAGGCAAAACTGGGGGGATTTTAGCGATGAAAGAGGTTGTCTCGGTTGCTCTATAGTGTGAACACACCAGGAACTGACCCACCACTGACCCGAAGATGAAAGGCTGGCTGGATGGACGACGGTGTGCCTCATAGACCTGAAACATTCTCGTTTCTTGACTGCCTTTGAATCTGTCTATTCCCAGTTTTCCTCATAGGTCCCATCACTGTTTTAAAATAAGGGGGTCCCCAAAGAACATTTAATATTTTATTCCTTATTTGATTAAACATAGAGCCCTGCAGACCAGAATGTTTTATTTTTTAAACATGGAGCTAGAGATTTAATGAGGATTTTCAAAATAAAGGTCAAAACCTTTAAGTTGCAAGACTATAATTTGCACTATTTTAATAGTTTGTTTTAGTTTTTTGAGTTATTGAATAGTGGTATGTCGTCAGGCCTAGTATTCACTTTTAACAATTTAATTTTTTGGTGGTAGCTACACATGATAATGAGAAATTGCAGTCAGAATGGTTTTATTTCATAGAATCAGTGCTTCAGATGATACATTAATACAGATCAGGGATTATATATATGTTCCAAATAACCAAGATATTCAACACCGTGAGTCAATGAAAGTTAGAAAAAGTGGGAAATCTGTTCTTACCGCTTTAATTGTGCCAAATTAAATGTTATACCTCGTGTGTGTGTGTGTTGCGCACATACCTGCAACATCACTGGTTTTGACCTGGATGGTGTAGGTGGTGAGCTCCACCATCACTTCCTCGTCCACCACTGCCGGCATCTCGCAGATCATAGTTCTCTTGGGTCCTCGTGTCCTGGACAGCCACTGCTCGTAGGTGAATACAGACACCTCCTCTGTGGTCAGGTTACGCATGATCACCTGAATAAACACACAAGTTGCTTTTGAAGGGTTATCTACAAAATTCAATTAAGATAAATTTACATAGAATGTAGGATCCAATGTAAAAAAAAAAAAAGATATTGCAAGCCTTGCTGTGTAATATTTATCCTTTAACTGGTCCTGAATTACATTTCATTTTCAAACAAAGCTATTAGCTCGGATCTTTGCATATTTATTTGGACTGATCACTCCACTGGATGTCAGCCCAGTTCACTGTTGACTTCATTGCCAGCAGTCCACGAGGGCACATCTGCTTCTGATGCTGAACACAGAAGACACTTTGCAGGGTCAAGTCAAGACGATGTTCACAGTAACTGAGTCCTAGGCGCAGGCGGACACTGCTTTGATCGCCCCTGACTGCTCGGCTGCCCTGCTAGCGCTGTCCTTTTACCGGGGACGACATTAGCATAGGAAGTGTGTCCCATTTCATCCAAGCTTTCTGCCTGAAACTTCAGATTGATTGTGGAGGTGGGCACTGACGGTGTCCTGGCAGGGTCTTTTCAAGAGAAATTTCATTCCAGGCTGATGTACTGATGCAGCAAATTATCAAAGCAGAGCAATACACATCTAAAGGAACCTTATAATAAAAAGCCATCGCTTTGATAAACTGTGCCTGTGTGAGAGTGTATGTTTGTGCTATAACGGTGTGTGTTAGTGAGTCTTGCAACAGCATCAAGCTAAATGAAACAGAAATCAATACGTTCAGATCCCACTGTGTGTGTGTGTGTGTTTGTGGGAGACTGAATCATTTACCACCCTACTGCCAGCAGAGACAAATGTGTGTTTCTTTGTAATATACAAGACAGCACCAAAACACAGACCTGTTTTGTATTATTGATTTTCTAGAAAGCTAAAAATGACTATTCTAATGTTCCTCATTTTGTTGATTTATGTATATCTGCATTTTCAATTAACCCACTGTGAATACCTTTCGTTGTAATTAATACAGATTTTTTTTCTCTCTTTTTCATAATAATGTATGTTTATTTTTATTTTTTGCATGTAAAGATATCCTGAACATGTATGTGAAGTTCTTGGTGTTAAGCTGGGTAATGTGAGCTGACCTTGTCAAGAAACCAGTCAGGTCGACTGCCAGAGCCGTCAATTCGAAGTCTCAGCTTTCGTAAGGGTTCTATGTCGTCAATCTCCATGTTGAAAGTGTCCTCCTGGCCACGCTCAAACCTGACATCCACCACAAACAATGCAGTTTATAATCCAGAGCTTCGTTTTATGTTTTACAGCTGGGTGTGATGATTTAAAATCAGTAAGACACGTTTCAGTCTACCTGTCCTCGTTCTTCTCCAGCAACATTTCTTCTGTGCTGCCGTTGGCACCGAACACAGACATGAAGATCTTGGTGTCTGTTCCTGCATTCTGCACGTCTCCTGTTACCACCGTTACCTCATAGATAATCTAACGAAGATTGATATTATCTTCACAAAACTGTTTCCAAAAGCAGTGTTTCATTTCAACAGATTATTTACTCATTTTTAACATGATTATTGATTTTCACAGTTACACCCAACAATATTTTTGCTATTGTTGGGTGTAACTGGGACCCTGTGTACATAATTTTGTTCCACCTCATTTACCACATGTGGTGAAATGATAATAAACCTACTTGAACTTGAAACTGAATTAAACTACTGATATACATGCTCTTTACACTATACATTTCATCAGATAATTAGAAGGCTTTACAGTAATAAACCTAAAACATCAGCAGGACATAATAAGGAAAATTATTGATACTTTAAAAGTTTTTAATTGTTATGATATTGACAGCAGTCTAAAAATATCAATAATACATTACTGACAATGACAGTGACACTAATACATCTCATAATACACTCTTCATTTTTTTTAAATCTTTGAAACCTTTAGTTACCGCCGGTAATCAGTCATTATCTGTATGAGCAACTTAACATATTAGCTATTTGGAAGAGGTCTTATACAACAAAATTACCATAATGGAGTGAATATTTCACTAGAAAAGTGACAAAACTTAGCTAAAACGTAAAAGCAACAAAAAACTAGCTGAAAACATCAAATGGCTACCCAGAACTAAAAGAACCTGCAAGGACCTCTACTCCGTGTAGCCTCACTGTTCCACCTTCCTCCCTCTCATTCACACACATGTATTTTGTCTTACTAGACATTCATTCCTTTTCTTCCAAGTGCATACCTCCACCTCTTCACTGTTCTCACCACAGATCACAATGTCATCTGCAAACATCATAGTCCACGAGGATTCCTGCCTGACCTCATCTGTTAGTCGGTCCATCACCAGAGCAAACAAGAAGGGGCTCAGAGCTGATCCTTGACGCAATCCCACCTCCGTCTTGAAGCTATCTGTCACCACTGTCCTGCTGTCCTCATACATGTCCTGTACCAGTCTAACATACTTCTCTGCTACTCCATTTTTCCTCAAGCAATACCACACCTCCTCCCTCGGCACCCTGTCATATGTTTTTTCTAAATCTACTGACAAAATGGAGTTCTTTCTGACCCTCTCTGTACTTCTCCATCAGCATCCTCAAAGCAAAGATTTTTTATTTATTTATTAACCTTAATTTAACCAGGTAAATTCTATTGAGATCACAGATCTCTATTGCAAGGGAGACCTTGCCTGAAGGCAGCCTAACATGCAAGTTTTTGGTCACAGATGGCATCTGTGGCATTCTTTCTTGGCATGAAACCATACTGCTGCTCACAGATCGTCACCTCTCGTCTAAGTCTTGCTTCCACAACTCTCTCCCAGATCTTCATCGTGTGACTCATCAACTTAAATCCCCTGTAGTTGCTACAGCTCTGTACATCACCCTTGTTCTTAAAAATAGGCACCAGTACACTTCTTCCCCATTCCTCAGGCATTTTCTCACCCTCAAATATGTCATTGAATATTTGAGTCAAAAGCCTCACTGCCATCTCTCCAAGACATTTCCAAACCTCCACTAGTATGTCATCAGGTCCTACTGCCTTCCCCTTCTTCATTCTGTTCAGAGCAATATGAACTTCCCTCACACTAATCTTTCCCACTTCCTGGTCTACAGTTTCTATGACCTCAACTATCGTTTCCCTTCCCTTCTCTTCATTCATTATCTCTTCAAAGTACTCCTTCTATCTTCCCATCACACTCTTCACACTTGTTAGAACATTACAATTCCTATCTTTCACAAGCCTAACCTGTTGCACATCCTTTCCAGCCTTATCCCTCTGTCTTGCCAATCGGTACAAGTCCTTCTCGCCCTCTTTAGTGTCCAGCCTCCCATACAACTCATCGTACGCCCTCTGCTTTGCCTTTGCTACCTCCCTCTGTGCTCTACATTACATCTCCTGATATTCCTGTCTCCTCTCTTCAGTCCTTTGTCATATTTCTTCTTGGCTAATCTCTTTCTTTGAATATCTTCCTGCACTTCACTATTCCACCACCAGGTTTTCTTATCATACATTCTCTGTCCAGATGACACACCAAGTCCCTTCCTACCTGTCTCTCTAATTACTGTTGCTGTAGTAGTCCAGTAATTTGGAAGCTCTTTCTTACCACCCAGAGCCTTTAACAGCTTTTGACTGAATTGCTCACAACATTCTTCCTTCTTCATCTTCCACCATTTGATCTTCTTCTCTGATTTTACTCTTTTTCTCTTCTTCACAACAACAGTCATTCTTCACACAACCATCCGATGCTGTCTGGCCACGCTCTCCCCTGCCACAACCTTACAGTCTCCAATCTCTCTCAGGTTTCCTCTTCTACACAGAATGTAGTCTACCTATGTGTACTCCTTCCTCCACTCATAGGTCACTCTATGTTCCTCCCCCTTTTGGAAACATGTGTTGACTGCAGCCATTTCCATTCTCTTGGCAAGATCCACCACCATCTGTCCTCCCTGGTCTTTCTTTGACACCAAACCTACCTATCACTTCTTCATCCCCTCTGTTTCCTTCACCAACATTAGATCTGCTACATTCACCACTCTCTCCTCTCTGGGAATGCTTTCCATCATTTCATCCAGATATTTATCTTTCTCTTTTACATCACATTCAGCCTTTAGAGCATAATCACTGACAATGTTTAGCATCAAAATTTCTATTTCTACCTTCAAACTCATCACACCATCTGACATTTTCCACCTCTACTACATTCTTTGCCATCTCCTCCTTTCATACCACCTCTACTCCAGTTCTTTTTCTATCTACACCATGGTAAAACAGTTTAAACCCTGCACCAATGATGCAAGCCTTGCTGTCCTTCCACTTTGTCTCTTGGGCAAATAAAAAATCGACCTTCCTTCTCTGCATCATGTCAGCCAGCTCGCTACCTTTGCCAGTCATCGTCCCCAAATTTAGAGTTTCCACCCTCAGTCCTACATTCTTCACTTTCCTCTTCTTCCTCTGTCCCCTGACATGTTTCCCTTCTCATGGCTTTCAACAAACAGTAGCATAATTTCTACTGGCACCCTGTTTGTCAATAGCACTGATGGCGATGGTTGTTAATTCAGGCCTCAACTGATTCGGTATGGTGTTGCTTAGATGACCCCGCATATTAGTTTTGGCAAAAAAGTGTTTTATGTCAAATGTCCTTCCTGACACAACCTTCACCATTTACCTTGGCTTGGGACCAGAATAAGAGATAAACTGGCTTGTGCTCCTTAGTGGCTGTTTTATATTTTTAAAAGTATAAAAGTTGTAATAAAAGTCATTGCTTTATCTCCTGAATATGTGACTGCTTTGAGTTGACCTACATGTATGATAAACTAAAATAGGACAAAGTATGCAGAAATAACTAAATTGGAAAAAACTAACTATTTTGTGGATGCTGAATCCAAGTCACTCTTTTGTCTGTGTGATTATTTAACACAACTGTAGTGTATGTTGTCTGCCATATTGTTCCAGTTGTGTCAATTTGTCCAAAATCATGTACCTTTTGTGATATGGCAATGGCCTCTGCATCTAGAAAGTTGAACACTCTAGCAGTCAAGCCATCTCCTCGGTCTTTGGCCAGCCAGCACTTGCAAGCAAAGATATATTTGACCCCTTTGGTTGGCACAGCAACGGCCAGCTCATCAACGAGCCAGCAGCTTTCTGGAGTGGCTCCATCATGGCCGAGCTGCAGGGAGGGGAAGAACAATCACTTCAAGCAAAATGGGCTGTATTTGTGTGCATGCTGAACTGTGTGCGTAAGCATGGGAGTGCATAATCTTTACTCAAACTTTAAAAGCTTTTAGCTCACCTCCACCTTTATAAACTCTCCCACATCTGAACCGTGAACCTCAAATCTCTCCAGAGAGCCAGCCTGAAAGCCTTTCCTCCTGTCTGGCAGGTCCAGCCACAGCCTCTGTGTCTGGGTGTGATTGGACCCAATAACGATCACATAGGCCCTGCTGGTGGTGCTCGCATCGCGCTCCACTCCAGTGCAGATGGTAATGTGGTATGGTATAACTGTACAGGGAGAGTAGTCCAATTATTCACTCATTTGATGATTTAATTGTTCAATTAAACTTTTGCAAAGAAGTGGAAGGAAAAAATACATGAATGTTTCTTACTCGGGAGTTCAATTTCTTCCTCTTTCTTCTTTTTGTTCATATTACTGTCAACACTCTTCAGTGTCAGAGCTGAGTTCTTCTTACACTTTAGGCTCTCTCTAACTCCTTCATAACCCTAAAATAAAGAAAACAAACTCAGTGATGCATGCAAACTCCTAATGTGACACAATAATGGACAATTAAATAGGAAAAAGTAAAAGTGCTTGTGTTTGGAAGTGAAAGATGATGGTTTTAAGAAGTGCCATTACAGACAGAAAGCAGCTGAAGTCTTGATAATGGCGTGATGGGCTGTGTACAGATCAGTGCAAATATGGAGAGTATTAAATGCATTTTTTAAACTGTGGTTTCAATATGTAGCCTGATGCAAACTATAAACTACAACTCAGTTTTAAACTGATTTTACATGAAGTGACGAAGATGAAGTGAAGAAGATTTCCGACTGTTAAAGATGCATATTGATGGAGTACAAATGCCTGCTGCCTCGGCCCCAAAATCTGATGAGTTGGTTTTAGAGAAAGTTTAAAACCACATGCTGTTCTACTGCAAACAAGGACAAACTTGCTCTTGAAAATGTAACTCACTGCAGAAAGACAAAATTCAGAACCAGAGATCTCAGAAAACAAAAAGACACTGAAGCTGAAAAAAAAAAATCACTAAGCTAAATTTGCATAAGAAATTTAAGAGCTAATCCAACAGCTTGACAACCCTGAATAAGCCAAAGCAGTTTGTAGAGAGCTCAAGACGGACAGATCTGATCTTCTCATCCTTTCACAATTTTAACAAATCTGGAGAAAAACATGACCAAAACAATGTTTCTGACCATGAAGCATGAAGCATACCGTATTTTTCGGGCTATAAGGCGCACTTAAAATCTTTAAATTTTCTCAAAACTCAACAGTGAGCCGTATGTGTTAACTCTGGTTGTGCTTACTGACGTTGAACTGATTTTACGTGGTACACGGCGCTCAAAAATCTGTCAAAATGTTTTAGTTTCACTTAATACAGTTTATAATCTGGTGCGCCTTATAGTCCGAAAAATACGGCAGATTTAGCTTATTAAATTGGTGTTATTCCTGTTTAAACCCTGTGTGGTTGGATTACTTCTAAAGTGTATTTGTCAACTTTTATGTAATTAGCTGTTCTCCAATATTTGTGGCAAATTCTGTCATGAATAAATTAAAATAAAGTTATGTATACAGTATATAAAAATACATCTACAAACAACTCATAAGTCCTGTGAAACACTTGAATCACCAGATTTTATTATATAACCTTTACTATCCTTTACCATCAATATGTGTGTGTATTCCTTTGTTCATGTTAGCAAAATATCTCATCAAGTCTGTATTTTAATGAAATTCTCGGGAAGGAATCGTTACCTTGACATAGAAGAGTCTTTCAATGTGTCTGTCCTCCCTCTTTTTGGAGAGCCATCGTTCACATAAGAAGAGGTAGACCTCCTCTGTGTCTACATCAAGAACCTCCACTTGGTCCAAGTACCAGTCAGCGCTCACCATGCTGTTGTCATGGCGGATTTTTATCCTGAAAACTTGCCCAAGGTCGACTGCTTCTATTGTAAACTTATCAACCTAAGAGGGACAAAAAGCCAAAGATGAATGCCCTAACAAGCATCTATTTGTATTTCAATTTGTTTAGAAAATACATAAAAAATAGTCTCTCTTCAAACTATATATGCAAAACAAGAAGAGATGAATCCATCAAAAGCTTTCTTACAGAGCCCCGCTCAAACTTGTTTTTATTTGTCTCCGATTTGCTCAGTTTTCTCTCCCCAGTGTCCCCCAGGTCTCCGTAAATTGTGAGGAAGACGTTGGCGTCCGTGCCGGACCCGTTCACATCCCCTGTCATCACTGACACTTTGTACGTGTGAGCTGTGTTGGGGGGTGAAATGATCACAAACAAGCACATGTGAATTGGTCTGAAGCAATTTCCAGAAATTACAGTGGGAAAAATAGACAGTTCACTGGAGCTGTCATAACAAAAGCTGCTACAGTTTTACAGAGGACGGGGAACATGCAGGACACAACGTACTCTCCAGGGCATCCTCCACCTCCACCTCAGTCACTTTCAGGCTGCCATCTCTGGAAAGTTTCTCAGTGATGATGTCAGAGGGCACCAGCTCCCTCATCGTTTCTCCATCATCCTCTGACTTGGCGAGCCAGCGCTCACAAGGGAAGATGACAGTTTCTGAACCCTTAAAAAAAAATTGATCTGTTTATGAATTAGAAGAGAACAAGGAGGTGAACAAAACGTCTTGCAACTAGTCTCCCGTCTGGACTCAGTATTTGCGATCTTAACAGAATATCTCCACCTACTGACTGGAAAGAGACTTGTACGTGAGAGAGGCGATGCTGGAAAACACCTGTATATATCTGCTGCTTCATCAAATACTGAATTTCCTTTCAGGGACAAGATAAGCACTGCTGATCAAGTCTGAGAAGGTTTTTTTTTTTCATGACTTACTATTTTTTCTATAGCTGTGCCAAATTAAAATGTGTATATGAAGCAGTACTGTTGCTTTTGGACAGTTTCAAATAGTTAAAAACAAATTAAACACGGTAGGTTTAATTGTGATATTTCAGTTTTACTTACTTTACATATATGTTGGTTTAAAAATGAGCAAGAATGACATTAATTCCTTCAAGGAATGCAAAAGCTTTCATTTTAAACATAATTTTTAATCTAGAACAAAACAGATTATCCACCTCTGTGTCAGTCCCCTGCAGTCTTTACCTTTCCCTTCCTGAGCAGACGTCTGATTTCCACTCTGTCCAGGTGCCAGCCTGGGTTGACGCCACGGTTGTCGTGGCCAATACGGATCTTCTCAATGACATCCCCCACATCCTCTAACTGCAAAAAGAGTGGAACAAAACTTTTTTACTGAACCCCCCAAATAAACCACTTTAGTCCCTTTAATCTCAATAAATGCATGTATATATACTGCGTCGCATTGTTTACTGTACCTCAACAATGAACATGTCCTCAGCTCCTCTTTCAAAGTACATCCTCCTCTCCCTTTTGTTGACGCACAAAGCTTTCTGCTGAGTGCATACTGCATTTCGTCCATACAGGACAATGAATACATCGGCGTCTGTTCCGGCTCCAAACACATCACTCGTAAAGGTTTTAATCTCATATGGAACAACTGGGAAAAGAAAAAAAACGTCATGTGCAACAAATGAAAATTATATATGGAGCAGGAGTATTTGAAGCAGCTCTGAGGATTACATGGTGTGTAAAACTCTGTCTGGAGAGGATTTGGGAACAGGTCCCTGATGATGGCCCCATCATCCTCCCCTCTGTCCAGCCAACGACCGCAGGGGAAGCGTAATTTCTGCCCCTTAGACTGAGCATCAATCTCCATCCAATCCAGAAACCAACCTGCAGATCCTCCTCCTTAAACAATACCATAAATAACCGTGATACAAATGAAGATAAACTTTGAATAACTTTTGCATTATTTATAAAGGAGTTTGCAGGTTTGTCTTAATGTACCACAGTTGTCATGTCCAATGCGTAGTTTTTTCAAGGGCCCGAGGTCCACAGCTTCTATAGTGAACTCATCAATCATGCCATGTTCAAACTTGTTTCTATGTGTCTTTGAAGCTTTCAGGGTGATGATCCCTTTCAGTGTGTACAGCACAGATATTAATGTTTAAATATGCAGAAACTCCCACACAAACTAATGATCTTAAGTATTACCTGTGTCATCCTTGGTGCCATAAAGGGTCATGAAGACGTTGGCATCAGTTCCTGCATATTTCTTATCACCTGTTTTTATTCTCACTGTATATGTTGTAGTCATAGCTGCAACACAAAGAAACAGTGCCGATTTATCCAGAACAATCTTGATGTCAGTGGTTAGTTTATTATTTTCACTGCTTTTCTTTTTGCTGGGGCACCATACGGCTGCTCTCACCCTTCTGTTCCAAACCGAGCATAGCTTCAGAATCATCTTCATCTTCATCGCCCTTCTTCATGAAGGCTTCATCCACAGGGACCAGCTCCCTTGCAAGCTGTCCATCATCCTCATCAACGGCAAGCCAGCGCTTACACGGAAAAAAATACCTAAGAGAACATATGCGATACGAAATGAACTCTGTAAACCATAAATGTCTTGGGATACAAACATTTCAAAAGTCTTCGTGTTTTATTTATGGCGGCTGTGGCTGAGTGGTTAGAGCAGTCGTCCTCCAATGCAAGAGTTGGGGGTTCGAATACACCAGCAGTCACATGCCAAAGTGTCCCTGAGCAAGACACTGAACCCCGCATTGCCTCTGATGTGTGTCCAATCAGTGTATGAATGTGATAAAGCTCTGATTATTCTCTTTAGAATGATCTGTTCAATTAGCTTTGTAGAGATACAGTAGAGTGCTGTATGAATGGGTAAATGAGGCACAGATTGTAGTGTAAAGAGCTTTGCGTGTCTTAATTAGATAGAAAGGTGCTATATAAGTACAGTCCATTTACCATTTATTTAAATATTTCTGTGTCCAAAACAACGATGAGAAACAGGGACTGCACTTTATAGATGCCATATTTAGTACCATCCTACACCACATAGAGGAGCTCTAACATATTATGTCCTGCACATTGAATGAGCTCAAGCTGTTTAACTAAATAATGTAGATTAAAAATGTATATATATATAATTTTTTTCAGTCATTCTAACTTGAATGTGCAGTCTGTCCCAAAGTGCTGACGGATCACTGCTCTCTTTCTAATGTCTTCTTGACTCACGTTGTGTCGTCTTTGGTGTCTATGATTTCCACTCTATCCAAAAACCATCCGGCACTGGCCTGGCTGTTATCATGCCGGATCCTCAGCTTCTTCAGGGCCCCGAGATCCACAGCTGTGATGCTGAAGACATCCTCCTAGGTCACGTGCAAACAAAGCAGTGAAGGTAGGTTTAAATACTTTGAGACTGCCAAGTAGAAGCAATGTGTGCGAGATTCATATTTATTTTAACCTGAAAATCTTTTAAAATACAACATTTTTTGAGAAATTAAAGCAGGAAAAAAAATAGCAATGTGAACCACAAAAACAGGTGAAAATACTTTATCTGATTAAAATAAGATTAAAAACTAAACAACTGTACTTTTTCTTAGTTACTACTTTTTATATTCCTTGTTAAAGGTTAGTAAAAGGATGACAAATTAAAAATTATATTAACTTATGAGCCATGCACAAAAATTAACCGTAGTGTCATCAACAAGCAAAAATACCACCAATATATTATTTTACCATAATTTCAACAAGAATCAAATCACTGCTCTTTTTGCAACATGTACCTGGCCTTTCTCAAATTTATTCATGTTGTTGGACTTGCGAAGCCACCGTTCACCCGTGTCGCCAGTCTCTCCGTAGATATTGATGTACACATTAGCATCGGTCCCAGCGCCCCACATTGTCCCAGTGTACACATACACGTCGTATGACTTCACTAAAACAGAAAACCGTAAATTGTCAGTGGCATGTATCACATGATAGCTCTGGTCTAATTCAACATTGTTTCATAATTAAAACATCTCGTGGCAGGCTTGACACATCAGCGGGTGAGTGCAGAATCTTCATGCTCTACTTACACTCCAAGTCTTCATCAGCCTCCGTCAGCAACTCAACCACAATCTCCCCATCCTCCTCATCCCTGGCCAGCCAGCGACCACAAGGAAAAACGAATGTCTCCACCACTTCCTGAAGCTCCTCGACTATCTCTACCTCCTCCTCTTCTTTCTTCTTCTTTTTCTTGTCCTTCTTCTTGTCTTTCTTGGCCGTCTCCTCTTTTTTGACCTCAACCTGCACCATTGCCATCGTCAGTCGCTTGATGTCCACTGACTCCAAAAACCACCCGTCTCCGATGCCTTTTCCATCGTGAAAGATGCGAATCTTGTAGATCTTTCCAACATCTAAAGCTTCAATCTGGGTTATAAGAAAGAAGCAAAGTAAAAGGTTTATTCTTAAATTGGTAGTGGCATATCGTGAGGCTTCAAAATGGACCTTGAAGATCTCTGTGGTGCCACGTTCAAAATTGTTGGAGCGACTTTTGAGTGCGAGGACTTCGGTTTTTCCTTCGTCTCCATAGATCTGACAGTAGACATTAGCGTTGGTTCCAGCTGCTCGCATATCACCTGTGACCACTGTTACTTCATAGTTGATCACTGTGATAGAAAAGATATTTTGACAAGAGGAACAATTTAGAAAAGACAAATGTTCTATGAGAAAATGGTTCTTGTGAAGTTTTGCTTTGTCATTTACATTTTTCAATTTCCAAGACCTCACTAGGATAGATTTCCACCTCCACTTTTCCATCAGCCTCATCTTTGCAAAGCCAGCGGTGGCTTGGAAACATGTATTGCGTCCCATGAACAGGTACAGAAATCTGCACGCTGTCCAGAAACCATCCGGCCCGTAAGCCCTCGTTTGTGTGACCAATAAGAAGACGGTTGATCTACAAGCACAGAAGACACAGATTCATTGTGTCTGAACCTGAGTATCTGTCAGGTGCATGAGTGTCCAAAGAGCTTACCTTTCCAACATCAAAAGTTTCCATGACGAAGACATCAGTGCGTCCTGTCTCAAAGTAGTTCCTGAGGTCGTTGTCAGAGACGGCTAGTATCACCTTGTCAGTGTCACCCTTCTCCCCATACAGCTTCACAAACACTCTGGAGTCAGAGCTGGCACCATTCACGCTGCCTGTTTTGATTGCTATGTGGTAGTTGACATCTGATGACAGGTAAAATGATTATTTTTCTTTCACTTTTCACACATAAGGTAAGCGATCAGCCTCCTTCAATAGCATATGCATGAAAGTTTCTTGTGTGGATCTTACTGAAGAGGCGCAGGCCATCTCCAGCTGGAACTAACTCGCGAATAATCTGTCCATCGTCCTCGTTACGATCCAACCACCTGGATTAGCAACGTACTTTGATCAAATTATTTCTACTAAGAAATACAGCCGACTCAGCTGCTTCATAAAACTTTACTAAATAATAAAGCCCATGCTCAATAATCCAGGTATACAATCCAAAATTTTTCAGTCAGGTCATCTGGACAGTTTCTCACTACCAGTTTCATCTGGACAGTTTCTGTCCAGATGACCTGACTGAAAAATGTTGGATTACTAAATAATATAACACTAAATGGTTTATTAAAAGTTTTGGAATCTCAAACTTGTGAAGCTGTAGCAAATCAAGACATAAATGTAGTATTTTAAAGTCAACACACATACAATACTATACTGTAAATATATATATATATATATATATATATATATATATATATATATATATATATATATATATATATATATATTTTTATTTTAGGAACTTTTTGTGTGAATCTTTTTATCTGTTGTTGCTGTTACACTTGAATTTCCAATCCATGGGATAATAAAGGCTGTTTCTATTCTATTCTATTCTATTCTATTCTATTCTATTCTACATAAAAATATCACTATGATGATATTGGATGATGACCAAACAACATAAACCTGGCCTCCAGTGAGTGTGTTAAATTATGTTATTTAGGGTAAAAAATGTCTCTTTAGCCTTGTTTCTTCATTTAATGCTCTCCAACCCTCTCCAATGAACAAGGCAGACAGACAGGAAGACGCTTTCTTCTCCAGAAGTAACACTGCACCCAACCTTGCGGTTTGACTCCAGTTACAGAACGAGGGATCTGGTTGGCCGCATGCATTTAGAGTCCATTTGTAATGGTAAAACCATCCATCAGCTTTCTAACTACTTGAACACATGCCACTGTAGACCTAGTGAACCCAGTCATGGACAACTTACATCACTTAGTAGGGTTTTATTTACTTATTTATTTACTTTAGGGTATGCAATGGTTTTTACTTTCTGGGCTGTGGCTGAATGAATTTCACACCAGTGAGTTAATAAGGTTAATTAGGATATTAATGAACTTTTTCAAAAAATAAATAATCTTTTTATAGTAAGAATGTGATAGAAAAATTATGTTTTCTCTTAAACGTGTTTGACCATCATGAAACGTATAAACAACAAAGTAGTGAGAAACAGTTAAGCAGTATGAACCAATATCTATTTTAATTAACATAACTTTAAAACATTAAATAGCCATCAATCTCAATAGATTACTGTTTAATTCTGGCTGCTAAGCTTCATCTTATCATTTATATCTGTTTACAAATATTCTCTAATATGAATAAGGGCTTTAGATGTGATGGTGAGAGTATAATTTACATTTTCAGCCAGGAGTTTTTCCCAATTTTTATTTTTTAAAATAAAACCAGAGCAGCTGCAGCTACATATTTACAAACTGCACACATCATCTCACCAGTGCTTTAGCTTGACAAGAAAATCAAGAGCATGTCAAGTCATGAGTGCAATGTCCTGGCTTGCCTGGAACAGGGAAACTCAATGGCAGAAGACTCTGGCTGTCCCTCCTCCCTGACTAACACCTTATCCAGGAACCAACCACAGCCACCGCCACGACCATCATGGCCCACTCGGACTCTGCGCACCTGGCCCAAGAAGACCGATTCAATGAGGAACTCATCATGCTGTGGAGAGGACAGAAAGAAGTCTTATGCTTGAAGTGCATTTCACCATCAGGGCTCATTTTAAATAATAATTCACTCACGTTCCCCTTTTCAAATTTGTTGACATTGTTTTTGCTCGTAATCATGAGACGCTCGCCCGTGTCTCCCAGGTCACCGAATATATTGAGAAACACGGTGGCATCTGTGCCACTACCACTCACATCGCCTGTGCAGATTGTGACACGATACTTGATCACTGAAAAAGGAAACAGAGAATCAAAGTTTCACTAAGTAGCTACAATCTCTCTCGACCACATGATGATGTAACAGCACATCTTATTGTACATGTCTGAGTGTGTTTTACTTACAGGGCAGTGGCTCATCAATAGGAGCTCCTGTAGCTGGAAGCTCTCTGACAATCTCATTGTCGTCTTCGTTAATGTCCAGCCAACGGCCACATTCAAAAGAATATTTGTCCATGGTCAGCGTCTTGAGCAAAGTGACCTGCAGAAAATCCCAGGCTTAGCTGTCGCCATTCTGCGTTTTGGCTCCTTTTGCTTCTTTTAATAAATGGCAGACTGCTGCATTAAACTCGTAAAATTACAATCTGTTGCCAAACTAGCAAATCTTTAAAGCCAAAGTTTGGCACAGTTGTGCTTAAATGACCTGCTTTAAACTGTTATAAAACACACTGTCCATATTTTGAAGCTGGCTCTCTATTTGGCAAAACTAAGTGCTGTCCTTGGATTCATTCAGGTGAATGGTATTTGTTGCCAGTTGTTTAGCGTACCTTTTTTTAACTAAATAGCTTTATTTGCCAAGTAACTTACTGATGACTCTTATTTTGAAGTAGTATTCATGCTTCCATTGACAATATTATTGTGTGACAGGTATTGTAGTATGTCCACTGTTTTATTTAAGCAATTTAATACGCTAATCTCTCTAAAATAGCTTTTTTTAACAAAAGAAAATTGTTCACATAAAGGGTGTTTGTTATTTAAGTATGTCAAAGTTTATGTTGTAGATTTAAACCTGCTTGGATTGAAAGGATAAAGCTGAGACCATCCACATAAAACTTTATTATAGGTTTCACTAAGAATAACTAGGGGGGCAAAAAAGACTTGGGACTTGCAGTCAATAGAAATTATTCTGTGGTTGCCAGATTTAGTTTTGTCAAATTCAAAGACAAATACTTTAGTAGTTGTTGATTTTTTGGAGTCTGAATGTGGTACACTTTCTGTATATTACAGAAAGAACATAAGATGTCTAATTACAAAAAGACATGTATTTGCATTCTAACAGATTGCACGCCCTCTTAGACTGAAATATGAGATTAAACATAAGTATTTCATCTATTTACTTTATGGTCTTAGAGTAGAACTGTCTTACGTTGACAAATCAGACAGAGAAGTTTCACCTTTGCTAAATGCCAGCCAGCAAATGGATTTCTCTTCTCGTGCCAGATCCGTAGTTTCAGCAGTCTTCCTATGTCTGGCAATTCAATCTGCAGCGATACAGAAAACACAAGCGACATAAAAAAAACAACTCCTTAAGAAGGCATTAGTGCAGCAAAACAACAAATGATGTTCTGCACTCAGGTGATGGCAGCTGATTCAGGACTTACCATGAATTTATCAAGCTGCCCCTGTTCAAAACTGTCGGAGTTGTTTTCCAGTTTGAACTCATCAGATTTGCCCTTCTCTCCATAGATCTGCAGAAACACCTGAGCATCTGTTCCAGCACCTTTCACGTCAGAGGTCCAAATCCACAGAGACCACGGGTACTCTAGTGCATAAAAAGTATTGCATGCATGGACTAAAATGTGATTTACAGTGCTGTTATTATGAAAATGTCTAAGGTAAGTAAAATTGCCCACTTTTGTGTTTTTTCTGCCTGAGAGAGACCATCTCATACAGTTCCCTCTCGATCAATCCGTCCCCCTCGTCCTCATCCAGCCACATCCCACATGGAAATGTCTGCTCAGTGCCCGTGAATGGACAGTAAATTACCACCTGGGAGGGAAGTGAGCACTTGATGGATGAATGGCATTCTTCGAACAAGTGTACCAAAAAAAAAAAAAAAACTAATAGAACATGCCCCGTACCTTTTCACAGTACCATCCTGCACCTACGGCACCATTATCATGTCCAATGGTGATCCTGCTGAGAGGGCTAATCAGTTCACAAATCTCCACGTTGAAAATGTCAATCAGACCACGCTCAAAAGCACCACCCTCAAGGAAAACTTTCCCGCTGTTTTTTAATCCCTTAGAGCCATGCATGACCATGTGGATCTTAGAGTTGGTTCCTGCACCTCTGATATTTCCAGTCATTACTTGCACATTGTACACAACTCCTACAAAAAGATAAATAGTGGTACTATTTTATTACTGATTTAAAAGTGCAGTTCTCTTTTTTTAAAAAGGGGTGTTTTTTTTTAAATGCATTTAAAAAATGTTTTGCTGTGGATTGACACTTTCCATTGAAGCAGTGACCAAAAGCTTTAGGCAGATTAAACACATTTTATGAATTTAGCACAGGATTTTAAAGGACATGACTAATTTCAGTCCAATATTAAACATGCTAACCCTATGGCTCATGATTTCTCACCCATTGGCTGCAGTGATCCAACTAACACATCTCTTTGTATTTTACCATCATCTTCATCCATGGCAAACCAGCGATTAACTGGAAACTCATAAACTTCCTTGTTACCCATGTCATCTATCACCACCTGTAGGGAACAGAAGTATGACACACAAGAAAGAGTCAGAGCACATATTTAAAGGCCATGTACATATCACATACAATTTGGGTGTTTTTATGAGTTTGTTATTTGCTTCTTCTTTTATTTATATTTGGTTTGTGGTGGTTTGCAGGTGTGGTTTCTATGTTTGTTTTAGAAGTTGCATGTTCTGCTGTGTTTGGTGTGAACGTTATCTTTTTGTTTGGGCTTTATTGCTGAGCTCATCAACACCTGTGGTAAATTGCTCCTTTCTTTTAGCCTAATGACTGCTGGACTGTAATTGGTGTGCAGGGAGAGCATGTCCTGTATTTATTTGGGCTGGACATGGGAGGAGGGGAGGAGAGGTAGAGAAGATATGTCCCACTGCTCAGCTCCTTTCCTGCAAATCTGTCAGGTCTACGGTGAGGTGTCAGCATGGTGGTCCTGGTTTTAAGACTGATACTATAATATGGTATATGTAAAATCTGTATGATATATATATATATATATATGTACATACATGATTACCGGTATATATAGTATATATAGAATGGGGGCTCGTCCGGGATCTATTTTAATTTTTTTCAAACAGTTTTTACATATGTGTGCATGTTTCATCCATGTGCCTTATCTAGAAACCATCCAGCTGAAGAGCCGCGGTTGTTGTGACCAATAGTAATTTTTCTTAGCCTTCCAAGGTTCGGCGCCTCTATGGTGAACTTGTCCTCTGAGCCACGTTCAAAGTTGTCCTTGTCACTGTCGAGTCTTCTTTCTCCTTACAGGAATAAATCATAAAACTAAATGATTAGAACAGATTCAAATAACAATAAATGCATTTATCTGTTCAAGTTGTATGTTTGGTGGTTAAATGTTTTGAAACTTGATGATTAGCATTATTTTTTCCATTCCAGTATTTTAAAACAATAAATCATTTGTAAATCAAATCAAATAAATCTCTTTCACACTACCTGTGTCACCATATTCTCCAAAGATGTTCAGGAAGACATCAGCATCAGTTCCACTTCCCTTCATGTCAGCAGTGAACACGCTCACAAGATATTTATTCACTGCAGGACATGAAACATGAAAGATGAAATAAAAATAACGTTCAAATTATAAGGGAACACTGGTTAATAGTAAACATAAAAAGGACAAGAAGCCTAATTATTTAGGGAATTTGTTCTATTCTTATCCAAAAGTTCTTTGTAAATCATCCCTGAGATGCTTCTAGGTTAATTATTTACAATGGGTGTTTATTTGAGTAAATGCTATATTGCTGTGACCGCTCCTTCATAGCACAGCGTCTTTACAGTGTTTTACTTGATTGACTGCAGGTGCTAAGATGTTAGATCACTTTACACCAGAGGTCACAGGGACTGGTTTTACCTGAGGCTTACACTCAGGAGGCATTCAATTACAAGCTGCAACTGTAGGAAGATCTGCAGACTGTCAGGCACGGTGATGTACAACTGCTCAGACATGTGGTAATCACTGTTGTCAGAAGTATTTTAAAAAATATTTATCTCTTTTTCTGGTGGCAATATTTTCAATATGTCTTTTAACTTAATTTGTTAATAAATGCCTTTTGGGCATCTACTTCCCTTAATTCCAGTGATTTCTTTGAAGTGTTTCATGCTTCAATCGGTTGTTCTGTTGCTTTAACCTTGTAAATTATTGGGCCTGCTTTGGGTGTGTGTGAGTCACCAACATTTTGGGACGTCCATGGGGTTTAGGCTGCCCAGCAGATCCCTGACAAACAAGCTGTCCCCTTCTTCCTGGCTCAACCAGTTGTTACAGGCGAAATAATAGCGCAGATTTGGCCGGTTCACGTCCGTCACCACCACTCTGTCCAAGAACCAGCTGGCGCTCATTCCTGTGTTGTCGTGTTCGATCCTAGATAAGGCAATAGCCAGAACTTTACGTGGTTTGCAACCTGCAGGTAATCTCAAATGAGCATGTTACATTCAACAAAACTTTATTTTTGTTTTGTTTGATTCTCTTCTGTGCTAATAAAGAAGTATCTGGTCTCCCTCACCGCAGCTCAGAAAAGTCTTAGTGCAATGAGACAGTGTGATTATAAATAATGCACTCAGTTTATGTGAAACTGCCAGGTCGAATGAAGACAGATATGTTTCTAAACTGGATCCTGTTAACTTAAGTCCAAGTTAAAGTTTTTCTCCAACATAACTCATTGTGAGTTGCAAGGAGACCACACTTTAGGAAGGATAAATCAGATTCAGTCCAGGAGTGCTGCCAAGTGGGGTCTGGGTTGGGAAACTGGTTAAAAAGTCATTGCCCTTTCCAGTGGCCCTATTAGCCAGTTTTACAGTATGTGAATATTTTTATAAACATAAATAAAGGAAAGGACAAGCCAAATAAAGAGAAGTGACAGGGCTTTTCTCAATAAGTAATACTGACTGTAAATACATAAAAACTAAAGTAGACCTATAAATATCTAAAGATGATTCGTTAACTCCTGTATTTAGTTTATAACAACATAAGCAGTCTCCTGAAATTCTATTCTGGTTATTGGTTTTGGTTCATCACCACAGGACTTTCAATGAAGCCCATCCCTTACCCAATACAACATTTCTAGAAGCACCACTGATGCATTAAAAATGTAAAAGCTTTAGTATTATTCATAGCTGGTTTGATAAAATAGCTTCGCTTCACAACCCATTAAGAAAACTTTTTCAAGTTATTTTTAACAGCATGACTAAACTTTACTTCACTGCTGTTATTTTAATAGCCAGGAGTGACAGATTGTAGCATGTGGTCATGAGTAGAGATGTCGCCATGACAACAGGGATAAGTCTGTGAGATGATGAGTCTGAAACTGCAAGCTGTGATTGCTCTTGAACCTGAACACCTGTTAGTTTTCCAACCAAAGGGCAGTGTCTTTGTGTTTAGAAACTGTTTATGCTTTCTGATTGTGACGTAACTCTTCCTACAGCTAGACTAAATTCATGACAACAGATGGGGATTAACCTTTTGCCACAGGATAAAAATCCCATGAAGGCCAGCACTGTATGCCACTGATGTCCTGCGTGAGACATTCATAACCATGAAGCTGAACCTGTGATGCAGTGAGTGACTTGTATCTGTGTGTAGCATGTCTGTTTGCTGCACCTTAGCTTTTTTAGAGGTCCCACATTGTGTGTTTTAATTCGGAAAACATCCGTCTTATTCTTCTCAAATGCGGTGCGGCTTCTGTAAATTGAAGAGACATGAAAAATATTAAAATGTGTGATAAGGATGCATCAAATGTCTTCCTCTTTTTGATTTAGGGAGATGTTTCCAGACAGATAAGGGGGTGGAATTTTAAATCAGTAAATACCATCCCCTGCGACTGATCCGACTTAAGCTACCCTGGTGGTCTCGTGGCAGTGGTATAATATGAAACCACACTGCCTGCTCTGCCACTTCATCACTCCCTCCTCCTCTTCTTCCTCATATAATGTGCTTCTACCCCTCACAGAGATGACACTAGCCATGTGAGGACATCCTACTCCCTTTATCAAAAACTACAAATCAATTAGCTTCTTCCTGATTAACAGAAAAATCCTTTCTGTCTGAATGACAAGGTCATCTTTTCTACCTTGTCTTCCATACTTCAGCTACTGGATTGCATATTTAAGGTGCAAATTGCAATGAAACACTATCCAACACACATGAATACATGCTCTCATGTCTTTGTTTAGACACCTGCAAGAGATAATAAAAAACTTCAGAGTTCACGCAACGTGAATGTTAGAATTGCACTGAATTTCCAAAGCATTTTTCATTTTCCTTGTTTTTTATAATTATTATTATTATTATAGGAGGGTGGAGAAATCAAAACCTCCCTTACCTCTATCGTGTCAGAAAGTTTAAATCCATCATGACACAATACAGGCAGGACCTAAGGTATATCAGAGTAAGGCGAAACTCCTAACAAATGCAGCATGTTCCTTTAAGCAGACTCATTAACGTACTGTATGTGGATGGGATTTCATTGAGGTACACAGCAGTCACACATCATGGAGGTACTGAATACAAGGCATGTTGATGCGGACTGTGGTGAATGAATGGGACCACTGGAAGGTGTGGGTGACATGGTCCTGAGTGGGTGACAATACATTGGTATATCCTATATGCTGCACAGGTAACCCTATCTGTCAATCAATGTGTGCAGAGATAAAAGGAGCCTGCTGCGGATAAGATCCCTTGAGAGTCATTTGATCATCTGCATACATGACATCGTGGTCTTCTTTCATTTCTTTCTGAAAGGAAACGAAGACCGGCCATGTCACATAGTTCCTCCTTACTCCAGATATTCAGAGTCCAGCACTTCCTTCAGCTGTATGGAAGAGAGATTCCAGCGTTTTTAAAATTAATGTTTGTTTTAAAGTCAGTGTCCTGCCTCATGAGCCTTGCAGTAATCAGGTTAGTGATGCAGAGGAATTCTCTTCTATACAGTTTGTTGTGTCCACAGTACAACCAAACACAAGGACAGAATCATAACCATCATTTGGCAGACTGATTTAAAAAATACCTCTTCTCTGTGCTGAAGGATTAAAAAAGAATAGAAAACATACAAGGTTTAGTACTGACGTTGACAAGTTTCTAAACCTGCAAAGCTTACAAAGAGAACATGTACAACAACAAAACACAATATGCACACAATATAAGTTAAGCACTAATCAGTACACCTTTATATTACTTATGATGTATATTTTTAGCATAAAAATTTACAAGCAATACAGTGAATACTTGTACACTCACTTGCTTGCCAGGTGAACCTTGGGCGAGACGCCAAAGTCTCCAAAAAGGGTAACAAAGATATTAGCATCAGTCCCAGCTCCTTTTACATCACCTGTAATAGTGACCACCTCGTAGACTGAAAGAAAGAAAGCAGCAAGAGATGAAAACTCACACAATAATATATATATATATATATATATATATATATATATATCACATTCAAAAAAAAAAAAAAAAAAAAAAAATATATATATCACATTCTGAAACTGTGCTTAATAATCTACAGAAAACCAAAATAATGTTTTAACTGGGGCATAACAGCCAGGTAATTTAAAGAGATAAATCTGCAGCAAAACTGTGTCTGCTACAACACAAGAGTAACATATATGTCGTATTTCACGTGTATTGTTTTATTGGACGTGTTTTTGTGGAAAATTCAGTGCTATGGGTGAACACCAAAATGTGACAATGGCCCATATGACTCATTAAAATTTACAGATTAGTGCTGCTGTTTATCCTTCCTCTACTCTACCCATTTGTATTTGTAAGTATTTCTATCCTTAACATGTTTTTTGTTTGTTTGTTTATTTGTTTGTTTTTTGTATCTCCTCCAATAGAAAGTACACATGGACTTATCATTCCATGCTTATTTGTTTCTACTTCCTGTTCTCTCAAACCCAGCCAGTCAAAGCAGATGGCTGCTCGTCCTGAGCCTGGTTCTGCTGGAGGGTTCTTCCTGTTAAAAGAGAGTTTTTTCTTTCCACTGTTGCCTTTGTGCTTACTCAGGATGGAAGACTGTGATGACGTGAAGATTCGACACAATCTTCTTCCTTAGATACTGTAGATTACTAGTTATATTTTAAAATGTACCTGAATGTTTTTGTACAGTTCCCGGAGACAACTTCTGTTGTGACTTGATGCTAAATAAATAATCTGAACTTAATTGAATTGCATTGAAATGATGTACATGTTAATTTATTCCACATAAAAAAACAGGGAGTGAATGAAAAGTTCAGCTACAGACAAAAACGCAGCTAAACACAGATAACAGAAACACCGTGCAGAAAATTAAAAGACTGACATTGATCCAGAAGACAAACATGGTCTAAAACAACCTGAGCTATTAAAACCCAATTAAGGAGAAACTAAGATGCTGGATAAAATTGGAAAGTGAGTGCTCTGGTTAAACTGGGTCTTTTTAAAACTCTTTCTTGTGCCAGAGAACTGAATGGGCCAGCAACAAAACAAAGACAGGTCTCTCTTGTAAAAGAGATCTTTTGATCACAATGGGACAAACCTGGTTAAATAAAGGTTATAATGATGATGACATGTGCACAGATGTGTTTTGATGCTTCTGATTTGATGAGAGCCAACTTGCTGCTCCTCCTGAAGCAGCATAATGGCTGAGAGGTAAAACAGTCATAATAAAGGCAGTCGTATTGAATCTTGGAATTGCTCTGCCAGCATGGACAAGACGTGCAGTTGTTTGCACATTCATTTGTCATTGTCCACAACACATTCATTCATTTATATTTTTTAGTTGAGTACTACAATTTCTGCACGCTCTTTAATGCTGTTTTCTCAGCCTGTGAATCAGAGTCTTGAGTCTAGAGTTTGTTAAAAGTTAGAAATCACTGCTTTCAGTTTAACGTGAAGAAAAAATGGAACGTGAAGACTCACTGTATTTAACCAAAACTAGTTATTTTCTGAACCATAGAAACTAAGTCTCAGAGTAACAAATGTCAAGCTTTACAGGTTAAAGTGTCGTTAATCTCATACAAAAATATTAGTATAAACATAAACATTCAACATCTTTATTGTAATTACAACAAGAAAGAAGTAATAATGTGCTCAAGTGAATTATTAGTGCAGCTTTTGTGCATTTTGTTATGGAGCCCCGGTGGGGACATGAGGGATTTTTTCTTTTTCATTCCTTCACAATATTTTTACATTCCCTCGTAATACTTTTGCATTCCCTCACAATATTTTTACATTCCCTCACAATACTTTTACATTCCCTTGCAATATTTTTGCATTCCCTCACAATATTTTTGCATTCCCTCGCAATATTTTTATGTTCCCTCACAAATTTTATGTTCCCTCGGAATATTTTTGCATTACCTCACAATATTTTTGCATTCCCTAACAATATTTTTTGTTCCCTCACAAATTTTTGCATTCACTTGCAATATTTTTGCATTCCCTCACAATATTTTTATGTTCCCTCACAATATTTTTGCATTCCCTTGCAATATTTTTGCATTCCCTCACATTATTTTTGCGTTCCCTCACAATATTTTTGCATTCCCTTGCAATATTTTTGCATTCCCTCACAATATTTTTGCATTCCCTCACATATTTTTGCCTTCCCTCACAATACTTTTGCATTCCCTCACAATGCTTTTTGCGTTCCCTCACGATACTTTTGCGTTCCCTCGCAATTCTTTTGCATTCCCACACAATACTTTTGCGTTCCCTCAAAATACTTTTGCATTCCCTCACGATACTTTTGCGTTCCCTCGCAATACTTTTGTGTGGGAACGCAAAAACTTAACACAAAAAAAGTGTTACCTTGTGGTTCTCACCATTTACCTCGCAGACGTGAGCAACAATGAAACAGACACTACACCCATATTTGAGGTTCGTGGAGTTTTATTTTGAAACTTGCCAAAAAAAACATATAAATCAAAATATAAGGATATCCAGTCTGTGCTTGCCAAAAGGCAAAATTATTGTGAGGGAATGCAAAACAAAACCAAAATTCCCCATGTCCCCTCCGGGGCTAAGAAACTCAAGGATTTTTTAATACTGAAATGTATATTTTATATTAAAGCTACGGTTTGTATACATTATGTAATCTTGAGACTCTCAATCCTGCCAGTGGCCCAAACGGTGCTCCCAGTCCCCGAGTCTGGGACGGCACCCAGCACCTGTCTGCCCTTGGGCCTCTGTTGGGCTTCATTCATGTGGAACATAACTGAGCTTTCACCAGAACAATCACAGAGGGTTCCCCTGCTTGGCCCCTGGTCAGAGCCAAAGTAGTTGGCAGAAACTTGTGTTCTGGCTGTTAGGCCTGTGTGTCAAGAGGAAGAGATTTTAAAATGAGTGTGTTAGACTTTTCTGTTCCTTACCTTTCTTTTTGTAGTATTCATCTTCATATCCATCAGAGGAGTCGGTGTAGTAGTTAAGCAGCTCATTTTGGTAGAGAACAGCATAGTCCACCTGTTTGCTTTTGGACTTTTTCCCTTTTTTCTTTTTATCTTCATCGCTGCCTGCAGAGCTCTTCTTTGCCTTCTTCTTCTTCTTTTTCTTTGAGTCCTCCTCTTCTTCCTGCTCTTCAACTAAGGAGTCCTCAGCATCATCGTTGTGAGACTTCTTCTTCTTCTTGGCATCTTTGGACTTTTTATCCTTGGACCCCATCTCCTCCTCTTCTTCTGGATTTTCCAAAGACTGCTTCTTCTTCTGTTTTTTCTTTTCCTCCTTGACTCTTTCTGTCACTTCCTCTTTAGGTCTCTCAGATTTCTCCTTTTTGCGTTTGCTTGTAGCCTCATTGTTGTTTTGCTCACTCTCAACATCTTTACTTGAAACCACAGCATCAGCTTCAGCAGCATCATCATCTGGCTTCTTTTTCCTCTTTTTCACCTTACTACCCTCTTTAACCTTCTTCTCTTTCTCCGGGAGCTCCTGAACCTCTGAGCGCTCCGGGCTCTTGTGTTTCTTCTGGCTCTTTTTTCTTTTTGTAGTGGCCCCATGGGTCAAATCATTGCCCCTTTCCTCTAAGTTTGGCTCAGCTTCCTCCACTTCATCATCAATCTCCTCGGTTTCCTCCGAAGCTGTGGATTTTTTCTGTTTCGACGGCATCTTTTATTTATCCACTTCCCTGGCTTTTAGTTTCGTAAATGCTGCCTTGAGTTTCTAATGGTGTAAGACAACTCATTTGACCCTTGGCTGCAAGGAGGTTCAGGGCTTGTGGGGTTCAGAGGAGCCTGGGCATGCGGCACAGGAGATATACTGGCCCAGGCCAATCTGAGGGGGAATCACCACCTGATGGTTTGTTACCTGGGCAGTATATGAACATGCAACCCACAAGCACAACTCATGAAAAATTAGTGACACCTCTGTGGTCACATGGGCCGCAGGAGAAAGCCCTGTGAAAAAGGAGCCTTGCTCAAAGAACTTATCTTCTCTGCTGCGACATTCTCTATTATTCATAGTGTCAGGATCGCTTTACGGGCCGGGGGCGTCTCGCTTTTACCTGTGCACACACACACCACACACACACATATGCACACATGCACGCACGTTCTTGTAAACATACTTTTTGGGGACTTTGCATTGACTTGAATTAATTTTCTATAGCCTAAATCTAACCCTTACTCTAACCTTAAACCTAACCATTATTAGCACTTTCTACAACTTACCATAAACAAAACATCCCAGATGAATTGTTTATTTTTAGAACATAAAAATTAATTCTCAAAACCATCAAGTTGATCAGTCCAAATCAAGAAAACAAAACAATAATTCATAGTGTAAATCAAGACACTCTGCAACAACATTTTGAGACATTATTTCTCTCTTAGATTATTTGAAGATAATAAACTAAACATTTTGTTTTAGAGCTTAAACTAATTGCTGAAAAAATTGTATTTTATTTGACCATAAAAGAGAAGAAGAAGAAAACATGTTTTGTTTTAATCTCAGTCTTACATAAATCTGGGGTTAATGTTATTTGCTTAATGTTTGTTTGTTTCTCCTTCCTGTTACTCTCTAACTCCAGCCGGTCGAAGCAGATGGCCGCTCGTCCTGAGCCTGGTTCTGCTAAAAGTTTACTGCTGTTAAAAGGGAGTTTTTCCTTTCCACTGTTGCCTTTGTGCTTGCTCAGGATGGGAGACTGCGACCAAGTGAAGATTCAAAGCAAACTGCTGGCTTCCTTAGTAGGGAACTTTTACTAAATGGCTTTTTTTAATATGTGTGAATGATTTTGTGCATTGCCCTGAGACAACTTCTGTTGTGACTTGGCTATATTTAAATAAACTGAATATACATTGAATTGAAATATTGAACTGTATGTATTTAGATATTTTGTTTGTACTCTGTTCTGAAGGTTCTCACATGTTCAGCGGACGACGAGCCAAATCATCCCATTAGTCTTATTGCTGCCATCTGACACCTAATAAAGTGCAGCATCAAGGAAAGGCCAATGTTTGGTCATATTGGTTGTTCATCATCAGATTACCCCAGCGGAGAAAAACAGAGTCAAATCTCCTTTACCAACATAAATAATCATTTCCACAACTTTACATAGCAGGTTTTAGTCTTTTTATGACAAAAGAAAAGAAATATAGTGTAAAAGAGTTTGTTCGTTTTGAGTATCTTTACATCCTGACATTTTCTGACAAACCTAAAATTGTTTCTTTCAACTTAAAATGTTCAGTTCTGCTTTAAAACAACCAAGTCAATAAAAACATTAACTTAAAACCTTAATGTGGTAATTTATTAATTTACATTTAATCAAAATCATAACTGCAAGTGATAGCACTTCCTGCTTGCTCTCGATGAAGACATTCGCTTCACCCGCTCCTGCCTCCCTCCTGCTTTTTGCTCTCTTGTCCTGTGAACTTTTTTCAGAGCCTCTCTCTACGTATCTTCTAAACTGTAAATCATGTATTCTGGTGCATGCTCAATCAATGTAAATCATGTATTTAGTCAGCTGGTCTCTCAACACAACTGATAAAATTTTCTCGATGAGAAGACAGGGAGATGGAGGGCCCTCATGCCCTGAATGGACATTCACTTCAGGACACACCATGGATTCTTGGGGCCAGTGGAAGATGGTGTGTCTGACCGTATTGTCCATTGAGGATGTAGAAGACACATACATAATTGGAATTATGATAGCGGAATTTCTGCTTTTTGGAATCGGCGGGTTTCAGACTTACCGACAAATTTAGAAAACATCATCAGCAGATCTGGCAGTTTTGAAGCTGCCTGCCATGTGTGAAGAAATGTGCCG
>NC_056515.1:23036055-23049230 GCF_014905685.2 Nematolebias whitei
CTCTTGGCCACGCCCACTTCTCCGCTCTGCACGAACAGCTGATCAGCTGCAGCAGGAAGCTCATCCCGCAGTATGGGCTGCACAGAGGTGCAGGAGGTGCGAAATAATTATAATAAGTTACAAGTTATAATAAGTTTGCAAAGTAGAGTTTGTATGAACTGCTATGGCATTTTAAGATGATTGTTTAAAATGGGTGGCACAGTGGAGCAGTTGGTAGAGCTGGCGCTTCTCAGCGACAAGGTTGCTGGATCGAATCCCAACTCCAGTTTCCTCCCACAGACCAAAAACATGCATGTTAGGCTCATTGAAAACTAAATTGTCCCTAGGTGAGAGAGAGTGAATGATTGTCTTGTTTGTCTTTATGTGTCCCTGTGATGGACTGGAGACCTGTCCAAGGTGTCCCCCACCTCACGCACATGACTGCTGAACATGAGCCCCAGCGACCCATAAAGGAAGAAGCAAGGAGGATAACAAATGGAAAGATTCATTTAAAGATGTCTGAATCAGTATATTAAGTGAACATCCATTATTAGCTTGATAATCTGGTCAGAGTTAAACTCTTTTTCTCCAACCTGAATTAAATTAAAGAGTTATCTGCAACAGGTAACATCTTAAAAGTTTCTCATAGAATCCCACAATGTTCAAGTGCTTTTCCCTACAGCCTTGAGAGAGCTTGAGGACACTGTACAAAATGTCACTGAACAATGTTCATAATTCATCCTACAGAGAGAAGATGCTCGCTGTTAGCACAAGCGGCTAATTAAGTTGTGTAATGAATCCTGGCTCTAATCTGTGTAATGTGTAAAGTTATTTATAGCTCACTCATGAAACTGACAATATGGCAGCAGCAGCTCTACGGAGAAGTGTTGCCAATCAGAGAAAACATTAAAGGGCATTTCCAATATTTACAGTACATGTTCATTTTCAGTTTTGCTTCACTTTTGTAGATTTTCGTGTTGATTTACCTGAGTGTTTTTGTTTTCTTAATGCTCCAAAATAAAGGCTCTGAATGGATTAAGTTTGATGAACAAGTCATCACAATTACAAATAAGTGACATTTCTTCAATATTGTCACAAAAATGTGCAAACTTAAAATATACGTGTAAAATTATGTAAAAAAAATGGTGTACTAGAAGGAATGCACATTCCATGTTAGAGTTTTAAACTAAGATCTGTTGATGGAGTTGTAGCCACTTTGGTCAAATTTAGCAAATAACAGTAAGTTCAGTCACACTGTGTGTTGTGTTCAGGATAACTCTCAGCTACTATCACACCAAAGTTTTACACAAATAATTAAACATTGACTGCGTTACAGCATTTGTGTTTGCTGAGGTTGATTAGCTGTGGCAGCCATCTTTAATTGACTGGCTTTAAAGTGTATTCAGTTGCAGCTGTTCGAATCTGAAATATTTAGCTTAAAGGCACACTTAAACATTATCACTGGTCTTTCTGTGACATGAAATAATTGTAAGAAACTTTACCGTCCATGGTGTGATCATTTTTTCTTGTTTTACACCCTGTTGTAAAGACGGCAATGTTTGATTCTTATGGTTGTTGATTTATTTTACTATATCTGAAAATATAAAATATTGTTGTTTTTTTTATTTTCTTCTGACAAATAACATTTTGTACTTTTTGGCATCAGGAAGATGATTTAGAAACAACCAAATTTTACAAAATTACCTAACTTTTTTCCTGGATCTTTGACACTTTTTTCAAATTTTTCAAATTGATTTCAAAGTTAACTAAATTTATTGGTGAATGACACCAGGTGTAAGATGTGTCCAAGAAAAGCCATGTCACTCACATCGTCAGGACTTTGACGTCCATAATCTCTTGTCTGAGCTCCCTGCAGGCTGTAGAGTTGTAGTCAAAGGCGCCATCATAGTTTTCCAGATACCTGGAGGGAGAAACACAGTCATCTGCTGCCTGCAGCGATCAACACACACCATTAAAAACAAACTGCTGGAATAATTTACAGTACCCACAGAAATTAGCAAGACACATATTTCTAATTGACAACAAAATGTCTGTGGTTTGACTTTATGAAACATTACAATATAGCAGTTTGGGATGACGAATGACAGACGTGATACAGCCAACTAGGCATCACGCACAGGACGTTAACTGTTTATTATTAGACACTTGCACCAGATTCTAAAACATCTTAGACTAAACCAACTTAGTAAAGAAACATTGACCCTCTCATATATATATATTTTTAATTAAACTGGTTATTATGGAAAATTGCAATGGCGTTAAACTGGAGTTAAACAGGTTTATATGCTTGTTTATAGAAATAAAGCTGACACTGGAAAGTATTTGAAATGGAAAATAAGAGTTGATTTTAGTGCGTTTAGTTCAAATGGTGGATTAGACGGTTATTGTCTGGTGAGTATGAGCATGGGGTGTTTGTGCTTTTTTTGTTAGCTTAAACTCATAATGAGTACTCGCTGCAATAACATATTTATTCTAAACAAAGAAACAGTTGGAGTACAGTATGTATATTATTATTAAAGTTTTTTTCGGACTATAAGGCGCACTTAAAACCCTTTAATTTTTTTTAAAAATCGACAGTGAGCCTTATAATCCCGTGCACCTTATGTATTAAGACTGGTTGTGCTTACTGACCTCGAACCAATTATATGTGGTACACGGTGCTCAAAAATCTGTCAGAATGAACTTATTTCGCTTAATGCATCTTATAATCCAGTGCGCCTTATAGTCTGAAAAATATGGTATATCTTGTTATTATATAACGCACTTTGGTAACAGTTCCTGTTTTAAATGTGCTATACAAATACATTTGACTTGACTTGACTATTATTTTAAACACTGCTATTATTAAGCTGAAAATATTACATTAAATGAATCATTTAAGGCACTTTTCTGTTTTTTTTTTTTATATAATTTATGCTCTTTGTGCAATTTGAATGTGTTGAAGAAGTCTCTTGCAGCACAGCATTTCCTCTGCATGTAATCTGAGTGAGTGAGAATAAAATTAATGGCTGTATTTGTGTCATTAGGTGCTATACGGAGGTTGAAAAGGGAGGATCGGGAAACCTCTGCTGTAATATTTATCGTCCTTCTGGTTTGGTAGAGTTGAAAGGGAGTTCTGACGAGTAAAAGAACATAAAAAGATGTCCCTATAGAAAGGTTATGAGCAGTAAGTATCTTACCTGTTGTAGATGCTGTTCTAAATTACCTCAATTTGTAGCAATAAAAATTAATTCAGATCAGATCAATGAGCTAACACAAGTTCAAGTGAGGCCAAGGCCAAAGTGATCTGCTGCCATCTTAAAACAGCTCTGATCTAAAATTTTATTGTGGTTCATTTAAATGTTACTTCACAAACTTTTATGCTGCTATCACAATACACAGTCATTTAAATAGAAATTATTATTTATGTTGGAGCCTGTGTTGATTTGTATAAAGCACAACTTGGCAGAGAAACTAATTGGTGAGTACGTGTTGCATTGTATAAAACAAATTACAGATATTTAAGCAAAGTCCAGTGGTTTCATATCCAGATTTTTCATTAGATAATTCCTCTGACTAAGTTCACGTCATATGCGCCAGTTTGCAACATGCGTTTCATGTGACTCATTACTGGTAACAGACCACCAACCAAAAGGGACTTCAGCACAAACGGTCATAAACTACTATGTAAATAACTACGTCATGCTAAACTGACATTAATGTAAAGGTTTAGAAAACATTGTTTGCATGAATTGCTGTGAAAAGTTTGAAATTGGAGTTATTTGAGGACAACAGTAATCCACTTTGGTCTTTGTCTTGCTCTGACTAGCCATTAGCTCATCTGTCCAGTTAGAACTCATCGTCATTTTTTCAAATCGAGGTTGCTCAGAGTGCTATCTACAACAGGTAAGACAGTTACTGTTCATGCGCTTTCCACAGGATACTTCTTCAATAAATTACATTTTTTAATTCCTTTAGCTTCTATAATGATAATTTGCTAAAGCCTCAAAGCATATTTGACTCATGTGAGACTAAAATGTTTATTTATTTACTCATTTTTGTTACTATGGTGAATTTTTTGGTGTAAAGGAAAAATAATATCTGAAGGGCTGTTTACTCTTTCAGCTATTTGTGATCATTTACTTCCAGGGAACTAATCCAGTGGCAACTGATGATCAAAATGAACAGTTTTTTGGGGAAGTTTTTGGGCAGCACGGTGGCTTAGTATTTAGAATTGCTGCTTCACAACAAGAAGGTCCTGGGTTCAAGCCTTGTCTTGGACCTGGGGTCTTTCTGTGTGCAGTTTGCATGTTCTCTTCCTGTTTATGTGAGTTTTCTTGGGGTACTCTGGAGTCACGGTCCAAAACATGCCTGTTGGGCTGCCTTCAGAACCGCCTTGTAATCAGTGATCTCAATGGGATTTGCCTGATTAAATAAAGGTTGATTAAAATAAATAATTAACCAGTTTTTCATATTTCCTATTACAATCTGAGTTAGGCAGCTTTGCTGTCTTTTTAAGGCTTTGTCGCAGGTTTTCAGGGAATACAAGACATTTCTGTTATTATACTCATTATTTACTAATTGTGGGGACAAAATAACTGTAGTTAAGACTCTATATCAATTTTCACTGGTAAAAAAAAAAAAAAGAGATTTTGCACCAAAGATTTATTTTTCCAAACAATAACTATAATGTCTTCTACTTTAAAAGAAAGTTGTTGGATCTTAAATGAAAGATGGTGTTTTGAAAGATGGTATGAAAAGTAAAAAAAACAACATTACCTGTGCCTGTGGAGGTAAATGAGGTGAGTTATGAAGAAAATGTATTGTAATATAAGAATGCAACGAGCAATATCATGGCATGATGCTTGAAAGTAACAAGATGCTGGGATGAAATGGTACAAATAAGGGATGATGAAACTGGTTGTCTACATCCACCTGATGATGCAGCATTTTCTGAGGTTATTCTAAGGAGAGCTTATGTAACGAGCTCCATATGCAAAACTGGGCTGCTCGTTTTTGTTTTAGCTAAGATGATGAAACCTTTGCAAGTGTGCAGGTTCTAAAAACCAGACTTTAAATAAATCACTTCACAAGATGGATGCCCGCATCTCTTCAGGCATCTTAAACTGACCAATCCAGCATTTTATTACAGATATGGACATCTGTTACTCAGCAAAATGATGATTTTGAAGATTTTGAGAGTGGGTGGGGGGAAGGTGTCACATTCTTGTCTTCTTGTAACAAAGGAAGTAAAGTGCGGGGAGAAGGTGGGTTAATCCGAGACAATGCAGATGTGAGAAGGGGGAGACAGGGAGAGCAGAGAAAAGTGTCCACACTATGTACATGGCATACACACAGAGCTGTGCAGAATACATGAGACACAAGTTGAGGAGGACCAGGCATTTTAAAGATGGGTGCTGGATGGGACACAGCGGGGACAAGGAGAAGCCAGTACATCAACAGGAGCTTCATCAACCAGCTTCTGAAGGAGGGAAGGGAGGGTCGACGGGAGGATCAGACAACATGCACGAGCAAATCTGAAGTGCAACCACTGAAAAGTATGAGAGTTTATACCTGTCAGACTAATGAAAAAAGAAAGAAGCATTCTTTGTGTTTCTGTGAAAAAAATACTAGAAATGCCTTCAAACCGGCCTACCTTCGAGGGTGGGTTTTTTTCTTCTTAATGTCAGCTAGGCAGGGTGTGACTATTACGGAGATCTGTGAATCTGGCTGAAAATTCTGACGAAAACATCTGTCAACATGCAGACAGGTTGAGTTAGAGTTAAAAATGTGCGACGTTACCCCCTGTGACATCACCACCCCTGCTAACCCCAAAAAGAAAAATGCGAATGTGTTGCTGCTGCTTGTGTTCTTTCTAAAGATGAGCGTATCCCAGTCCACACATGCAGGGCTGGGTAGTTTCCTTTCACTCTATCGCTCTCTCTCTTCTTCTTCTTCTTCTTCACACACATGCTCACACATTCTCTCTTTTTTCTCTCTCTCTCTCAGAGATGTTGTGCAGTTAGTCAGGTTGGAAAGGTACCTTTTCCTTCCATTTCTGGCTGGCTTCAGAGATCCGTCATCGAAGAAATTAACGGGGCCGGTCCAATTTCCGGTCTCGTCCCCTTTGAGTCGGCTAAACTGTTGCGCACTAGCAAGAAAATCAGTCAGTTTATATGGGATTTACTGTCCTCATGTTGTGCACACATACTGACAAATTCACATTTTCATTCATGTACACCCTCACTCATTCACAGGCCTGTCACGATAACAAATATTTCTGGGCGATTAATTGTCTCAGAAATTATTGTGATAAACGATAATATTGTTTGAAATTTGACAATAATTAGTAATTGTCAAATTTAAGAAGAAATTTGTGTGTAATGTCTTTTTTGACCACTAGATGTCAGTATAAGAATGTCTGAGCGTGTCTCTTTACGAAAAATGGGAGGGAGGCCTCTTGACGTGGCATGGGCTGTCTCTCCTTCCTTTGTTTCGGTTCTCAAAATGGCGGGCACTCGGTGTGGTTTGAGCTCTTTAGCGTAGCATTTTTCACATAAAGCTTTTAAGAAAAAAATCAGTAAACAAGTTCTCAGCTTCTTTTTGCAGAGAAAAACAACTTTTTACACGAAGGCACGTGTTTCAACCGTGAATTCAGAGCTTTGACAAGATGGAGGTTTATTCCTGAGGTCGGTCCATTAGCTTAGATTCTCAGTTTAGCTGCTTTGAATGATCCAAAAACGCAATTTTGGACGATTAAAACAGATTTTAAAGAGAAAAGGGAAAGGGAGGGGTCAGTGAGGAGCACCGGACTTGAGCCTTTTGTCATCCAGTGTCTTCAGTAGAAAGAGAGACACAAAGAAACAATGAAGCCGATAAATGAAAATGAGGTTGATAATTTTCTTTTATCATGCGATTAATTGAGTTATTGTTTATCGTGACAGGCCACTCATTCGCATACATTAATCTGGACCAGATTTTTTTTTTTACACTTTTAACACCAAATATGTTTCAAATCAATTCAGAGTTAATGGCAGCATGGTTTAAATGCTTAATTTATGCTCTGTTGAGCTGTCGCCACAACTCTAAGTGGGACTCTGGCATTTACACTCTGCAATATTGGCTTGCCGGTAGCGTTGGACATATAAATTGGTGAATTAAAGTCACTGTAATTTAAGAGGAAGACAATGATGTGTGCCAACTTGTTGCTGCAAATGTCTAAGGAAGTGATGCCAATAGATTTGCCAAGCCTCCTCGTGCTACAAAAGAGTTTAGACCATATTTTGAGCCAGATATGACTCGTAAAAAGGCATTTACACACAAAAAAAGGTCAACGGATGTAACATCACATCATAAAACATGTTTGTAAGGTCAAATTTTATAGCCTAATCCAAACTGGAAACTACATTTCATGGCATTTATCCAGTCTTAAGTTTGAGTCAAGTTGTATGATTCCTATCTTGGTACATTTTTCAGAAAAGACCATTCGGCAGGTTCTCCGTTGTTATTTTTTTCACCACACTACATTGCTTTCATACTTTTTCTAGTGGACTTGTTCTTTGAAAAGTGCCCAACACATCTGAATAATCATATTCCATCCATCCAAACTTGACTGGGTTCTCAAGTTCTATTATCCGACTGACGATTATGCAAGTGTTCATGTGTGAGTCATTTTTGATGAGGACTCTGTAGGCGTCGTGCTCATTTCAGCTGGGAGACCAAACCCAAAGAGCCTCTCTGGGTGCATTATGTGAGCGAGCATTCATCACAGGGGACTTGGGTCAGTACCGATCTGCAGGCACTTTCTAGCTTCCCTGAGTGCTTTTTTAACATCGCTATAACTCTCTGCGAGCTTTAACAGAAGTGAGCACACTAAAATTAGAGGCATTTATGCCTTTGTTTAGAACAAAAGCTACTCAAAGCAAAAATGATTCAAGCGCCATTACAGAGCACAGACCTTATTTACTAGCCCAAACACCAGGCCTGTTGAGAGCTGATCTTACATAACCATAATACAGATGCAAACAGATTGGTTTGATGTCTTTAAGTCAAACATTAGGAGAACATTGATTTCCCTTCCACTCGTTTCCTTTAAGCGCTTCATCCTGTTCAGCACTGGGGGAGCTGGATCCCATCCCAACTGTAGACCATTTATCTGATGCAGACTCCATTATGAGCTCTGTCCAGTCCATAATCCAAGCATTAGTGTACAAACATGCAAGCACAGAAGTCCTCTGCATGCTATCATTAAACCCTTAGCCTTGCCAGGAAGTACTCACAGGTTTGGTTTAATCACATTAGGTTCAGGAGTTTCCAAAACTCAAAACATACATTTTTCTCAATTTAACTTGTGATTTCTGGAGGAGTAACATCTATGAAACAGTGCCTCCAAAAAGTTTTTAAAGGGGTGGCCAGAAGGAGGACACTATTAATATTGGTATAGCACACCAAAACAAAAACCATAAGAGAATTTCAGAAGTTTAATACTGATGCCACACTTCTTCTTCTTCTTTTGGCTTTTCCCTCTTCAGGGGTCTCCACAGTGAGTCATCCTCCTCCATCTCACTCTGTCCTCTGTCCTCACTCCAACTACCCCCATGTCCTCTCTAACTGCATCCATATATTTTCTCTTTGGTCTTCTTCTTTGTATTTTTCCTGACAGCTGCATTTCTAACATCCTTCTACCAGTATACCCACTGTCCCTCCTCTGGACATGTCCAAACCATCTGGCCTCTCTAACTTTATCTCCCAGTTGTTCAACCTGTGCTGTACCTCTGATGATCTCATTCCTAATATTATCCATCCTTGTCACTTCTAAGTAGAACCTCAACATCTTCATTTCCACCACTTCCAGTTCTTTCTCCTGTCTTTTTGTCAATGCCACTGTCTCTAGACCATACAACATTTGGTTCTACCACTGTCTTGTAAACTTTTCCTTTGACCTTTGCTGACACCCTTTTGTCACAAATCACTCCTGAAACTTTTCTCCATCCACTCCATCCTGCCTGGACTCTCTTTTACCTCTTTACCACACTCACCATTTTCCTGGACAGTGGACCCCAAGTACTTGAAGTCCTGCATCTATGTGACCTCTGCTCCTTGTAGCCTCACTGGTCCACCAGCCTCCCTCTCATTCATGCAAATGTACTCTGTCTTACTACGGCTGACTTTCATTCCGCTTCTTTCAAGTGCATACCTCCACCTCTCCAAGTTCTCTTCCACCTGTTCCCTGTTCTCACCACAGATCACAGTGTCATCTGCAAACATCATAGTCCTGCCTGACCGCATCTGTTAGTCGGTCCATCACCAGAGCGAACAACATGTGATGCCACACATAGGTTATTAAACAATACTTAATTACAGGAGGTAAGAAACTGCCCTACATAATTTATTTCTACAGTTGATAAACAACACAGTTACAAGTGAACTCACTGAACCTCTCCTGCCTTGAATTCACAAATAAAACCAGCATTTCTTGAAAGAATGTGTCGCCTGCTGCCTTGCATGCCAGAGTTTTAAGAAAAGCTCTTGCGTGCTCTGGTAGCACTCAGAGTATGTGTTGGGTATGGCTCTCAGCTACTACCAGACCAAAAATTACTTTAATGTTTGTACAATTGACAAAGGTATATCCATTTTAAATGTGTTGGTGAGCTGTAGTGGCTATCTTGACTCATGCTTTCACCTTGGTAGCATCATTGCATTCATAGATTTTTAAAGATAGCTTATTTTTTTGTCTTTTAAATGTAATTTTGGGGGCAGATAGGTTTTCTAATACAAAGAGTAGCTTTGTTTTACGTTGATGTAATTGTAATCTAAGACGAACTGAAAATACAGTAAGTCATTTAACTATTTATTTTTAAATATGATCTCATGTTTTTAATTGCAGATTTAATTAATCCTGACAGTACGGGCCGCCTAATGTTGGGATAATCTTTAATCTGCACACCCACACATGTTCGGATGGTTAGAAAGCAGTTCCAGCCTACAACCTTTGTTTTTTTCTTCATAACTGCGAGTATTTTTAGATTATTTCATACACATTTTGTATGTTTTTTCACTGTTCTGATCCTAATAAACTTCTGCTGAGTCGATGATTGTAAACATCCTTCATTTTTCTGCTGATTCATAATGACATTAAAACTCAGTGACCAGATTTCTCAGGTGCAGTCATGTCCATGCCTATATGTAGAGCCTTTTGGGATTAATGTGTTCACAAAGTGAGTTAGTGTAAAGGGGATACGTCTGAACCACAATGTCTCCTCTGCAGCAAGGATCCCTGTGTTTTAGAGCCCTGACCCATATGAGTGTGGTAAACAGATTGGGTGTGGTCAAACCCATGTGAATGGCCTTGAATTGTTTGATAAGCAACATAAGACAGCTTATTCCTTTTAGATCTCCCCTTTTTTTTTTTTCCTGTAGTTCACACACTCATCCAAACACAGTCATTTCATCACTCCCTTTCAGTCTCTCCCTGTCTCCCCTTCTTGCAACTGTGCAGACAGACTGTAGCAAAATGGCTGCCGCTGAGCCCACTGGTGTCCGATGCGTGGCTTGTTCACCCCCTCTCTCCTACAGGCTGAGTGAAGACAAGGCGCAAAGTCAGGCAGAGAGAGCTGAGGGCGAGTGTGTCTGGATTTATGCATCTCCCTGCAGAAAGCAGGATGCATGAATCCAAACTGAGATTTCTCAGACCAGTCCAGCAGCATGGCAGGGGAGGGGGGGTTATAGAAGTGCAGGGGGCTCTCAAATTGCAGCAAATATATATGTTTGCTATCAAGTAAACATATATGCGCTGACTGTTGGAAACAAAAACTGAAGATGGGTGCGGGGAGTTCTTTATTTTACAGATTTATTTTTTTTTCTGACAAGATTTTTTCAAACTACCTAAAAAACAAAAGAACAAATATCCAGCTTCTCAGCATCTGCTCGTCTCACACTGAAGGGAGGAAAGTGGCCTGAAAGTTGGTGAATAATGGCTCTTTGAAAGGGTTTAAAGTGTGGGCTCAGCTCATGCTGCAGAGCTCTGCAGTGGCTGCATGTGTGCACTAATCTGGTGACATGATTTGTCACTAAAACAGAAAAAAAAACACCACGTGTTCTGCAATCATCATCATCATCATCATCATGGCTCCTGTAATAAAACAAAATGAATAAAAATAACATCTGATGACCAGTCAAGAAAGCTGGAACAGAAAAACAAACAAAAGTCTTGGAGGGGGAAATAAAAAGAAGAAGAAAAGGGGGAAACATCACCATACCCAGCTGAAGTGCTGTTTATGGTGTGAATCATGATGCTCAAATCTTTGGAAAATATCAAAAATAAATAAATAAACCCAATGGAAATAGTTTATATGCTGCTGGAGAGATAAATTGATGGTTATAATTTTTAATATATCTCAGCTTATACCTCCCAACATTTTATAAGTTTATCAGCCATATTTGATCCTAAAACGACTAATCTCTGCTTATAAGGAGATGAAATCCACACTTACCTCTTGATGTAGTTTTTGCCATAAAGAATCTGCTGTAAAAGCGTGACGAGTCCAAACGCGCAAATAAATATGAAACAGAGGGATCTGCTGCCGAGCAGATCTTTGGCCGACGACGGGTCGGAGTAGGTCATCCTGCGGCGCAGCATCCAGGCTGATGGGGACACCGAGGTGTCTCTGTCCCCGCTGCATTCAGGACCACGACTGGAGGTGTCTCATATGGATCTTGTTTTTTTGTTTGTTTGTTTGTTTGTTTTTTTCTAGGCTTTGTCGCTCCCTCCTGAGCACAGCATCATTATTACTAGATCTCTGCGTCCAGATCCAAATCAATGAAATAGCTCCAGCACGTTGGCCTAAATTCTTGTTTTGTGCGTCCGATGCAGCCGTTTGCGGACAGAGAGCGACCCAGCGCAATAAATCGTGAAATTCAATTGGAAATCGCCTAGAAGTTGATTTTTCTGTTCTGAATTAGGATGCTAATTGAGCATGAAGAGGATAAACGCACGCCCCTTCATGCTTCACGTCAAACCTGAGCAAAGCGACGTGACTGAAATGACAATAAAAAAAGAGGATGCGCCTTTTCTTAGCCTGGCAGCCGCGGGAGCGCGCCGCGCCTCTGTCACGCGCTTCTTACTCAGCCAAAGCCCCCACAAGGTCACCGTTCTCTTTTCAAGGGTGCACCTGCGCGCGTACAACATCCCAGTGCATCTGAGGCTGCAAAGCTGTGGGTTTATTTCTGCACACATCCACAGTCCGCTGGTTCGGTTCCTCTCCAGTCACCTGCTGTTTATTCTGCTGAACACTGCTGAGCACGCGTGATTATTCAGTTTTCAAGGTGAATACGTGTTCTTTTTCTTGACCCAGTGGAGGATCCTGAACGCCACACAATGAAGATAATCAAATCTCACCTCAGGCAGAAAACGTTTCACAACTCACTGACAAGCAGCAAACTTTTACATGCAGCTGAACACTGCAAAAAAATAAAAACTATATTTTTGAAGGGTAACAAAGCATTTTACAAATTAAAGGCCTTGCATTCCTTGAACCATGCATCCATCATCTTTCTGCTTCTTCTTCTTCGGGTCACGGAGGTCACTGGTGCCCATATCCAGCTATCAAGGTTGGGGACACCCTGGACAGGTTTCAAGTCCACTGCAGGGACACATAGAGACAAACAAGACAAACAACCATTCACTCTCTCACTCACACCTTCAGATGATTTACAGTTACCAGTTGAAATTTGTTAAGGAATGAGAAGCTGCTGTGATGTGCACAAATGTCTAAATGTTGCCGAGGTTTGAACTAAGAGTTATGAGGATTTTAATTCTAATCAGAGGAATGCACCGAAGCAGTTGAGAGAAACTGTTAATGAAATTGATACCAAAAGTGAATCAGTGGTTACTTTCTGAAAGTTTCATTAAAGTTTGTTTGCTGGTTTGTGAACTACTTTACTAATGCCACCAACAGAGTAGACAGACAGACAGACAGACAGACAGACAGAGATAGACAGACAGAGATAGATAGATAGATAGATAGATAGATAGATAGATAGATAGATAGATAGATAGATAGATAGATAGATAGATAGATAGATAGATAGATAGATAGATAGATAGATAGATAGATAGATAGATAGATAGATAGATAGATAGATAGATGCCATCTGCTTTACACATATTGTACAAGTGAGTCACATGTTTCAGTAAT
>NC_056515.1:23054230-23065023 GCF_014905685.2 Nematolebias whitei
ATGACTTTCTGTGATTCTATTTTATATTCTGAGACAAGACACCCACAATGTTTGTTTAAACTAAAGTTTCTGAGAATTGTTTCTGATCTGTCACCTAGAAAGGGGGCATCTTTTGGTAAACGCTGAAACAAGACGCACACCTTGTGCTGTCGCTGTGGGGTCCAGGCTTATCACCTGCAGGCTGTGGTTGACAAACAAAATTACTTGTCTTCATCAGTTTCACCTAAGAGGGAAAAAATGCTGTAAACTATCTGTAACCATCATGCTTGTACAAAAAAAAAAAAGGTTAAATCGTGTTGTTTTTTTGTGATTTATCTACCTGGATGATTGAGCTTACAAACCTTTTCATCATGTTTTTGTTTTCCCTTTTTATTTTTTAGAAATGGTTTCCGGGAAGGTACCACCCCCAAACCCAGACGTGCTGCAGTGGCCGCCTCCAGCTCATCCTAAATGACACGATTTTTGACTAAAATAAATGGGATGTTAAACAGGAGCTTCAGAATTGCATCTTCATTTTATAATGTTTATATATATATATATAAATATATATATCAATTAAATCAAGTTAATTTTTTTTAAGGTGTTTGTGTCCTGGATGACAGTATCTGCTTGGATTTTAATAATATTGGTGTAGTTATTTTGGGAAGTTTTTACGAGTGTTGGGAAGCCATACCGCTCTAGTTTCTTCAAACCAGGACGCTACAAACATTTAATTTGTCAATTCAAAAATAGGACAAGTACTTCAGTTTGGGTACTTGCCTATATGAATAGTTGAGTTGGTATTTAAACATTACACGTCTTTTAAAACACATTTTTATTAAAAAATAGCGCAGTCTGTTTTAACATCACTTGTGTTTATCCCAATATCTAAACTACAGACAGTTTCCATCTTTTACTTGCAAAGTGGAAGAGGAAATGACAGAACCAAGTGTAAAACTATCATGAGGTGTTCTTATGAGTAATAAGAGTACTTTAGGCTAGTCTGAAGTGGTTCAGACTGATGAGCATTAAATAGTCTGTTTATTCTGATTCACTTCCACTGACTTAAAGCTCAAACTGAGGGATCCAAGTTCTAAATAAACCGAGCTGATTCTCCTCTCGCTGACAACGCCTCACTTTTATCCACAGATAGCTCTATACGTTCACCACCAAAGTGACACTTCAGTGAACAAATGATCAAAGTAAAGCTTTTCAGAAAAAAACAATCAGAAATATCCACTGTTCTGAGTAAGGGAACAGAAACCAGTTCTTCGTGAAGTTGGTTGAAGTTAAACCCAGTTCTTGTAAAAATGAATTCAATAATTTAAACTTAAAAGGATTGATTACTGCAAAACTTGACGATGGAGCACGTTAACGTTTTGATAAATTTGAAACCATCGATGAAAGGTTGAAGATTTTCTTAAACGCCACAGACAAATCAAACTCACTGTTTCCACATTCTGTAAAACCAGCAGCTGTAAAACGCCACCAGTTCGTGCCAGAGCTTTAATAAAATCTCAAGTTGAGGAATAACGAGTTGGCCAGTTTGGAAATTTGACTCGAGTTTACTGAGCTCCTGTTTACACAACTTGATAAAACACAGCTCGAGTATGAAGTGGCTTCAAAACTTCCTTAGCAACAAAACAAATATTTATAAGGCACCAAACAATGCTCAGATGACTAAGTTTACAAACTTATGGCTTCAGCTGGGAAAAAATTTAGTCATAACAGATTAAAACCTCACTTATTGAGTTAAAATTCAGATTAAAGTCATTCCACTCTGTGACTTTAGTCTGACGTCTCATTTTCCACTCAAAGAAGAACAAGCCTTTGTGGTCTATCTGTGCTTCATGACTTGAGTTTCTCTGTCGGCTCATTTTTCCTGCAAATTTGTTTTCTAAATTATGTGAAGATCTGACCTGTGACCTCAACCACCAGTCTGGTTTCAGTCACAGATAAGCAGTAGCATTCCACTGAGTTATCTTCAGCTTTCTCCATGTTCTGCCAGAAACCCTCCTCCACACTCAGGAGGACGTTTTCACCTTTCTGCACCTTTAAATTGGAATTTATTCCTCTTAAGTACCACTGATGAGTTGATCTAAAAAAAGGTAAATCTGGTCCTCTGGACATTCAAAAAACAAAACAAACAAAAAAAAATGTCGAAACATTTCGTACAGTGAGTACAGTACACTGTTCAGTGTCAGGAGGGCTGTGATCAGTCTTACATCGGGGAAACTAAACAGCCACTGGCCAAAAGGATGGACCAGCACAGAAGATCATCAGGCCAGGACTCTGCGGTCTACACTCATCTCCAGGCCAGCGGTCACTCTTTCAGGGATGAAGATGTTCACATCCTGGACAGAGAGGAACGATGGTTTGAGAGAAGAGTAAAGGAGGCCATCTTTGTGAAAAGAAATCGTCCATCATTAAACAGGGGTGGAGGCCTCCGTGTTCAACTGTCCCCCTCTTACAATGCTGTGATTGCTAGTATCACTCAGCCCTCTGTGAACAGTAAACAGCCATCAGTGTGCTAATGATCCATTGTTAGGCTGATGGTCCTTCTTGAGCATGTGATCAGCTGGTTTTGGTTGTCAGCAGCAAAACTGGTTGATCCACTCTGAGAAGGTGCTATTTAAGAGACTGAGCTGAAAACAGCACCTCAGACTGAGGAAGTCTCTCTGATGAGAGATGAAACGTTTCTACATTTTTTCTTGTTGTTTTGCTTTGTTTTGTTTTTTTGAATGTCCAGAGGACCAGATTGAACTTTTTTAGATTTTTCTACCTGGATTATTGAGCATGCATCAGGATACTGATGAGTTGAGTTTCACTCTGCATTGTTGATGTGGTTTAGTAGAAACATTTGAGCTGTTTACTTTTCAAAATAAAGTTAATTCATTCAACCTTTATTTATACAGGTTAATCCCATTCAGCCTCAGAGACTCATTTACAACAGCGACCTAATTTCTTTAACAAAGAGTGATGACAACAGTGAATAACAACAATAGACCGCCACAAAAGAGGCATTAAATTTTTTTTTTCTTTCCACAAATCAAAGCAAAATAGCAGCCAAAGGACAGTCAAAAAGAAAAGTAGTGGGAAAAAACAAACAGATTATAAGGCGGTGTTGAAAACTAAAAACAGGAACGTGTCTGCATTTGTTTTTCACAATAAAGTTCTCAAATTTACCTCAAATGGTGTTCAAAGTCAGATCTAGATTGTATTCAAATATTAAAACCAAAAGCTAAGTCTTTCTTGAAGAAATGCACCAAATTTTCAGAATAAGACCATTTAAAAATGACAGAATGTTATTATTATTATTATTAGCTATTAAATTAACTGGCATATCCAATGATGAGTAACTGGTGTCATCTCTAAAAGTTAATCTGCTTTACTTTCTTAAAGTTTTATTAAATTCTGCCCAGTGGTCCATGAGATATTTTGCTAACAAAAAAAATTGTCCTACGTCACCTTTCTGGCGGTGGGTGATGATGCATTTAGGTTTTTATGTTTGAATGTGAAGACTGGGGAACATTTCTGTCCCAGTCCTGACACGGACCCAGCAGGAGGCGATAAAGCTGCAGAGCTGCATTTGGCTGGAACCTCCTTCCCACTTTCTCCCCTTTTCCCATCTGATGGGAGGTGAGGGCTCATTGTAGCAGAGCTGCAGCTCTCAGAAACGAGGGTGGGAAACCTGCTGACCGGCCTGTCCTGCTGCCTTGTCACTCCAGATCTCCTGTTCCAGCCCTTCATCTCCTGCCGAGCCTGGACTGCTGCACGTTCCCCCCTCACAGTTTTATGAGCTGGAATGACAGTTCTCTGAAACTGAGGCTGCTGGAATGAGAGGTAAGTGACTGGAGCCCCAATTTGTGCTTCTTTATGTGGGGGCTCAATCGGGACTTGCTCCCATAACAACTCTGATTTGTAACTGTTTCCCTCCAAAGCTTCTGTCCTGGGATCGGTTTGTGCTCTTCTCTTGCTGTTACGAGAGCCTGGATGCCAGGGGGATGAGCTTACAGGTAGGCGCCTGCTCTGACCAAATCAATCCGTTAGTCTGAGCCATCGCTGGTCTAAAGCTGAGCTGAGGCAGGAAACTGGATTCTTGGTGTTTTTTCATGATCCCTTGTTTCATCAAGTCTTCCTCTGGACTTAATGGATGAGGCAGCCATCAGTCAACCAGGCATTCCTGTAGCTTAGAAAACAAAGAAGCAGGTCCCGACAGGCAGAGCGAGACACTCATGACAGGGCATCATTAGGAAGGAAAATCACTGCAGACAAAATCATTGCATACCCTTTTGTTCCTTTTTATAAGTTCCTAAAATCTAAGTGTCTACATTATTTTATGTTAAAGTTAAAGCAGGATTATTGGAGAATGGATTTATTTCTTGCAGCATTCCCACCCCCCTAAGCAAACCTTTCCTGTCTGACTTGTACGGACACATCGTCCCTTCACACCAGTTTACCCTCTTACCCTCAGGCAGATGTTATCAGCTGCTCTCGCTCTTATCCAATTTCATTGTCAGGTCCTGACAAACTCCTATTTTTTTTTTGTTCCAAAACAACATTTTGTGTTCTTGTTATTGCCCGCATGTCCCAGTGGGTTGAAAGCTTCTCCTCATTCAGCCGCGGTTATTCTGTATTTCTTCTTACGGCTTGTGTAGCTGAAACTGGAGGAGCTCCGAACTCCATTTGACTTGTGTAATCAGATGTCAGCATGTAGTTTATAAAGCTGCCAGATGTGGTTTGAGAGAAAATGGGGGGGAAACTGAGAGGCACGTCTGCACGCATACAGGGTCATGTATAAAATCCCTCCAAAGAAAGGGCCTTGAAGGGTTGCAGGTAGTCCGCCCACTTCAAAAAAACATCCTGCACAATCTCGTTTGATTCAGCGTGACCTAAAAATATGTGTAGTGAATGACTCTCAGCTACTACCATGTGAAATGTTAGCTCAATATCTGTAAAACTGACAGAGTTATAGTCACTATATAATATTCAGAAATCTTTATCACGAGCGTTTCTTCACGCTTCATGCTTGTCTAAACTCTCATCTGTCACTGAGCGCTCACGTTAACACGGCTCATTATCTTCTCCTTAAACAAAAGTTTTGAGGAACTTGTTTGTTGGTAGTTTCTGAAACGTAACACCCCTGCTTCTGCCCCCCCTTTTGTTTCTTTGTGTCTGCATGCACAAAAAGTCTTTCATTACGCCTGGTTCTTTCCATGCGCTTTGCTACACCTGCTAAAGACATTCAGGACTTTTCCCCCAACGAAGGCTTTGCTAATATTTTTGCCATGTGAAGTGAAATATTCAGAACGGTCTGTTAAATATTCAACACAGTCCCTAAGCTCATTTAAAGTTCACTAATCCAGGGGTTCCCAAACATTTCCTTATGACCCCCCCACAAACAGCATTAGCTTCTGACCAAGGCCCTGCTCGCAAACCTACAAATAATGCTACAAAATATATAAAGAACCATCAACTTTTAGAACGTTTCAACTTTTATTCACTATATTCAATTAATAATTACAGCTGCCGAGCATGAAAATGTTATGTTAGGAATAAAATAACCTTTGATGATAAATTGTGGAACATAACATAATATGTAGGGGCACCGATTTCCTTAATTTTGGGAAATCGGAAATCGGACGATACTTGCATGAGAAACCGATTTTACCGATTTTTTTGTTTGTTTTAGCAACAATTATCTGAACTTCCTTTATATTTCAGAGAATTACCTCATGGTCAGTTAAAACAAGTTTGTATTATTTCTAGGAAATTGTTCAAGGGTATGTTTTTCAATAAAATAATATTGGAAAATTGAAGATGCATTGCGACCTTATAACACCTGACGGTGTCGCTTATAAAATAAAATCAGTATCGACCAAAACTGGAATCGGCAGATCAGACTTTTTAGAAATCGTGATCGGTGATTGGCCAGAAAACTGCAATCAGTGCACCCCTAATAATATGGGTTGGTGAATATAAGGTTTAGTTATGAATTATGGAACATAGATCATATAAAGATGACTAGAATATCTGTGCAATCTAGGCCATAAGCTGATAAATAATATATTTTTAGTGACTGCTAACTTTTAAAATCAACCATGACACTTTCTGCTGTCAGTAGGAAAATAGTTCCTTATAAGGCCTTTAATGAGAAAACAAAACAACTCACAGGTTCTTGTTCAGTTAAATAACCAAACTATAAAGTTAGATTATAGTTCACATCATTTGAGTATGTGTGGGGATTATAAAATAATTAAAGATGAGTTAAAGAGCAGCTTCAAAGGTCAGAACAACCGTAGAGCTTGATAAGGTAATAAGTTATCAAAAGGATAATCAGAGTCTCGCAGTCATTGTAAGATTATGTGTTTGTGTGTGCTAAAATTTGTCTAATGGAAAGAGAAATGTGTCACTTACTCAGTTGAAAGAGATGACAGCTAATGTGTGCCTGACTGATTGGATAGAAATTTAAAACAGGAAGTGTCACGGGGTAGAGAAAACAATCTATAAATGTGGGAACAGACTTGATACACGTCAGAATTGTATTGTATGGGCCCCCTCATCTGTCAGGTAATATACAATTCTCTCTTGTTCACACATTTTGAAGTCTGTAACATTAAAGATGTTGTTTAATTCTGACATAAACGTGTGTTCCTTCCGAGCAACAACCCGGGCAGGGGGAGAGGACATAAGAGATGTTTGTTTCCCCTTACAGTTATTAACTAGCATGTTTTAAACATATTCCCACTGGAAAAAACAACTTTTCGACAAACTGTTGACCAGAAGAACAAAACAAAAGAAATCGAACTTCTCTCTCAAGCATGTTTATCTGGAAATGACAAATACAGATTGCTCTAGTGGGCAATTTTTATTACTATTGTTACTATTTTTTTCTTTTTGCTTTTTTTAATCTTCTTCTCTCCAGCTTTCTGGGGCCCCCCTAGTGCCCCCTGGCGACCCCACAGGGGCCGTGGTCCCCACTTTGAAAAACACTACTAATCAACCCATTACGTCCCTCCTGTTTGGCTCATAAAACAGAGGATAAACCATTTTTATGGACATGAATGTTTCTTGTTTGCAAATAGTAAGCCTTCCTGAGTGCCTGCTCAAAAATCAATCTATTACATAATCAGTTTGATTTAAGATGACTGTCACAGCTAATTAACCTTGGCCTACACAAAGATAGTTGTGCTTAGCTAAAATTTGGTATGGTAGTAGCTGAGAGTCATTCATAACAAGGATTGCAATGTCTTGAATTGCATAAACAGTAAAAAGTTGTAAAGTTTTAATGCATTTGTGAACATTTATTTTGCAGCACCTACCCCCTCTGTCTTTGGGATTCTGTCAACAGAAGTGATGTGTGAACGAGGGTTTTGAGCCAAAATCCAAAGCCACTCGTGGTATTTCGACCTGCCCTGCCCTCTCATTAGTAACACCTGGTGCTGGGTTACAAAACTCCTGTCAGCATCTCGATGTGTGTGAGATTGCACACACCCCATAGCTCAGGAGAGCATTCTGGTCATAAATTATCCTAAACAGAGTCTGAAGGCAACTACAATTAAAATCATTGCAGTATTATGATAAAATCCCTCAAACCTGAGGCTCTGCCTGTTTTGGACTCTTGTGCTCAGGGTCAACTTGATATTAAAATCTAAACGAAGGCTCCAAATTACCTTCTGAGATTAACCCCATTCTTCCGTTTGAGACTCAGGGGAGCTTCGTGCTGGAGTCTGTGTCTCTCTGGAAGCCATTTATATTTTAAGAGTAGAAATTGTTGCACACACTTAGTGGTGAACAAGTACACACATGAGCAGAAAAGTCACACTCATGGGATTCTTCAGAAGTCGTGGCCTGAGCATTGCTGAAGGCATTGGTAATGTTGCAGTTTGTCCACACCTTAGCAATGAAGTTTCTACACAAATATTGCTTCATCATTTTTACAAGTATTTTGTTTGAAGAAGGTCCCAGATCTATGCCAGCTGTGGCAGCTTTGGGAAGTAGAGGTGTGTATATGCAGTGTGTAAATATAGAAAGATACTGAAAATAAAGTGCAGAACAAACAGAAATGCTATTAGGATGTTTAAACTGTGTGTATTCATTCAGTCTGGCCTACAAAAGGTTTTAAAATTTTAACCTCGGGTGGTTAAGATTTCGTCATGTTATCATTAAAGGAAAATGAAGCCAAGATTGAAAAGCTGTGAGTGACAAACTAATTCCCTCTCTGTCTGCGTCCATAATTGCACATTGTGTCTGCTCTGAGGTGGTTCAAATCTTCTCTTCATGACAGAACTCCTTCTTTAATTTCTGGCAATAATTGCTCCAGTTCAGCTTCTCTCACCTGTGGTGTCCCCCAAGGGTCTATTCTTGGGTCACTGTTATTTTCCATTCATATGCTACCACTTGGTCAGGTTATTCATAAATTTAATGTCTCTTTTCAATTTTATGCAGACGATTCCCAGATTTATTAGGCTATTAACCCATCAGACCTCTCTGCTCTCAATGAACTTACCATCCTCTGATAACTTTCTTTCACTCAACAACGATAAAACTGAGGGGATGGTGTTTGGACCCAAGGCCAAAAGGGATTTAGTATTTCAGTCCTTTTATGTTCTTGGTTTTAACTGCTCTCGTGAAACCAGAAATTTGGGGGTGACCTTTGATTCTGATCTTAGTTTTTCTAAACATTTTAAGAACATCACTAAAACAGCATTTTTTTTCAAATTAGGAATATTGTCAAAATTAGAGAATGTATCTCTTTAACCGATGCAAAAACTCTTATTCATGCCTTTGTCTCCTGTCATCTTGATTAATTCTTTATTTTCTGGTCTACCCCAAAGTTCTCTTAATCGTCTTCATCTAGTACAAAACAATACAGCGTTCTCACAAGATCCCATAAATATCAGCACATCACTCCTGTTCTGTCCTCATGGCATTGGCTCCCTGTGGTTTTTAGAATTGACTTCAAAATTTTATTGTTTGTTTTTAAATCCCTGAATGGTCTTGCATCATCATATCTATCTGAGCTTCTTACCCGCATATCCCTTCTTGCAATCTCAGATCCTTAAATCTGTTGTTACTTTCCACTCGCAGAGCTCGACTGGTGACAGAAGGAGGGAGGGCTTTTATGGTCAGGGCTCCTAATTTGTGGAATGCTCTTCCTCTTAATATTAGACAGGCCTCTTCATTGTCTTCTTTTAAATCATTAGTTAAAACTTAATTGTATAATAAGGCTGTTAATATCTGAATTTCTTCGTATTTTTATTGTAATTTTTTCTTATATCGTTATGGATTCTAATTGATTTGGTATACTTTTGTGTTTCTGGTGTCATTTATGATGTTTTAATTGATTAATGTGAAGCACTTTGTAACATTTGTTTAAAAAAGTGCTATACAAATTAAGTATTATTATTGTTATTATTATAAAATTAATCATGGAAAGTGGCCAGGTGGCCAAATACATTTGAATAATTGATCAGCTCCATAAAAGCAGAAGATGTAGCAGTTTTCGACTCTGGAGCAAACATGCTTACATGCGATAACACAATGCCAAGGCGGAAAGACAAATGAATTTAGAGATACAACTGATTCCACTTGTTAATCTGGAAAGGGTTTAAAAAAGGACATTTCCAAAACAATCTGGGGTTCATAATTTAGAGTTTCAGGGTCTTAAAAAGTCTAAAGATGTCCCAATTTTTCATTTTAGGTCTTGAAATACATTTAATTAAGTTTTAATTTGGACATTCATTCATTCATTCATTGCTTCTTCCATCAGCTTTTCTTTTAAAGTTCGATCTGTGTGGTCTGTGTGAGTAGTTCAGATGTTTTCACGCTGTAATAAAACCCAAAGGCCCTTCATGCAGCAGCCCTGTTGGAAGGAATTTATTGACAGACAGCCTTTCTCATAAAATAATCCGGTTGTTCTTCTCCTGAAACTGTCTTGTTGTAGTTATTCGAACGATTTAGACCAAATTTGGATCAAATGAATCTGCACTGAAAGAAATTTGTCAATATTTTGTTATTTATTGTAATCTGTCTTGAAGTGGAATTATAGATATCTTTAAAAAGTCTTTACACCAGCATATGTTACATAAACTTAGATCATTTTACACTGAGCAAGACTTTTCACAAGTGGAAAACATTTAACAGCTGCCAAGAGTGGACATCCCAGCGAACTCACCCCAAGATCAGACTGTGCAATGATAAAAAAAAGAGCTCCATTTCAGATTCAGTTATCAGGTTAAAGTTTTATGAAACACATCTTATTTGGAAGGGGCTGCAGGGGAAAGAATAATTTCTACAAAAGAACATGGCAGCACAACTTCAGTTTGTTGGTTTCATCTGAATCACAGGACTTGTGGGACAACATGCTTTGGCCAGATTAAACTACAGTAAAGTAAAGATGTTTGGCCATAAAGCACACCACCATCTATGGTGGAAACTAAACCCAACACATCAAGCACAGATGCCTCGCATTAACTATCAAGCAGAGAGGTGGAATGGTGATGATGTGGGCTTTGCAGTCACTGAGCTGATGAAGTTTTCTGTGTTTGGTGGAATGTGAAGCCGTCCGACAGCTGAAGCTTGGACCGTGCTGGAACATGGACCAAATCAAATCTACAACAGAATGGCTGAAAAAGCAAAAATCATCAATTTTCCAAAGTCCAAACCTCAGCCTGACTGAGACATTTGGTGGGAATTTCAGAGAGCTGTTTTTAAATAAATGTCTGCAAACCTAAGAATTTTGGCCCACTCTAAACAGGAGTGGGACAAAACTCTTATTCAACTCTGAGGTATTGATGGAAACAAGGGAAATG
>NC_056515.1:23065123-23071503 GCF_014905685.2 Nematolebias whitei
CACACACACACACACACACACACACACAAAAAAAAAATGATGATGTTGACTTTGTTTTGCAGGAACAACTTTTCCATTTTGTGGTTTGTTTTCCGTTGGAGGCAGTTATCGTTTTAAGACTCTGGCAATAAAATTAAAAAAGACTCATCTGGACTGCACTTTGAACAAAACTGTCTTGAGGCCACTTTCTTTTGTTGGCAGCCACCAGGCCAATCTTAAGTTCTCATTATGAAACAAAATCTGGGGGGAAAAAGTGCAATTTGAACTGTTAGAGCAGAGGTTGATGCATGTGAGGTAATCAGTAAAACCACACCGAGAAAAAATTTAATCTCCTTTTTCTGTTTATTTTTACACTTCATTTACAATCTTTCATAGTTTTCCTTCTCATTTTCCACAGTGAACCCCTGCTGTTATCTCCCCTGTCAGCACTGGGGTGTGTGCGTGCGCTTTGGCGAGGACAAATACGAGTGTGACTGCACCCACACTGGCTACTATGGAGCAAACTGCACCATCCGTGAGTCCACATGACTTCATATCCTCTCCTTTATTATTACACTTCACAAGAATTTGAAACATTTTATTCAATAAGATTTGGATGTTTTTTTTTTTTTAAAGACACTTTCATTTTGTTAAACCAGCCTCGGAGCTTCTGGCTCACAGAGTTAAAGCTTCTTGTCTAGACATAAATATCTGGGAAAATTGGTGGAACTGCCAGTAGCGGTCTGGTGCTGATCTGTTCTACAGGAGAACCCCCCACCCCAGCCCAGTTGCATCATGCATAGCAATAATTACCTTCAGTTGGAAAGTAGAGTAGCAAACGTGGGAGGAAGGAATGAAGGGAGAGATCAACTAAAACAGGAACTGCAGGACATGGTTACATAAAATAATGTTTTCACTTTTTATGTAACCTAGACTGACAGTATGCACCTCCAGAGCCAAATGTTACTCATCTGTGAAGTGCCCACTAAGGCGTAGCCACGTAAAAAAACAAGAAAAACAACATCAGGAAATTGATTTTTCGTTAATATTTTTTTTAAATGTGCAGATCCTCAGCTTGTAAAGCCTGCAGAGGTTTGGATGACTCCAAAAATGTTTTATATGACTCAGACAGATTTAATTGTAATGTTACCTCCAGTCTCTAACTTTAAGGCAGCAGATGATGATTACTTTGGCAAAGACGTGAGTGAAACTGCTCGACTCATATTGTTTTAGCTCCCTCTCAGATGTAGAGGGGCTTTGTAGGAATCCCGTGTTGCTTGAAGTGAGGACGTTGGTGTCTAACCAAACAGCTACCCTATTTTCCGGCGTGTAAATCGCATCAGTCAAAAAAAGAGGAAAAAGACATATATATATATATATATACCGGTAAGTCGTTTCGGTGCATAAGTCGCATTTATTATACATCACCACTGACCCGTCACGTTTATTATGCGTTTATTTAATGGTCAAAACAGCATCATTTTGTACAGCATCAAAGTGCTGTACAAAAAAAGCCAACAATAAGACATCTAAAAAAATAAAAATCCGAACATCACAAATAAAAGATACAGATGCTAGCTCACTCTAGGTTAAAAGCCAAAGGGCAAAAAAAAAAAAAAAGAGTGTTTTAAGCAAGTTTTAAAAACAGAAAGTGATGTGGGGCCTGCCTGACCTTCAGCGGCAGCTCATTCCACAATTTAGAAGCCAGAGCTGAGAACACTGTGTCTCCTCTGGATTTATAAAAGATTTTCGGGACTGCTAAAAGCATCTAAGAGCACGTGATGGCATGTAAAGGTGAAGCAGTTCAGACATATAAGAGAAACTAAAACCGTTCAAAGACTTAAAAACCAACAATATAACTTTAAAATGGATTCAAAGCTGAACAGGAAGCCAATGAAGGGACATCGGATCTGGAGTCAGGTGCTCCTGCCTGCCTGCACCAGTCAGAAATCATGCAGCAGCATTTTGTACCAGCCGTAAGCGTGAGAGCGAGGCCTGGCTAACGCCGATCAAAAGAGCGTTACAATAATCCAGACGTGAAGTAATAAAAGCGTGGATTACTGTCTCTAAGTGGTTGTTGACATGGCTGTCAAGTTTCAGGCAGGGGTCCATTTTCACTCCTAAATTTGTCAAAATGGATTTTCATATGAGGCCAAGGCGGAAAAATATCAAAGGTGGGGTTATTTGTAGGATTTAAAGATCATAACCTCTGTCTTTTTTTTTATTATTATTAAAATGGAGGAAATTAGTTTAAAAGCTTTTTTTGTTGTTGTTTGTTTTACTAACCAGCTGGATCTTACTGAACACTGGTGGAATATTGTTCAGCTTGGTTCCTTAACCCTTTGTGGATATAAAGACGCAGGCAGCATTAGAAAGCCAACCCTGTGAAATGTCCCTGAATAACGTGGACTAAATATCTACTATAACTATACAAATCATCCGTACTTTACATAAACACTCCCTTTTTGTTGTTGTTGTTAACTACAGCTGAGCTTTGGACCCGAGTGCGTCAGTTCCTCAGGCCCGGTCCAGACAAGGTTCACTACATCCTCACCCACTTCCGCTGGCTCTGGGACGTCATCAACAACACTTTTCTCCGGAACGTGCTCATGCGGCTGGTTTTAACAGGTCCAGAGTCAGTAGTTCTTCCACAGACCCTTGAGGACCACCAACACACCTTGTTAATTCCTGTTAACCCCTTCCTCTCCATCACCAGTGAGGTCCAACTTGATACCCATCCCTCCGACTTACAACTCGAAGTATGGCTACCTCAGCTGGGAGTCCTACTACAACCTGAGCTACTACACTCGGCTCCTGCCCCCTGTTCCTGAGGACTGCCCCACACCGCTGGGGGTCAAAGGTCAGACCTAAGTCTAATGTTTTCCATTAAATGTGCAACTAGGACTGCATATACTGGAAATATATTTGTTACTGGAGGAAAATACGACTTTTTCCCCCAAGATAAATGGTTGCTCTCCCAGCGCTCCTCTGTAAGCAGGTGACATCTTGATGAAAGTGTCACCTGAACAGCTGCAGTAAACAGTCTAAACCTTTACTGGTTATAAAGTTCTGTGATTGGTGCACCCATAAACAATACAATGTGCAGGCCTTTTCTTTTTTCAATAGAATTTTAAGCTAATTTTGTTAATTATAGTAGCAAATTGTGTTCAGTGGTTTCAGCAGATCTTACCTGCTGCAGCTCTTTCTTAGTGTGGGATCATTCTCTGAAGCCTCTCAATCTTCTAGTTGTATCATTATGCAATGTGCATATTAATGACATTCTTGTATTTATTTGGTTTTGATTTAGAGTTTTAAAGATTGATTCCCAATTTTGCATGTAATAAACTCACCTTTAGTCTTGCAACTGACCCATGAGCGGTGCCTCTTCTAAAGTGTTCATGTTCTTTTTTTTTTAGCTTCAATTATAAAATGTCTATAATGAACTTTTTACATTTTATGGAATTCAATAATCCATAGACCTACTGAAGCTTACATAAATATGAAATAGTTTATGTGCATCAAAATAAAACCTAAAAAGCCTTCTGAGTGGTGGACTGGATTCTATCATATATTTGTTCAGAACGTGTTTTATGTCCAGCTTCGTTCAACTGAAACCCAACGTTTCACTGTAGTGGTATAAAAGAAAGGGAGGATTAGAAGAGGTCGTGCGCTGTCCTCTCTTACATCTGAAGTTTTTGTTTCTCTTTTTGTTCAGGCAGAAACGGGCTGCCTGACCCCGAGGTGCTGGTGGAGAAGCTGCTGAAAAGAAGGACGTTCAGACCCGACCCCCAGGGCACCAACCTCATGTTCGCGTTCTTCGCTCAGCACTTCACGCACCAGTTCTTCAAGACCTATAACCGCATGGGGCTGGGCTTTACCAAGGCTCTGGGACACGGGGTCAGTTTGTGTATAAAGGAATATGAAGCATTACAGCATGTCCTGCTGCTGCAGGTCACCTAATGACAATTATTCAATAATTAAATTAAATGTATTTTTCTACGAAGGAAACAAAAAGAAGAATTCATTTTAAAGCTATAGATGCTTGCCGATAGTTTTCCTCCTGTGAACAGACTCTAGTGGTAGCTCTGTGTTGTCTAACAAACTTTATTATTAATATTGTTTTTATGCAGGTGGACGCAGGACACATTTATGGAGACAGCCTGGAACGCCAGCTCCATCTGAGGCTTTTCAAAGATGGAAAACTGAAATATCAGGTGAACAAGATGAAACAATAGCTGAAGTGCAATCACTCTAAAACGCCTCAGGAAAGCTCAGTGACGTTTTTACAATAACGTAATCGCATTTAACTATAATTCTTTTTGACTTCCCCATCAGTTAATTGATGGAGAGATGTTCCCTCCCTCTGTGGTTGATGCTCCCGTCAGGATGAGCTACCCTCCTGATGTCCCCGCCCATATTCAGATGGCCATCGGTCAGGAGGTGTTTGGACTCCTACCTGGTTTGGGGTTGTACGCCACGCTGTGGCTCAGAGAGCACAACCGGGTCTGTGACATCCTGAGAGCCGAGCATCCCACCTGGGACGACGAGCAGCTCTTCCAGACATCACGTCTCATCATCATCGGTGAGCCCAACGCAGCCCTGAAAGAGCGTTAGCACCTTGGAGCATGATCTTCACTGTTATAAACTCACTTATAAATCTGTGTATTTATCATGTTTGCGTTGCCTGATTTCATTATCCGATGACTTGTGGCAACTAAAATGAATGTTTACTGTGAAAAAAAAAACAAAAAAAACTTGTTTGATCTGTATTTTTTAATCAAATGGATGGATTTGTTTGTATATTTGTTCTGTAGATGCAGCAGTTATTGGTTCTGAACTGCATTTTTTTTATTTATTTTTTTGCTGTCCAGCAATCTGGCATCATTAAATGTGCAGAATAAACACAAACAGGCCTGTCACGATAACAAATTTTGCCAGGCGATAAATTGTCTCAAAAATTATTGCGATAAACGATAATATTGTTCGAAATTTGACAATAATTACTAATTATTGTCAAATTTAAGAAGAAATGTTAGTTAATTTTTGTATGTAGTACCTTTTAAGACCACTGGATGGCATTTTAAGACTGAAACGAAGGATGGATAGTGAGGGAGCGAGTAGCGTGTCTCTAAGAAAAAAGGGAGGGAAGCCTCTTGACGTGACATGGGCTGTCTCTCCTTCCTGTTTTTCAGTTCTCATAATGTTGAACGCTCGGTGTGGTTTGAGCTCTTTAGCATAGCATTTGTCACACAAAGCTTTTAATAAAAAAAAAAATCAGTTCTCAGCTTCTTTTTGCAGAGAAAAACAACTTTTTACACAAAGGCACGGGTTTCAACCGTGAATTTTGGAGCTTCGACAAAACTGAGTTTTTTTCTCGAGGTCGACCTGCTAGCTTAGCTCGTAGCTTAGCTGCTTTTAACGATCCAAAAACTTGATTTTGGACGATTAATACCAGTTTTAAAAAGAAAGGGAGGGGTCAGTGAAGAGCACCGGAGTTGAGCCTTTTGTCTTCCAGTGTCTTCAGTAGAAAGAGAGAGACGTGAAGAAACGATAAAGCCGATAAACGAAAACGAGGTCGATAATTTTCATTTATCAGGCGATTAATTGATTAATTGATTTGTTGTTTATCCAGGCCTAAACACAAAGATAAAGAATTTGTGAGCTTTCACATAAAACACACTCCCATAATATCAGTTAATTTAACTCTTTGTATAAAGTGCTTATTGTGTATTCACCTAAAGTCGGTTTGAGGATTTGACCTCATTTGCTTCAGGTTGGATGTTTTAATTTCAACTGTTTGTGTGTCTCTGCAGGCGAGACCATTCGAATCGTGATAGAGGAGTACGTGCAGCACCTGAGCGGCTACCTTCTGCAGCTGAAGTTTGACCCCACCCTGCTGTTTCACTCTCATTTCCAGTACGGGAACCGCATCGCGCTGGAGTTCAGCCAGCTCTACCACTGGCACCCTCTGATGCCCGACAGCTTCCACATAAACGGAGAGGAGCTTTCATACACACAGTTCCTGTTCAACACGTCCGTCCTCACACGCCACGGTGTGGAGAAGCTGGTGGATGCTTTCTCTCGACAAGTGGCGGGTCAGGTAATGAACCGAACCATCGTGTGTTCACAACTCACAAAGTCACATTGTGTTATAATCCACATTTATTTCTTTTTTGACTTTTTTTACCTCGTCTTCCTGTTTTGCTGGAACAATGCATTTTAAGTGATTCTGTTGTCTGCCTGCTGTGTTAAGATTGTGTTTGGTACAGTTTGTTTTGTCACTTCCAGTACTTTATGCATAGATGGATGGATGGATGGATGGATGGATGGATGGATGGATGGATGGATGGATGGATGGATGGATGGATGGATGGATGGATGGATGGATGGATGGATGGATA
>NC_056515.1:23071603-23074781 GCF_014905685.2 Nematolebias whitei
ATGCTCAGGAAAAATGAAGCTGTTTTGATCATTAAATAAATGCATAATTAACGTGATGGGTCAGCAGTGATGATGCATAATAAATGCGACTTATACGCCAAAACAACTTCTATATGATTTTTTCCTCTTCACGATGCTGTTTTTGACTGATGCGACTTCTACTCCGGAGCGACTTATACGCCGGAAAATACGGTAGTTTCATCCTGACCAGAACGATGAGCTACTGGCTAGTCAGAGCGTGGCCAAGACTGTGCTAGACTGCTGCTGTTTGAACGAAACTCCAGTATCAAAACTTTAAGATTTTTATTTTATAACAATATTATTTGGTTATCTGTACACACACACGTCAACAGCAGCAGCTACTGTAGCTGCAAGAGTTCAAAAGTTTTATTAGCATCATTCCAGAACATGACATGCATGAGGAGGAACAAAACACTTCCTGAGATCTGGTTATGTCACATGCACGTATCGCTTCTCGTAAAGCCTGAGGCTCTGTTGGCAAGAAAGTTACACGTCTCAGCTCATTTCGTAAATGTTTGCCTTACAGATTGGTGGAGGCCACAACATTAACGCTGTGGTGGCCAAGGTTGCTGCAGGGACCATAGAGGAGTCCCGCCAGCTGCGGGTCCAAGCGTTCAACGAGTACAGGAAGCGTTTTAACCTGGAGCCCTACAAGTCGTTCAGAGAGTTCGCCGGTGAGACAGATGGCTGAGTGTGCAGCCCACACAACTAGAAGTGCAAAAATATTTATAGGTTTTTACAACTCTGTGAGAACTGCCAAACATTCTTCACGTAAAAGAATTTAAAACATTCCTCCACTGCTCTTATATGTTTTTATTGTCACTAATGGTTGCAAAAAAACAAATTTCTAATAAATTTTGCCTCAAATTGCTTTAAATTATTTTGCAAGATCAACCCTTCCTCTTTTAGTAATAATACTGTTGCAAGGAGTCAGTGTTTCTGGCTCTGTGTTCTCTGTTTCCCAGCAGCTTTTTGTGTAAGAAGCCAACATATGTGCACTTAGAGCAAAAACATTACATTAAGTGAAGGAGAAAGTTCAGCTCGCTGCTGAACGCTTCATTACCATTGTGGTTTAGAAGCAAAATAAACCTGGATTAAACCTTGTTTTTAACATTTTTTCAACAAGTTAGAGAAAAGGCCTTTGCTCAAGTTAAGTTGGTCTGCAGGAAGGAAAAGTTTGACTACAAAATATGATTTCTGGTATTTGGTTGTCCTCAGTAATGAGGGCGTTGCTTCGGTTGTCGCGGTGAAGAAAGAGTTGACTTAAAAGGCAGAGCTCTCGATTTACTGGGCTGTCTACATTCCAACCTTCACCTAAGGTCATGATGTTTGGATCATGACCAAAAGAACAAGATCCCAGATCTTGCAGCCAAAAAGATCTTCCTTTGCAAGGTGGCCTGGCTGAGCTCCGTCATCTGGGGGGAGCTCGGAGTAGAGCCGCCGCTCCTCTGCATCGAAAGGAGTCAGTTGAGGTGGTTCAAGCATCTGATTAGGATGCCTCCAGTTTTGCCTGCAAAACTTAATAACAAAAATATGTTTAGTTAAGTTAATAAAAAAAGAGGATTTAAGAGAAAGACCAAATGCCCATCCAGGCTTGTTTACATGTGAATCAAGTTTACAGGTTTCCTTCTCATAAAAATAAAAAGATTCCACCTGAAAGGGAGAAAAAATAAAAGTTAATTGTATTTCAACCGGTTCATCTTCTGTTATGGGTAGCCTTGGAAAAAAACAGTGTGAATGCTGAATCAGCATCCACACAATTAGGAAGAGTTATTAACTGAGTTGCCAATTTTTTTTGTTATGATAAAATCATCTGTTTTTGCAGATAACGAGGAGATAGCCAGCACGCTTGAAGAGCTCTACGGTGACATCGACGCTCTTGAATTTTATCCTGGATTATTGCTGGAGAAAACACGACCGGGGGCCGTATTTGGAGAAAGCATGGTGGAAATGGGCGCCCCCTTTTCCCTCAGGGGCCTCATGGGGAATCCCATCTGTTCTCCAGATTACTGGAAGCCCAGCACGTTTGGAGGCAAAGTCGGCTTTGACATCGTAAACTCTGCCACCTTAAAGAAACTGGTCTGTCTAAACACCAGGACGTGTCCTTACGTGTCATTCAGAGTTCCTGCAGAGGAAAAATTAGGAAAGAATGATGGGAAAGTCCACTCTGATGAGCTATGACCATGAGCACACCCATGCTTAGGCTTTCTACATTTTATATGAAGGTAAAAAGAGGGGCTGCAAAAAGCATACTAAGGTATTTGTGAGGACACCAGTGTTTCAGATTAGTCAGAGCTCTGCGCAAACTTTCCTTTTTCTTTCAATCCTGCAGTCTGTCACACTTGAACAAACACAGTGAGGAGTCAAACATATGAGTTCTGTTAAAGTCTTTGTCCTTAAAGACAGAAAAGCTGTTACAGTTCACACTTTAATGAAATATTATGTGATCAGCTGTCTTTGGATAGTTTAAACATTCACTGGAATAAAACAGTATTGTTATAAAGTGTAAATGTGTTGTTATTGTTAGTTTAAAATGGCCAGTTGTGTTTCCACTGTTCTGTATGTCTCACTGGTGCCTGCCACTGTCTTTCAGTCTATTGTTTCTTTTGGCTTTCAACTGAATATTGACGGGAACAGAGGAGACTCGCCCAGAACTTTAGGAAGTGTTGACTTTTTTTTTTTTTCATGATTTGGGTCAAATAAAAGTAAAACAGCAAAGCATTTATAACCTGGAGCTTTTCATACGGTAAAGATATGGGATAATAAATATCCAAAGAAAACTCTTTAAACCAATAGCATATTTTGACAAGGTCTGGGACTATGACCTTCGCTTCCTTTGACCCCCCCCCCCCCCACACACACACACACACACACACACACTTTGTGAAAATATTATTTTGTAAAAAGTGATAGAATTAAATCCAAATTTGGTTCTGATCACAACTTTTGCAGCAACACATGAAGCATAATTTACTGTCATACTGCCCTCTAGTGGAAATTGTACTAGGGTGCAACGTCACCGGAGTTGCCTTCATGACTCCTAGTAAAATCCTTAATTTCACTCAAGTGATCAATTGACTCCACTTTTATTCTGTCTTGTACATAGCAATTATATATATATATATATATATATATATATATATATATATATATATAT
>NC_056515.1:23074791-23117068 GCF_014905685.2 Nematolebias whitei
ATATATATATATATATATATATATATATATATATATATATATATATAAAACAATAGAGCACTGAGTGATTCCAAAATAAGCTTAACATAAAAGATACCTTTATATTACATGGGTCATGAACGCATCATCGCTTGGAGGCGTGGCTTGCTAAGCTAGCAGATTACAGAGAGGCAGCAATCGAAGCACAGCAGCTGTAAACAGTTAAGGTAAGATTTTATTTGAGTAACATTTTGTAAATTTTATATTTGAGTAAAACATACGAGTTTAGATACATCTAAAATCCCGCAGCTTTAAGTTACACGGTGTTGCTTGCGTCCTCTGTGTCAAACTAGTTAGCTTCTTGGCTAACCTAGCCCAGCGTAACTTGCAGAACTTGCTGTTCCTACAGTTGCCCCACTTAAAACAGTCATAATAAACATATTGGCTTTATTTCTTTTTCAGGCACAAAACATTGGATTACCCAGCTAGATATTTTATTTGTAACATTGGTTAAAAAAATGCCTTCGAGCCATTGTTTTACGTACTGGTGAGATGTTAATTTCACTTATACTAAAACTAGCTCAATTAATCGACATGTTTATTTAATGAATACAAAATAGCAACCTAACGAAAGGAAATACCGTAGCTGTTTAATTATCTAGACAGATCGTAACTATTTTTTTTAAGGTAAGGGATTCATCAACATTGTCTCGGTCTGGCTCAGAGGTTGGGTTTTAGACGGATCAGAGACACATTAAAGGCCTCTCAGCTTATGTTTAATGAACTGACGCGCCTCTTTTAAGCTTTTTGTGCAGCTCACACGTCCTATTTTTTAAATAAGCCTTTTCCTATGACAGCTTGGATGTCTGTCTGTCTGGATTATTATCAGAATAATGTGCTCAACGTGTGGAACATCATTCTAGTGGCAAATGAATGTATAAATCTGTTAAATGTATATTCTGTTTCCCCACAGGTGAACTGGTATCATGACTACTCTGGATGACAAGCTACTGGGCGAGAAGCTGCAGTACTTCTACAGCAGCAGTGAGGATGAGGGCAGTGATGATGAAGATGGGGAGAAGAAGACCGTCCGTGATGCTGGTGTCAGTGAGGCTGAGATAGACTACAGCGCAGATGGAAGTTCTGTCAACACAGGTAACATAAGAGCTATGAGTAACTTCTTGGAAAATATAAATTTTGTCTGTGCTTTAAATGAAGATAAAATCATTTTAAAGGTAGTATTTCTCCACAAAAACTTTATATTTTTCATCACCGTTTTAAACAGTAGTGTGTATTGCAACTGTATATTAAGCTTTATTTGTCACAAAACTTAGAACTCCCAGGATTCCTGTTATACAATACCACTTATCAAGGATTGTGAAACTTTATGATTGCGGTAAAAAGCGGCTGTTTTCATCTTAGGACCAAAGGGTGTGATCAATGACTGGAGGAAGTACAAGCAGCTGGAGGTGGAACAGAGACAAGAGCAGAAAAATGAGATGGAAAGACTGATAAAGAAGCTGTCGATGACCTGCCGCTCCGATCTTGATCTGCAAAAGGACAAAGAGAAACAGAAAGAGCTGCAGGACAAGCTTAAAGGCAAAGTAAGTTAGAAAATGGAAGGTTTATGTTTATGACTTGGAGGAAAGGGTCTTTGTTTAAGCTGTTAAACTTTCTGTTCTCTTAGCATGGAATTACATCTGCAACTCTTGAAACTAGTCTACACAGGCTGTGGAAGTAAACTAAACAAGTTTAACGTTGTTAGATCCCTGTGGCTCCTTCCTCTTTATTTTCAGCACAGGTGCCGAACTGAAATGGTCTTATACCCGTTGTACATTTAATCGATAAAAATGACTCGAACGGCTCTTCTAATAATTGTTAATAAGCCTGCCCTACTTGTTGTTTCACAGATGACCATGCAGGAGTACAACATGCTCCAGGAAGAAAAGGATGACGAAGACTTCCTGCAGCATTACCGGATGCAGCGCATTGAGGAGATGCGACGCCAGCTCTGCAGCGGGAAGCGCTTCAAGCAGGTGTACGAGCTTAACAGCGGCGAGGAGTTCCTGGAGGCTCTAGACAAAGAGGACAAAAGCACGCTGATCGTGATCCACATCTATGAGCCGGACGTCCCCGGCTGCGAGGCCATGAGCGGCAGCCTGATGTGTCTGGCGCAGGAGTACCCTCTGGTTAAATTCTGTAGCGTGCGCAGCTCGGCCATCAGCACCAGCGAGCTGTTCAGAGAAAGCGCTCTGCCCGCTTTGCTCGTCTACAAAGGAGGGGACCTGATCGGCAACTTCGTGCGGCTCACGGACCAGCTCGGGGAAGACTTCTTCGCTGTAGACGTGGAGGCGCTGCTGCAGGAGTGCGGCCTGCTGCCTGAGAAGCCCCCCATCGTCCCAAAGACTGTTCGCAATGGAGCCATCATTCAGAGCACTGTGAGTGATGAGGACTCTGACCTTGATATAGACTAGAGCTATATCTGACATGCAATATTTGTTTGGACTATACGTTGTATTTATTTACATGCCCCCACCACCACCCTGTAGTGATGACAGAGATAAGATGCTAGCTAGGAGCTACCATGTTACCACTCAAACATAAACACCCGAATATTAATAAAGCAAAACCAGAAGTAAATGCTCAAATAACACAAACAGCAGTGAGTTATTTCACGTCATTCTACTGTAAACATCTAAAAAGAGCAAATATGACTCGTTAAGATCATGTGATACATGACAAGGATGCGCTAGGTGCTTTTTGTTTCACTCATGACTTTCTGCTGTTCATTTGTTAAAACACATTCCTGTATTATTTATTTTTTTTATCTCTCTGCCACATTATCATTAGATGAACTTGTCTCAGTGTAAAACCTTTAACTCAAACTGATATTAAGTTCATTTTGTACCTTTTTCTATGTGCTGTAACATTTCCAGTAGTGGAGAAAATAAACGTTTGAATTTACCGTCTTGTTTGTTTTAAGTTGTCTAAGGTATTTTTATTGTGCATTAACTTATAGGTCACAGGTAGGTGTAGTTGCAGGAGTGATCTTTAGAAAGTGCAATTTTACAGATTTAGTTATCAGAGTGACATAAAGGTAGATTTCCTCAGCTGTTAGCACATTTTCATTTCATACATAGTTCCACAATCATCGTTTCTTGAATCAAACTATGTTAAGATTTTTCATGTTTTGGTTTATTTTAATAGATAAAATTAGCAACAAAGAAACCTGTTTAGGTTGACGTCATCCTGACGTTAGTTTAGGATTGCTGGTTTCTGCTTATTACGATAGAAGTTTTATTTTCAAAGTCTCTGTTTAAAACCAAAACTTGACAGTTTTCTGCTCTTAGTTATACGATGATCATGTCAACAGAAGCTCATTGAAATGTATTTAATTATATTTTAAAAGTTCTCTTCCAAACTGCACCATTTTATATAGTTTAGGATAACCTTTTTGTTTGATATAGTTTGCAATGAGTACCTTTTAATGAAAATGTATTGTTACATATAAGTTGTTACAGGCCAAACTTTAATAAATAATATCATAGAAGTAAAAATCAACAAACACAACTTTAATATTTATTTACTATAAAGTTGGTCTATATAGCGTTTTAGAAATTTGGTAATAGATCCATCCAGGTCTTACTTTATGTGTATTTACTGTAGTTGATTAATTGACTTTAAATGAGAGAACCAACTTTAAATCTATAACAGCAGAATCTGCTTTCGAGGTCTGATACAGATGGGTCAACTCCTTCATCCTGCTGGCTCCGTAATCGCTCCGATGAGGGTGGGCTGTGGACGAGATGATCCCTGACACGTCAAAACTCGCTGCCTGATTAATCTTCACTGTTACGGTTTCTTAATTTAATCCCCCCTGACCATCAGCTTGGCAGGGGGGAATTTAAAGGGCAGCACAGTCCTGAGGGCAGGCTCATGGTGCCTACATGCAGCTGAACAACAGCACAGTGAGGCAGGGTAGCACCAGCAGCAGAAGAGCCGTTTCCTCATGGAGGGGGGCTGTGGAGTTCATCGCGTCCTGTCCACAAAAGGCGTGCTCCAACAGCAGATAGGTTTCTGCAGTGATGCCTGCCATGAAGGGAGAAACACTCATGATGTAACTGAAAACAAGCTGCAGCAGATACTGTGAGATTTGCATGGCTGTAAAATCAATGCCAACGAATGGCGCAACCTCTGCCCCATCTGTCCCGCTCAGCACGACAAGTGTCAGGAAGAGGCACGAGCGCTCACCGAGTTGTGACCATTCGTCCCACATTTGCTGGACCTCCTCGTCGTGATGTTTGTGATGATCTGGTTCTGCACAGGAGCACACAATGTTTTTCAGATAATTTGGATGCAATGCAAACTGATGACTGAAGAAAAGTCGTCCAGTTTTAACCAAGCATGGCTGAGGAAAGACTTAAAAGGTTTATCATTCCTTGAAGGAGCGCGTCTCACACACCACCTTTCATCCCAGTTTTAAACTCTTATCTTTTGTTGAGATGACAGGGTTAATGTCTTTTAAAAAAAAATTTTCTTGTATTTTATTCCTTTTGGTGCTTTTTAACTGGTCCGTACAGCACTTTGGTTCTGTATGGGTGTTTTTAAAGTGCTTTATAAATAAAGTTGGATTGGTTGAAAATGATAATATGCACTAGATCTCATGCGATATTTAGATGCTCAGAGCCTGTGAATGACTCTCAGCTACTGCCACACCAAATTTTAGCTCAATGTCCAAACATGACTGTTATAGTTATACTGTGTTGCTGAAGGTGAGCTGGCTGTGGCAGCCATCTTGAATTAAGAGCTACAAGTAAATCAGCTGCAGTTCTGTTTCATTATATATTTTGCTAAGAGATACAAGCCCAGACTTTGCAGTCAACCAATAAAATGAGCTATTTAAAAGAAAACAGGAGTTTTGACTTTGATCAGCATAAAAAAAACAAGAATTTATGTTCATGTTAACCATTTTCTACAATTAAGAGATTTGTAGTTTTCATACTGCAACTGATCCATAGAATTAAATATGCAACGAAAATGTATGAGTTTAATATAAATGGCATTTGAAAAGAATTGTATAAAATCCATGTGCTATTCTTTGTCTTCACTCTATGTATTTACAATGTTTACATGAAGATTAAAGTGGACTTCATACCATTTGCGTGGTGCCAGAGCATCCGTTTGAGCTCCCTGAGGGCCTGCGTGAGGTTTTTCAGCTGGTCATGGAGGTGAATGTTCTCCTCTATCAGGGCATGAATTGTGTCTTGCAGCTCAAAGGTTTGACTTTCCAACACGAGCAGAGTCAGGAGGACCAGAACTGCTGGCCTCAGTCCTCTCATGCTGCACGGACTCCGTCACATCTTCTCACACCGAGCTTTTGTCTCCATTGGTACAGCTGAGGGCTGGTGTGGGATGTTTTATCAGCTTAGTGGGTGGTGATGGTGGAGTGTGTGACAGTTTGATCTAATTCCAAAGCCATGGATGGAAAGCTGCCAGCGGGCTGCTTTAAAATCTATCAAATGATTCCACATCAGTGACTACAGGAGCAGAAAGCCTGTTTGCTTCAATATAATCTTATTTATAAATAAGTGACTGAAGTCTGTATTTTTAAGACTATATTCAAAATATATTTTCCAAAGGAATGTGCCAATTAGTTGCACAAATCAATGAAAACATTTAATTAGCTGCTCGTACTTTGTCATGCTGATATATCTGCAGCTGTGTACTTTCCACAGTAAACGGTCCATCTCTTGATGTTTGTATACGCTGAAACGAGTTAAACGAGGTCAGGCGTTACAGCTAGACTTAGTGAGGGAAGAAACTTGAAAATTGGTCAGAAAAAGCACTTGTTCATTTGCTGATGTTTGCAGTCAACATAAAAAGGGTTGAAATGAGCTTTTATTTCTTGCCTTCACTTATTTTTAAAGATCAGCATGACACAATTTAGCAAATATTTAGTACCTTAATTCTTAATACCTTAACATGTAAACAGGAATTTTACAAAACCAAATATATAAAGGTATAACTTATTTTACATGAAACTGTTAAAACTTGCTTTTTACTGGTTACCAGCAGATCCACTTATGGTTAAAGAACAGAGAACGAGACACTATTGTTTGTCCAAACAAAGTTTTTATTTATTCATCATGTATATCAGTTTATGCTGTCTTAACAGCCCTGGTGCGCTTCTTTTTGACGACAACAGGCTTCTGGCTCTTCAAAATGGCACTGGCACGACGCAAAGCAGCCTAAAAAATAAATAAAATATATCCTTGAAATTCTGATGCAAACTTTATAACCAAGCATGAGATTTTGCTTTAAAAGTGTTACAGGTTAAGCTCACCATGCGCAGGTCCTTCCTGTATCTGTTCTTGCTAATGATGTGCCTCAGGCTGTTGAGGGTGGCACGGGAGTTCTTGTTGATGGTGACTTTAACGTAAGATGAGGCAGGTTTGTGCTGGCCTGTCAACAAAACAACAAGAAAGGCATTTAAACAAAGCAAGACAAGCTGAATGAACACACACACAAAAAAAAAGACATCCGGTCAGTAAACGTTGCTTAATATCTCTGTTGGAACTCAGTTTGTACAAAAATAAATAACTGAAGAGAAAGAAGATGGCTTCAAATTACAAGAAATTAAGTTCCTACATTTAGACAATGAGCATCTTCACTTAGAACACTGACCTTTACTTCGCTTTAGAATTTGAAAAATGTTTTTTTTTTTCTTGTTCTTTTACTCAAATGTGAATAAAATCACAGGTGGCAGGTTGCGTAATTTATTCACTGCTCTCACTTCCAACAACAAAAGGCATTTTCACAAACCACTTCAAGATAGCATTGAGATATTTTACCATCTGTGTGATTTCTGAATTACAGTAGTGGCAGTGAAGGGGATTGAAGCCAACTGGCCACTAAGCTGCAGAGCAAAGTAGTAACAGTCAACATGTAAATATGGCAAGTCAGATTTGCAGCTCAAGGATGTATTATAGGAATGAGTCTGTACAACGACCTGGTAGAGGTGTCATTTCTAACCTGAACACAGAGCCCGGCCCCGCCCAACCCGAATTCGGACCGGGCCATAATAATGTGTGGGGCCGGGTTGGTATCTGGCTTTTTATTGCATCAAGGACACGTGTGGCCAACACTCCAATATATGCAAACATGGCTTGCCTTAATAATCCTGCCGCACGTGGCCATTTGACTGTGCGTTGACCGGCCGGTTGAAAGAGGCAAAAAAAATTTCAGTTAAGCTTCAAACAGACTACTGCCAGTGATCCATCAGCCCAAATGGACGTTCGTTCAGCTGCTGAACTCAGTGGATGCACGCGGCCGATGACCCAAACAGGTGAGATCACAAAATATCTGACATGTCAGAGCAGGGTCCAATGCAGGCAGAAGCAGAGGAAGCATTTAATGCGCTTTGACGGATCCTCAGCTCCGATCTTCTGCACCCCTTAGCTGCGCGCGTCCACCAACCGTTAATAATAGTCGGTGGTACAAGCAGTCAAAGCTTTGGGGGGGGGGGGGGGGGGGGTTCAGGTTCGGACCTGTAATCATTGTTAATTTATCAGATCGGGTGGAGTTCAGAGATGATGGCTGCGGGCTGGGTCGGTTCGGATTATTTGGACCCGAGTGCAACTCTACGATCTGGATGTGGGATTTAAAAGCTTAAACATTAAGCAGATTCATTCATTAGAAAAGAAAAATGATGCAACAAATTTTACATTTAGTTGAATGTTCTTAACCACAAAAACGATCAGTAAACTAGTTGGATCTGTCAAGTTTCGAAAATGGTACAAGGGAGACGTCCATCGCATGTTTAATGGGTACTCTACATCAGCGTGCTTTTTTCGGGTCAACTAAACTCGCTTTATTACTTGGCACGACGTGTTCAGCTCAGTGACTCATGAACGGTCAGTGGCAGATGGACTAATCTAACCAGCCATTTTACATGAACTGTTTTGTGAAAATGCCTGTTGAAACAGCATTACGTTTTACCTGCACGTTTCTTCAGAACCACAACAACACCTTTGCCATCGGCAGCTGGCTCCACACCAACAGTCTTTTTGTGCACCAAGCCATTGAAGCGGTAGGAGTTTCTGGACTTCAGATTGTTTGGCTCCTGCAACACAAATGTTATTCATGTAAATTTAATTTACTAAACTTGCAGCTTGTATAACATGTTTGTCAAAGTGAATGGAAGGCTGTTAACCGCAGCGACATTCAGTACACAGTACTAATACTATACTTGCATAATTTGAGCTCATTCATTTTAAAGAACTATATCTTAACGTAACAAATCTAAGCTGCAGTGCTGAAAACAATAAAAATGAGAATGTGAGCTCAACAAAAAAAAAATACATAAGTGTAATCAGCTGCATTTATTTAACATATATGAAGTTCTAATTTTAAAACAGGTTTTAACTACAACTTCCATATTTTTTCACAACATAGCCACTTTCTCTAGAAATACATAAAACTACTCTCCCATTACTGAGCACTTACGGTGCTGTAGGTCTGTCCATTCCTCTTGATGAGGAAACTGGAGCAGTTCCTGATGACCATCCACTGCAAATGGGACGACATGATGAACCTGAGCGAAACAAGGGATATTAGAAATTGTGATATTAGCCATTTCACAGCTTCTTTTAAACTTAAATATCTCCAAATGCTCAACATACCAGCTGCTGGAATGTTTTAACCAGTTAAACTAAAATACTAAAAATAAGCAGGTAAAGGTTAATGCTTAAGAATATATGATTTGATCTGAATTTTGCTTTTGCATCTTGAAACAAAATTTTAGCACAAATATGCTAACATTAGCTCTACCACCCGTAGACTTGTACACGCCGGTGAGGCCTACGCTAGGCGACGTATTTACGTTTATATTTTAAAACGACAGACAAGTTTGGTGTTAAACTGTATATTTAGTAATAAACACTGTAATTAATAACATTTTGTTGGTCTAAATGCAGCCATAGTCAGAAAACAAGTAAAATTTATTCACTAAGTGTTACGGGCAGAAGCGACCACGTTACCTTTTAGCCGAGGAAAAGGATCAGAAAGACCGGAAGCCGCTTTACGGAACCATTTCAGAGATTCTTGCGCACATAACGTTATCATTTTCAAACAGTTTGTCAATAAATCCGTGATTATACCCATACATGTATGTTACAATAATTATTTAAGTATAGACTTTAGGGCCAAAACCTGTGATTATGGTGGCATACTAAATGTTTTTACAAATAAAATAGTTCCACTTTCCAAAAGCGGAAGGACACATCCAGCACCATCTCTTTATACGGCCATGGCACATCATATGACGTCATTAATGTGCGTCGTGTGTTTACTGTTAGAAATTTGTCCTAAAATCCTATTTTTTTTATAGTCTAAGACAAACGTGCTATTTTATTCTCCAAAGCGAGCTTTCGATAGGCTAACCCGGGGTAAATTAAATTATGTTTACAGGGCAAATTACTTATTTGTATACCTTTTTCTGAATAGCATTTCGTTTAAATTGATGGATCGAGGATAGGAAGTTCTCAAAGGTGAAAGTTACTTGTCATTATTATTATTATTAACTAGTCATTATAAAATCTGGTTTATTCAGGCAAGTAAAAGAATAATTTAAATGTGAACAAAAACGAGCATGGATGAAGAAAACCTGGAGTCAATTGGTGAACAACTGTACAATCTTATTTACCCCAAACACAAGGAATGTGCTGGAAAACTCACAGGTGAGGGCCCAGTTCTATTGTGCTATAATAAATCACCTTATTTTATATTCTAGATAAATAGCAGTTATGATACAGTCAATTTGCTATGAATACAATGTTTTGGAGCCTGATTATGTTTTAGGCATGTTACTGGAGCTGCCACTTCCTGTGCTGAGCCAGATGCTGCAGGATGAGACCATGCTGACAGCAGCTGTGGATAAAGCTGTCAGAGCTCTGCAGCTGGAAAACAAATCCAGGTAGAACAAACAGCAGGAGATACAAGCAGTGACAGTGGTTTCTGACACTTAAAACAGTCCCAGAGAGGAGTGGGACAGTGAATAGCACATAGTTACTTTGGATTTAGGGTCAAGGTTCTTTATTGTCATTCACATCACATGTGGTACATGAGGTGGAATGAAACTATGTACACAGGGTCCCAGTTACATCCAACAAAAATACAAATTGTAAAAAACAGTAGTAAGATCTAAGATATGAACTAAGAAATACGCTAAACTAAGAATATATTGTATTAAGCACTAATAGTACAAAACAATGGGCCAAACAACAGCAGCACGAACATGAGTCTGTGTGAGCAGATGAGGACGAATGAACACAGCAACATGCAATAAATCAGCAGCATGAAATCAGCATCATGGATCGTCCGCAGCACATATCAACAATCAAGTGGCATTACAGTGATTTTTCTTTAGGGTGTTATAAGTGTAGACATTTGAATAAATCCCAAGATATTAATTACGGTAGGTGGTGTTTTATATAATTTTGTATTCCGGTAATATGTAAGTATAAACAGTCATAAACCATACTGGCATGCTAGCAATCCCAATACTCTAGGTAAATTGTTGTTTCTTGTGACAACTTTTAAATTACTTTTAAATTATAAAAAGGACATAGAAGGTAAGATAAGATAACATAGAACTTTAGTGATTCCACATAAAATTGTGGAATATACCTTGACTTTTTCCAATACAACATCCTTAAGCAATTGTTTTTAAACTTGCACTACTGAGGCTGTATCTCTTGTCTTTACTTTTTTCACATTATTGCTCAGTTGGCCCTGGCTATATTTTAGCTTCTTTAAATATCTCACTTATGTGTTTATTTGAACAAAACATTCCCTTTCATGTTGTTTATTCTCATGTTCCTGCACTTCTTTACAGTGAGGTGACACTTAAAGATGAAGATGATGCTTCTGTGTCTTCTGACTCCATGGGGGAGCAGCTGTTTCAGCTGGTGGATGTTTACAACACTGGTCACTCACAGAAAATTACAGGTAAGTGTCATATCCTCATGCTTATTAAACTCAAATACCGGTAGAAGACAAAGTGATTTTGCCATTTTATTGCTGGAGAAGTTAAAAAGAATGTTCTAGCATATTCTAATGTCCATTTATAATACAGAGGTGATACTTGGTTTAAGAATGATGAAACCATGCGTGAAACTGTTTTTATTTTTTGAGACACTTTGAGCTGATTTTATCTTTTTTAGTCTGCTTTGATATAATCAAATTCAAAGATAAAGTGACATAAAGTTTTGACTGTTCTAGTCATCAATAGCTTTGAAGTTCTCTTTATCATTCCTCTACACATCAAGTCAAACATGTCAAAATAAACTATTTCATTATTATTAGACAGCTATTTTGAGTTTATTGCCATTTTTTTTTAGCATGCTAACAATTTAAACAAAGGTAAATGGTCCATATAATGAAAATTGTTAATTGTCAGTCAGTGTGTGGATGTTGCCAATGCTAATTTTAGCATTTGAGTTTTTATTTGTGTGACTATATTCGGTTTATTGTTTAGTAATTTGTTCCTGCATTAAAATATAATTCTCTGTCTGTCCACAGGAATGCTTTTGGAGCAGCACAAAGATGCAGTTTTACACCTTCTATCAGACCCTAAATGTCTGGAGAAGCATGTGAATCTCGCCCTGAAGACAATAAAAGAGTCTGTAACTTTACACTGTCAGCAGGATAAACTCAGATTTTTTTTTCATTTATTCATTCATTTAAAATAAAACAAATTCATCAAATAGAAAAAAAAAACATTGAATGAAAAGGGTGCAGAAAGAAGAAAAAAATTCTTCAAATCTCCAAATTGAAAACAAAAAACATCAGGTATCCTTCACCTGGCACTATACCTTCCCAACAACTTTACCTTAATCATCTTTTCAAACATATAAATAGTTTTAGAAAATTTTATGGTGATATCGAGGCAATTACACAGTCGTATTCCCTGAATTACAACGCAGCTCCATCAAACTAGTTATAAATTGAGGTTTTACAAACATTTCTATTCCCTTAAGGTTATAACAACTCTCTTTTAACAAATTTTAATTGAATATTTGGGGGTATTTTTTTATGAGCTTCATACATAACTTGTAAAGTACTATATTCAACCAAATCATAACATTTTTATAATTTCAACTTATGAAATAATGTATTTGTTGGGTGACCACAGCACTTCCTACTAATAATTCTTATAGCTCTTTTCTGTAAAATATAAACAGGATTTGTACTTGTTTTGCATACTTTTCCCCAAACTTCAATACAATAGATTAAATATGGAACAATCATTACATTATACAATATATACAAAGCTTTGTCATTGAAAAACTATTTTACTTTATACAGTAATGTAATTGATTTTGCTATTTTTATTCTTAAGTAATTTACATGAGATTTCCATGTCAGCTTCTCATCAATAACGACACCCAAACATTTTATTTCATTAACTCTATGAATTTCAGTACTGTCAATTTTAAATGGGACTTTGATAATTTTCTTTCTATTACTAAATAGCACGTGGTTTGTTTTCTCCAAATTTAATGGTAACTTATTAAGTTGGAACCAAGTTTGTATTTTTACGAATTTTGCCTGTATCATCTCTAACATCTGTTCAATATATTCACCTGAACCAAAAAAAATGTAGTATCGTCTGCAAATAAAACACTTCAAAAGTCCTGACACATCAAGCAGATCATTCATATACAAAATAAACAACTTTGCTCCCATCACAGAGTCTTGAGGGATTCCACATCCATTAACACAAAATTCACATCTGGCATCACTGTACAAACTGTCTCCTGTTATTCAAATAAATGGATACCCACTGTAGTGCTAATCCTCTAAAGTCATATTTATTCAGTTTTTCAAGGCGAATGTTGTGGTCAATAGTGTCAAAGGCCTTTTTCAAATCAACAAAAACGCTAACACAATACTGTTTTTGATCAACAGCAGCTGTTATCTCTTCTATTAGTTCCATGAGAGCCATTGATGTTGAATTATTTGCTCTAAACCCATATTGACTATTACTTAAACTATTCTGTTTATCTATGAATCGATCTAATCTGGTTACAAATAATTTCTGTAATATTTTTGAAAATTGTGACAAGGATATTGGTCTGTAATTAGTGAACACATATTTCTCACCATTCTTATAAAGAGGAACAATCGTCACTATTTTCATATTTTCTGGAAATTTTCCTGTTGAAAATGATAAATTACACATATGTAAATGGTTTAGTAACATAACTCATATCCTTTACAAACATCATGTCCATGTTCATCCAGTCTTTTGATCTTTTATCTGCAAGATTTTAGATTTGCTTATGTTGTTTACTTAATTAATTTTCTGCTCCGTCATGTGCTGCAGCACAGCCTTTAATAAATTATGAAACATTACAAACTATTAAAGAGTAAATATAAATGACTGATGTAAAGTCTGTACCTTTTTTTCAGGCAAAATGTGGACGAGACGGACATCAGTGACTCTTCAGAAATTGACGACATAGACAAACTGGGGGAAAAAATATTCTCACTGGTGGTGGAGATGGATCCACTTCATGCAAACAACATTACCGGTACTGAATTTAACATCAAATTTGCTACACCTTTGGACGTTTTTATTGTATGGGGGTTTATCAAGTGTTGAAAACTCACAAGCCTAATACTCTGACATTTCTTCAGGAATGCTTCTGGAGATGGACTTGGCAGCGCTCCAACAGCTGCTCAGTGACCACACGATGCTGGAAGCCGCTGTTCAAAAAGCACAAACAGTGCTGAACACCCAGAGCTGAACCTTCTCGAACAGAAGATGAAAAAACACCCAACATCATAATATTTATCAGTGACTAATAAACTCCGATAACGTATAGATGGTAGGACTCGTTTCGAGTAGACTCTGAAGTGGACCGAGGACGAACAGAAGTTATTTCAGTTCTGAAAGACTCAAAGCTGAAAATAGAAAACAAAAAATGGTACTTTAATTTCTGAGCTGAACTGAACACATTTCAGTGGTTAATGAAAAATGATGAATCATCAATTCTTTAACAAAGAGATCACACACAATACTTGATTAAACCGTTTACTGTAATTTATAAGAGGGGTTTTATTTAAGGATCTTAAAGAAAGGGAATTAAATGTTGTCAACCATAATACTTTAGTTTTATGTATAGCCAATTTTAGAAAAGACAGCAAATTATGCATAAATGCATAATGATGTTCAATATTTTGTACTAACGTCAGCAAATAAAACAACTGAAAAGATTATATATATATCATTTTGTGAGTTTTTGCTGCTAATTTCCCAGAGTTTCACACAGTACTGGCACTTTCCAAAACTGCTGCTCATCTTACAGCATGACAAAAATTGCAAACACTATAAAAGATGTTTTACTTATAGATATATAGTTTTACTATAACAACAAAAAGCTGGTTTTAACAAGCTGGGCAAATCCGTTTGTACTGAACAATGCATGCAAAGTATATTAAAACATATGGTGTTGAGGTTGATTTTGCACACCCTGTACAAATGTGATAAAATTCTTGTCTATTAGCCCAAATGATCCAAAACAAAGTTAAAAAAAGTGGAAAACAAAGTTTTTCTGTTATGGAATCAGTAGTTTTTTACTGGTACAAATAAATAATGTTAGTTTACCTCCCATGTCTTATAATCAAACAATTTCTGAATGACCTCAGACGTTTAGGCGTTTTTTTATTATTATATATTATAAAACATGCATGATAAGTGGTTAATAGCAATTTCATATTAAACATGTAATTTGATTAATTTAAAAAATCAGTAATCTGTCCAAATTGCACTTAAAAAAACCCACTTGTTCAAGATTATATTTTTTCTTTCATTAAAGTTTTCATAAATAATGAAATTATCTAGAAAATGGTGTCCTAACATTTTTTTAATCACATTTTGTCTTAAATTTTGGTTCTTAAAATGTACAAACTGGAGAACTCATACTTTTGTCTCAGCTGTTTCCCAGTTTCAAGAGTTTGTTTTGAACAGCTGGAGTTTTGTTACTAGTTTGTCTGAATAAAGGCTTGTCAATTATGTTTAATGTTAATTAAAAAAAATAAAAATGTAAACGTGTTTTGTTCTAAAGTGAAATACTTTTTATTGTAAAAAATATTCAAAATAAATTACATTTCATAACTAAGACTCTTGATTTTGAGTTTTAATCCATGTGCTTTTTATTGGTAAACTCAAGATTAAAATTTAACATACTCATTTGGAAACAAAAAATGGTGATGAATCTTATTTTATGTAGTAAATGAAACCATTGGACATCTTTTCAAATGCTACAGAGCAAAAATATCTTTATTACTATTTGTTTCCTTTCTGTTTTTGTTTGTAATTCTTCATGAAAATCTTAAAAAGTGCCTCTGAAACTAAACCTGATCTGGAAAAAATCAAACCGATGTCTACAAACTTAAACACGAGACGACAGAAGACTACATTAAGAGGAACACCAGTCAGTCAATGACGAGACACATTTAGAGTAAAACTAACTCCGTTTACAGTTTAAAGGTTTATTTGTATGCAGAAGCAGTCAATACAAATAATTAGAATATGATTGTAATTTCTTGAACCATAAATGCATTTTTTTGACAAAGTATTGACTTAAAAATTAGTAGCTTTTCACACACACACATTTCTTTTAAGCCTATGTTTCATAAATACAATCAGTCTGATATACAAATATCTGAATAGCTTCATTTTCTTGTTTAAAATGCATCTTTAACCCTGGCTTCTGCTGCTCTGACCACTGCTTCACTTTCAATTTCTCTGCTCAAAGTTTTGAGATAAATGTGGACAAAGACCGTGACATCTTTGAAGGTGATCGGCTAATGGGGGGGGAGAACAAAATTACATTTAAATAAATACGTGAAACAAGCAGCGTCCTAAAACTTTTCTGTCTCATGCTTCTTTTCTTGAAGGGCGAGTGAAACAAAAAAGCTAACACAAAGCACGTTGACACAAATCATTCTCACACTAATTGCCACTTCCAGATAAATAAAAAAAAAAAAAAAAGCTGCACATACAAGTCTACATTATGAAAATAAAAGGTGCCACTTTCTTTCTATCCTTCACACACCCAGACATCTGGAGCTCAAACAGAAGCGTAAAACAAGACGAGATGATCTTACCAGTGAATTTTAAGGGGATGCTGGCAGCTTTAATGGAGCAACACATTTATCGTACACTAAATTATGCCAACACAGTTTGTGTATCGTGGATAAGCACAGGATAAAAATTATTTTTCTACAAGTTTTCCTGTTTGGTTGCAGGAATAAGCCCTTCAAAGACACTGTGCTCAAAACACAACACCAGTGACATCTACTGGGCCTTAAAAAAAGAAAAGAATAGTGGTTAAGCTGGACGAAGACCATCATGATGTGATGAAGCTCCTCTTGTGTAAAGGCAAAAAGAAGAGTCCTTAAGACAGAGCAGTATGTCCATGTGCTTCATTTCCTCTGAGTCTCAGTTTGTCCAGCGAGGCTGTTGACAATCTTTTCCTTGGATGATGTTTACTTCAACACTGGGTACTGGCGCTGACCGCCCAAACGGCCAGAACGTAGTCCACCTCCCGATGGTGCACTTGTCTGGATCAAACACAGAAAAAAATCACAAAGTGAACAAGACGCAAAAATACAAGCAACTGAAAATTACAGCAGCTTTCCGTTTTATAACCACACCTGTTGTGCAAACTGTGCAGGGTTATAAAAAGTGACGCCTCCGGCAGGTGGAGGTCCCTGGACAGGATGATTCTGTCCAATGAGAAGTGGATTACAGTGATTACAAGTTTGTATAAGTTTGTACAGCAGATCATCAAGAGGATATGTGACCAGTGTCATTCTGGGATAAAAAAACTAAACTAAACAGGAGAGTGAAAAAAGCAACGCTGGATGACTTCACAATAAGGCAGCGCTACAAAACGTATGTTTAGTTGCCATGCAGGCTGTGAGGTTAGCAACGCTTCGTTCTCCTGAGAGCATCGTTGCAACTGTCTCCAGCATGTTAAACTCAGCTCTCCTCACTACTCTTTATATAATTTATAACCAGATTGGCATGTTTAACATGATCGCAATATTCATTTAGCAATATCCTGATGCATGCTCAATAACCCAGACAGAAAAATCTAAAAAAGTTAAGTGTGTTCCTCTGGACATTCATTGTTTTGTTTTGTTTTTTGAATGTTTAGAGTTAACCAGACAACTTTTTTTAGATTTTTCTACCTGGATTATCGAGCATCCATCAGAACATCCAATTTTGTTTGATTTTTATCAGCTGACAATTCCATTTAGCTTTTTTTCTTTCTAGCTCCAAAGTTTAGTTATAAATGCTGGAAACAGCTGGTGGTTGAGCAGGCAGACATGGATGTGTTGCACAGCAAAGATTTAGGATGTAAACGATAAAACACAATGACGACGATGATTATGGGATCTTAAAAGAAAGGCGGGAAAGAATGAGGAACTACTTAACGCCCGACTAGAAATACCTGGTTAAAATGCTGACTCACTTCACGTGATAAAGAACTCATTGAGCTAGAACGTGACAGCTAAAAAAAAAAAAAAAAGAAGAAGTAGGAGGGAAACAGAAAATAGATAACCACAAACCCATATTAATAACCTTTCATGCATTTGATTAGATCAGTTTTCACTATTCAACAGTTCAGAATAAAAATGAGGTAAATCAACGTTAGAAAATTTGGGTTTTTGGAAAAAAGAAAACAGTAAAATGTGTTACAAAATGAGAGTATTCAGGTACTGAGCATGAGACGGATGGAAGATGAAAGATTTTAAGTTGACATACATGCATTCTCAGTTTTTTCTCTTACGTTAATTAACAAAAAAGCTGGCTGATAGTTGTCAAGCACCATATATCACTGGAGGCATGAAGCACAGTTATAGCTAAAGTTATAAAGGAAATGAGCGTTACCTCCCCAGACTGAGAACCATCAGGACAAGGAGGACCTTCTGAGGCTGGTGGTAACAAAGTTGGGTTGAACATCTGAGCAGATCAAAATAATACAGAGGAGAGTTTTCTGGTTAAGTTGAATTATTTTTGTATTTTCTGTAGACTGGCTTAATCCCTCCCAAACCACCAAATGTGTGATGAGAATCAAACTTTGAGGATCTATTAACTATCAAGTGTTAATAAAATGAATCCAAATCCTGAGACTTTTAAATTTAATTAAAAAAGCCAGAAAGTGATTCTGTTTATAAATGTCAAAATAAAATAAAAAAAATACTAAATAAAACAAATCAACCTGTGGAGCAGCGGTGGAGTTTGGTGAATTCTGCTCCTGAGTTCCTCCCTCACTTCCCTCCAGAGGTTGTAGATCATCAGGAGCTTCACCAGAAATGGAAAAATAAAACATTTAATCACTGTAAGTTGCTTTGTAGCTTCTTTTTCAAATCCAACAAATCTCTGATACATTTTTAACAGTTCCATTTTGATGCCATGCCACACACCTGAATTAGGCACAAACAGGTTAGCAGGCATGGCCATTGGTGCCAAAGGAGCAAAAATGTCCACTGGAGGGGCGCCTCCGCTTGGCTTGACGGTTCTACTCGGGTTCAGAACATCCACATATCTGCTCCTGGTACCTACAGAGAGGGATACATCAGAGTAGTAAACTTAAAAAGAAACACGTACTGATGCATAGTTGTCATGTATCACTGTTAAAAGATACCAGCCTAAAAATCAAACGTATGCAAAAATAAATAAATTTAAATAAAAAATCAAGTTTGGCCTGATTGTGGTTAACTTCAAGATTTTAGCTAGGGACATGATCATCAAAGCTTAGTTAAAAAGAACAAGGTGTACCGTATTTTTCACTGTACAAGTTACACCTTTTTGCATAAATTAGCATGCCCTGCGACGTATACAAGGAGAGACTTGTGTTTTTTTCCTCATATTTATAAACCAATTTTTGGCTGAGATCTGACAATTTCATTCATTCTGACATGGAAAATATTGAACACTACCATTTTCAGCCACTAGAAGGTGCTTGAGTCATATGGCAAGCCAAGTGTATCATTAATAGGCAAAAGTGGCTATTAATGAGACACTTTGCTTGCCATACAAAGCCACCTTCGTCTCGCTCCGGAACTCTTGGAGCAAATGTCCAATCAGCTGATTTGTTAGTGGGAGCTCTGTCCTGAGGAGCTTCTATCGCTGTATGGTGGAGAGCATTCTCTGCTGCCAAGAGGATGGCTCTGCAGAGGGTGGTTAAGGCTGCACAGAGGACTGTGGGGAGCAGCCTTTCACCACCTCGGACCTCTACACTTCACGATGCAAGGGGAGGGCGCACTGCATCATGAAGGACTACACTCATCCTGCACAGTCTGTTCCAGCCCCTCCCCTCAAGCAGGCGGCAATATGTATTATACACACACACATGCAAACACACACACACACACATACTCTTTTGTATTTATTTATTTGTTAGGTTTCTTGATCTGGGACCTGAGTCTGAATTTCGTACCTCAAACATGAAAATGTGAGCTGGTATGACAATAAAAAAAAAAATCCTTGAATCCTTGAATTTCGCCCCGCCACCCAGGTGAAATGCAGCTGATTTGACCATTAAAGTGCATTTATAATATGGGGGCCGAGATTGTGTAGAGGCAGGGCAGCCGGCTTGGGACCCGAAAGTCCCAGGTTCGATCCCCAGTCACTGCACATCACGTGGCGTCTCTGGGCAGCACGCCTCATCCCCAAAATGCCCCCCGGGCGCTTTCAATAGCTGCCCACTGCACCACCTGGTGGTGGATGGGTTAAATGCAGAGACTAATTTCGCCATTGTATGGAAACATACAGTGCTGACATTGTGATGACATTATTATTATTATTATTATTAAGGAAAAGTTCAACTGAGACACAGCTTTACTATAATGCTGAGCAAACAAATAATTGAATTTAAGAGTTAATCTTGTTAAAGTCCTCCCGTGCACGCTCCTGCGGCCACCATTTGGCAGCCAATCGATTTTTAGCACGACACCGGCCCACGTTTCCGAGTGATCAGCTGTGACGCATAACAGACGTGACATACGGTGGTGCAACGTGTACAGCGGCAAGCATGGTACATTTGTGCTCAAAAATATCAAATTATATAAAGATCACAGAAAATTATGTTAAAAATAAAATTTCCCCCATTTGACCAACCTTGGGCCAGAATATTAAAAGCAGAATTAAATAAATTTCACAGCTATCTACTAAATGTGTTAAATTATTATTTTTATATATTAATGTTTCTGTTCAGTGCCCTGAGATGACTTCTGATGTGACCTGGCGCTATATAAATAAACTGACTTGAAATGAAAACATCTGGAAAAATAAAATTCTGTACATGCCTCACATTGTTTAGAAAAATTCACATAAAAACAACAACTCACCTGCCTTCCTGGAAAAAATGTTGACAGGTGCACCACTACTTGGTGGAGCAGTGGGCCCTCCAGGACCAGGCATCTTAGGAAAACCAGTGGGAGGTGGAGGAGGGGGCTTACTCTACAGAACAGAGAAGACAAAGCCACCAGGACTGGTTAATTTGCACCGTGTTCAGACATGATGAAAAATACAAGACATTTACACAATCAAACAAAAAAAATACTGACCTCCTCTTCAGGTTCATTCAAGTCAACCCATCTGTTCTTCTTTTCATCCCACACAATCTAACAAAGATTTCAAAAGTTTCAACTAAAAGCACCCACTGAAAACAAATCATATGGCATGCAAAGTGGTGAGAAAATAATAAATGTAGATAAAGCAGCTTACAGAGGGATTTTTGTCATCTGGCAAGTGAGCCTCATTTTTCCTCTTTCCAAAGGGCCAAAATAACCAGCTTTTCTGTGAGCAAAAGAAAAATTGCATTCAACACTGAGACTAAAGACTAAGATCTGAGAGCCAAAATGTAAAAAGTGAACCTTTTCAGGCAAGTCTTTCTTGGCTTTCTTGGCCTCTTCTTTACGTGGCTGTTCAGGAATCGAGGGAGGCGGCGGAGACACCTGTTTCACAGCAGAGTTGCTTCGCTCTCTTCCACCAGAGTGAGTTGACGACTCTGATGCTCTGCGAGAGCTGCGTCCCGATGCCTGCACGACAGAAAATACTGATCAAAATACAGGAAAAAGGCAGCTTAGTGATGCAGCCAGCCCTTTCACTTGTGTTAATCATAGAGCCTCAATTCAAATCTCAGCTGTGCAGGCCTTTCTGTGTGGACTTCTTATTTTTGTGCTTTTGTGGGTTTTTCCCAAATACCTCAGTTAAAATATATTCAAGCTAATTTAAACGGTGTTCTAAACAGGAGTGTGAGCTAAACAGGCTGTTTGGCTAGAGTCTGTGAAAACTCATATTGAGGAGTAGACACACGAATGCCTTTTGAGCCTCACTATTTGATCCGGTTTGCATACTTCACTCTGAACCAAGTAAAACTAGCAAAAGCCTAATGTGTACTGACCTTACCATACCATCCAAAAGATTTAGATCCTGTTCATAGCTGGCACTAAAATCCATCCTTAGCCAACGGATTGCATTCAGCAAGAAATACAAGTGTATACAGCCTCAATTTGCATTAACATGTTTTCACTCAAACTCCTTTAAAATGTGATCTAGATCCTTTAATCTGCATATGTTTGGTACTCTGAACACAATCTGGTTGAACGTGCTGTGGTCATTGTAAGCTATAATGTGATGTGTCAATTATAGAACAACAGTCTGACTAGGATTAGGTTGCATTCCTTAGATAAATAACATTATTAATGACATTTTTATGTACGTGAAGGTTTTTGTGCAGTGAGATAACTTTTGTTGTGGCTTGGAGCTATATAAACAAACTGAAATGAATTATATTTATTAAATTGAACACAGTGCTAATGTTATATTTACAGTGAAATGGAGTAAAACAACTAATGGCTGTCACTGTGGCAGTTTCACGTTCAACTCAGTCTTTGCTCTGACACAAGGCACTGTGAAGTCACCAATCAATGAATTATAGTTCTCCCATACTGTGTCTGTTATGTAATTAAAATCATTAAGATTAACGCCACAAATATGCCACTCAAATAGCTCTGAAATGTGGTAATGTCAAAAGAATAATATATTTTAAATGTCTGAATATTTTGTAAGTTTTTCAGAATCGTCACAGGCTTGTAGTAATTGACATCTAACTGCAAAAACAGTTTGGGGTTCACAACACCTGCCAAGTGTGCACATCCTTAATCACAGCTGTCCAACTGCAACCAAATCACCCAAACCAAATATATATTTCCAGGTATGAACAGGACCTTAGAGGTCATTATTCTACTGCCAAACAACAGGACTACCTTAGATGTAATGCACATGCGTCAACATTTCAGAGCTCTTAATATGCAGATAGGTTTAATGTTTTGGCTTATTTGTGTATTGTACCATTTGTGAGCACCTTTGGTGGAACACAAACATACCATATGCATTGAAGACTGTGAAATTGTTCGAGTTCTGCCAGGAGCCTGCGGTACCAAAAAGACAATCGAGTAAGCATTTTCTGTGCCACGCTCTTAAACAAAAGGATGTGCATCATAAAAAGAGTGCCAAATACTGACCATGTTAGCCATATGGTCATACAAGTCCATCTGAGGTGTGAAGGAGCTCCTGGGTGGGGACGTTGAGATTTGATGAGCACTGTGCATCTCTGGAGGAGCCAGGGAAGGCTGCTCCATAGGTGGCATGTGGCTAGGAGAAGGTGGCATGTGCTGCGGCATTTGTAACGGTAGGGGAATCATCTGTATAGGTGAATGTGGCACCTGTGAAGGAAATGTGTGTGGTGACATTTGTCCCTCTTGTGAAGAAGGAAAATGTTGCTGATGGGCTCCTGGATAGACCTCCAACTGCTCAGATTGAGGTTGGAAGGGGGGAGGGGCAAGGCCAGGATCTTGTGGATGAAATCCTGGCATAGGGACCTGGCCTGGTGGTCCACTAAGGGGTACTGGGTAAACCTGTGGCGCATCATTACAGAGTAAAGGCTGAGGAGGAGCCATTTTGTCTTGAAGAATTGAAGTGGGAGCTGCAAAAAAGTAAAGCAGAATAAGATTATTTTGCAGCACAAAGAGACAAAGAGACAAAAATTTAAACAAAAACACATCCATGCACACCTGGGGGCATTAACTGCACTCCTTGTGGTGGAGGCCCTGGCAGTAATGAACTCATAAGAGGGTTATTAGGAGCATGGCCATCCACTTCCCCCAGCATGCTGTAAGGTTCAGATGGAGTCTGTTGGTCCAAGTCAGAACATTCGCTGCTGCCGTCAAACTGTGCAGGTGTCGATCGGTCCACATTGTAAGTGATAAGTCCAGTCTTTAAAAAGACAGAAGAAAAAACATTAACTAAATTTTCACCTGACAGCTACTGAAAAAGTAGCAGTTCTAAATTAAATGTGCTTAATCTAAGAATGTCATAGTTATATTATTTCCTCTGGTCTCAAATAGCAAAAATTACAATCTCTGACTAAGACTTGCAGAAACAAATTTAAAAAACTAAACCGTCCCACCCCCCTCACCCTTATCTGTCCATCCAACTGTCGGAGGCGAATCAACCATTCAGGCTCAATAAACAACTCCTGCTCAGGTTTTTCCTTCAGTTGTGGATCAAAGAACCGAAGTTTTTCTGACATCTGGAGGCATCAGAAGTGAAATATGTCAATCGTTTACCAAAGAAACAAGAAACGCATGAGAAGTTTCCAGTAGGAACCAAAACAAACCTGAATGACTTGGCTGATGAACACAGGAGAGTAGTACGAGGGATGCACAAGGACAGACTTTGAGATGACTTCACAGTAATGAAAGGCCTGGGCGCACAGGCCTGCCTCAGCCAACCGGCATGCATAGATTAATTTGAACACCTGATGGGAGAAAGAATAAATTATTTCTCAGGAATATTCCAAGCATAGACAACAATGTAATAATGTAAAGCTGAGACAATGCAAGCAAGACCATTTTATAATAGATTAAGGTTCTTGGTGTGTTCTTTTGGTTTTTACAAAATTTAAAAGTAACACTAATAAAAGTTACCTGGAAGTTGGGCAGTGAACATGGCTGGGAGCCCAGAGACTGAGCATACTCATAGGCCTCAGTCCTCTGAATTGCTTCATTGGTAGCGAACTGAATAAAGGGCAAACTGAGGAGAAGATGCAAAGATAAAATGACTTGTGGGTTGTTTTATCCATACTTTATGATAATCTTAATGAAAATTAAAGCTTTGAGTGGGATTTTACTGGATTTACCTGTGGTTTGAGCCAATCAAAACCATCTTGGTGCTCTTCTTTGTGAAAACTCCCAGTCCAACTTGGGCCATAAGGTAGCAGAAATGTGCAGCGTCCGTCAGCCCCTTAGAAGCTGTAAAAACAAACCAAAATAAAAAGGTAATGAAATGAAATGGCTGCAAGTACTAATATTAATGCTGTTAATTTAAATTTCTAAAACCTTCTCACCAAGAGTGTCACCCATGGTGGTGATTGTGCGAGTATCCAGGTTCAGATTGTGAGTGAGGTTAGACAACACCATGGCCAGATGAGGACGCCAGTCACCCCACTTCTCTTCTCCACAGCACTGCATGGATTCAATAAATTTAATAACAGAGATAGCTCTACGGATGTGTAGATCTGCACACTATAACTGTGAAAACGCTGTTACAGGAGACCAGTTTTAACAAAAACTTACAGTGGCTGATGCAGGCATCCTTCCTGACATCAACTGGTACATTGTCTGGAGAGGATCATTCATAGGCAAACTATTGGCAAATCTAAACAAAACACACAACATAGTTAGAATAAAAGTCAAATATAATTTTAAATTTGCATAAATACAATTTTACGAAAATTATAATAATCTGAGGTACTTTACCTTGTCATGACACGTGCATGCGTCCTGTTGTCCATCTTACTGGCTAACAACAGGGCATGACCCCAGAGACCTCCCTTCATGGCTGCTTCCAGTGCATCCTTTTTTAAAGACCAGACAGTTACTTTTTCATTGCAAGAAAAAGAACGACTGATATACAGTTAACACGCGTCTTTCTTACTTTTTTGCGGCCAAACAGCAACAGCTCCCTGAAACGTTCAGTTTCCTTGCCAACGTTTTCAGGGACAATCATAAAAGTGTCAGACAGAAGCGACAGCGGTCCGGCTCCAGGCTCCTCTTCAGCCCGTGCAAGAGGTTCATTGTTAAAATCAATCAAGTTGGCTTCATTGGGACTCTTGCCTGGAAGCCAAACTGAGCGATGCTCCTTCAACAAAAGGTCAGCGATGTCTGTTCCAACAACAGTCTACAAAAACATTAAAAATAATAACAATTACAACCCATAATAAGAATTCTTTTTTTTTATTAAATACAATTATTTGCAGTTACATCTGCGTAGACGTACCCCATTCTGTCTACAGAGCAGCACAATGAAGTCCCAGAGCAGGCGGGCAGAGTCTCTGTCCAACAAGTTGTTGTCACGAGAACACTCCAGCGCTTTGTTTTGAGAAAACTTTATGACGTCCACCTTATGGGTCTCCTGCCTGATAACAAGTACATATTAGGATAACAAGCACCAATCTAATCTTTGTATTGCATAGTTTAGTATCAAGAAACTTAAAAGCAGTAAACAGATATTTTCTGGATCCATTTTAAAGCTGTTGCCACTTTCTTAGGAAAACCAACATTTATGGCTATTCTAGTGATTGCAGATTAGCATTCCATTGTATTGCACATTCATTTTATCCTGACTGTCCTATTATGTTACATTTGCATTACATTATATGATTTAATAGTAATAGCCAATCTTTTCAGTGGGCATTTTTTAAAGTTATAGTTAGTAAAGTGTGATAAAGTTAGTAAAATATACTCACTTAATAAGGGGTCCAGGGAAAACTCGCAGTTCAGCCTGATCTGTGGTGTCCTGCAGCATGGTCTGAAAATATAACCAAGAAATCCTACATAAAACCTTTCTATATTCAAAACATAAACTTGCTACATAAAAGTGAGATACCACCATTACATCCCAAGTTAAAGTATTACAGGAGTTCCACACAAAACGTGTACCTAAAATCAATTTTGTGTCTAGTTTAAAATCTTTGTACAAAACAATGAATAGCTATCTACAATACGGCATGATCTTTTAAAATGTACCTCCATATTGTGGATATCGACAAGAGCAGGTTGTCCAGCTGAGGGGAGATTAGGCAGGACTTGAATCAGATGACCACCAGGTCCAAATCGGGCACAGCGGTGGGGTATGGTGAACTTCTCTGGGGTCGCAGGACGAGGGGGAGCTATAGGCAAGATAACATTCATAAAATAAGTACCTGAACTTGTACAAAAAACAAGGTTAGAATTTAGAAATGTATAACCCCTAAAAAGTTCAGTGGTGATTGTGTACTTACGTTGCTCAGGAGCAACCCAGTTACTGTCTGAAGTGTATTCTGATGTATATGGGTACTGGCTGTAGTTTTGTGAGGCATCGGTTTGATTCGGATATTGCCCATAAGAGTAGTCCACAGCCAGAGTGGATGATGTGGTGTCATAAGCTGCTGATACCAAGTCAGGTTGGCTCCTGTACACCTGGCTCTGGAAAATAAAAATAATTAAATAAAAAAGAAAATCATGATAAGTTACATACCATATATAGCAAGTTTTGTTGTGAAGTTAATCATGTTGTTGACCATTTAAAACAATAATTTCAGCTGGCTTTATATATCTATGTGTAACAGACCCATAAAAGCTGATGTAAAAGTATGTGCAATGTTTCTGGCAGGCAACGAGTTCCATAAAAGTAGTAATATTGACTGGAATACCTTCAAAAAAAGACTATCTGTGCATCCCTGTGCACTACCTGAGCATGCTAATAGAATCACAAGACTTTTAAGATGACTAAATGAAGACAATTTACCTGTTGGGATCGTGAGCTGAAGCTGCTCCGTCTGCTGTGCTGACTGTGGGAGCTGTGCACACTGTGTGCAGACCTCTCGCTGTGTACGCTGCGTCGATCAAAATCATCGCCATACGGGTCTCTACTACGTTGGTTTTCATCATCAAAACTGGCATCATAACCAGGATAGTACCGCCACTGATCATCATATCCTTCTTTCCTACGAGTAAGAAGACCACATTTGTGAATAAAACAGCAGTAACTAGGACTCACGTTAACAGTACAAACAGCCAAAGATTTATATCTGGCAAGGTCAGATTTCAGGTTTAACGCATACCTGGCAGGATACATTTGCTGATTATAGTAGTTGTTTCTGTACGCTTCGTTGTAATATGACCAATACGAATGATCGTAGTATCCTCTGTATCGTGGGTCGTAATTTCCATAATTGTATCCTTTAATAAAATAAAATTTAAGAGAATTAAGATGATTCAGAATTAATAAAACAATACATAAAGCATTTTAGCGCATTATCTAGCAACACTCACAAGCAAAACATTCAGATTAAAAATATACAAGAAAATATTTGTAGGTTTTAGTTTTGCAGCTCATACCTCCATAATCATAGTGTTTGGGATATTCTGCATAATAATCACTGTAGGCACTTTGGTTTGCTCGTTGGTAATCATCAGGATAGCCTTGCCTTTGGGGAAAATACAAAGTGATATTTTACAAGTCAAAAAACAAAAACATATTTAAAGTCATACCTCATACTTGTTTAAAATGTCTGGTTTTTCTTTTTCATTTTGATAATTACTTAAGGCCAAGTAACACAGAGGGTAAAATTTTCTTAAACAAAATTAGAAAAAGCAATATGCTCAAAGTATTCCAGCATAAATGCAAACATACAGTAGTTGTATCAGAAAAAAGGTGGCCTTTAACATAAAATTCAAAACAGCATCTTTCAGTGGGTGCTGAACAGGTTTAATGTAGTTTTTAAAATAACTGCTTTTTCTAGAAAAATAACTATTTTGTCTTATTTCTCGAGTTTCCTATTTTGTTCTGTGATGGACCAGCAGTTTTTGTAACATTAGTCTAAGTACTCTCAGGAAGAGGATTCACTGCTGGGCCTTCTTAACCACCACTGTGGTGTTGACCAACCACGAAAGGTCAGGCCTTGCTCTTCCTGTAATCCATGACCACTTCCTTGATTTTCCTGGTATTGAGTGACAGGTTGCTCCTGGCAAACCACTTTGCCAACCATTGCGCCTGTGCCCTATACTCCGACCCAGTTACAAGTCCCACCAAGGTGGTGTCATCTGCAAATTTGATGGTGGTGTTGGTGGGATGAGAGGGAATGCAGTCATGGGTATAGATGGTGAAAAGGAGTGGGCTCAAAGGCAAGATGGAGGTAATTCTTGATATGCTGTGCGAACAGCCTCTCAAAACATTTGGCAACCACCAGTATTAACAAGATTGGCTTGTAGTCATTGAGGAAGATGATGGTTGGGCTTTTAGGGACATGGATTACGGTGGTCGGCTTGAGGCAGGGTGGAACAGAGGCCTGTGCCAGGGAGAGATTGAAGATCTTAGTAAAAACCACTGAGAGCTCAAAGGCACAAGCCTTCAATACACTGGCAGGAATTCCATCCGGCCCTGTAGCCTTCATGTTCACAGACCTGAACACAGATCTCACTTAATATTCCTGGATAGTGAGAGGACTCATGGAATGTGGGGGCAGTGTGGCTGTATGAGGAGAGGTGGTTTCAAAGTGAGCAAAGATGACTCAATTCTTCAGCCAGTGAGGCACTGACACCGTCAGTCACAGAGGAGTTGTAATTGGTGAAATATTTTAGGCCTTGCCACACCTGACGTGGATTGTTGTCAGCCAGGTGATCTTCCAACGTCCTTTTGTAGCCCACTTGGGCATATTTATTTCCTCTTTTCTGGTCTGCTCTGGCCACACAATACTGGGCCTGGTCACCCAACCTGAAGGTGGTATTACGGTCTTTCAGTAGCGCCTGGTCATCCAGGGCTTCCAGTTTGGATCAATCCGGATGTTCTTGATGACCTCAGCCCTGTCCGTACAGAATCTGACAAAGGTTAGAGTGGACTATGTGAAATCCAAGAGGTCTTCCTGTTCGAATATGCTCCAATCTGTGTCTGCAAAGCAGTCCTGCAGTTGCAAGAGAGAAGCCTCTGACCAGGTATTAACACATTTTGGGATCTGCCTGATGTTACTCCTGAGAGGAATATATGCAGAGATGAGGAGCAAAGAAAGATGGTCAGACTGAGCCAGATGTGGGAGGGGGACGCTTGGCATCCCCGCTTTTGCATGCGTTTCCAGCGCCATCTTCGCAGACCGATAATCCAAGTAGAGTCAGGTAATCTGGCTATGTCTACAGTGATACTGTTTGTTCACTGAAAGTTCTCCACAATTGGTGACTGACAGTGGTAGCCTAGATTTAGAAGCTCCATGCAACTATAAACATTATTAACCTTTATTAAACCAGGCAAATCCCACTGAGATCACATATCTCTTTTGCAAGGGAGGTCAGGGCCTGAAGGCAACCTAATATGCATGTTTTTTGATCTGTGGGAGGAAACTGGAGTACCCGGAGAAAACCCACGCAAGCACGAGAAGGACCTTTTTGCTGTGAGGCAACAGTGTTAACCACTGATACATCGTGTTGCCAACATGTTTCGCATGACAACACAATGCAAGTAAAATAAATAAAATTAATAAAATTTCCTTGTAAATAATTTGAGTTTAGTGTCTCACAAGACATTTTACACAATAGAAACAGATGTTTTGCTCTACATAATCTGTATGTTGAAAATGATGTGAATTAAAGATGTGAGTTCTCACTTCAGAGGTATTTTGAATGCAGCATAACTTGGCAGCAAAATACCAAATTATGTGTTATTGTTTTGTTCCACTTGCATGTAAAGTCATTGCCAAAAAAAAGCTACAGTTTCTTGTAGATCACTCAGTAGTGCAGCAATTGCTTCTGTCTGATAGTTGAGTCTCTAAGGAAAAATATTTTGCTTTAAGCATAGATTAATATCAGGTGTTGGTGCAAAAATGGCTACATTTGTCACTAAGCAGTTGAAACAGTCAGAAAGGTCAGAAAAATCCCAAAAATACACTTAATTTGCTAGTTGACCAAAAGGTTCTTTTCATTGTGGTGTGTCAGGTAGTCAAACTAAAATGGTACATATTTATACATAAAATAAATGTTAAAAAATCCAATGTCTAAAGCTAAAAAATGATTAAGTACAAAATATCTCAAAGTAAGAATATACTAAAGTTTTACTAACCTTGATGAGGGTCTGTCAGAGTACTGACTAGTCCTTGAGCTGGGCCGATCTGTTTGTGGTTCTCTGTATTGATAGTTTGGATCACGGTAACCTGGATTCTGCCCTTCATATCTGCCATACCAGGGATCTGCTCTGCCCCGGTATGAACCATCCTGGGGGGGGGGAAGAGTATATACATTAAGAGAACCCACGTGAACATGACAACAGTTTGTTATAAATGTATAAATGGTTTTCCAAGCACAACTGTGTGGACAGCATAACATTGTCAAAAAAATGACAAAAGGGTATTCACAAGTTAACAAAAATAAAAATTAAATAAAAAATTAACACCTACTTGATAGTATGGCTGTGCTCTGGGATCTCTAGATGGAGGTGGGTATTGGCCTGGAGGATACGCTCTGTTATCCGAATATTCGCCATAGTTACCATAATAACCACCATACATCTGTCCTGCCTCAGGAGGAGGAGGTCCATAGCCACCTTGATGGCTACCTGCTGTTGAAGGTGGTCGAGGTGGCTCTGCTGAAGCTGGATGGGAAGTCCGTGAAGGTACTGGCCCTTGTGGCCCAGGAGGGTAAGCAGATATAGGAGCACTCCCTGCAGTAGGTCCTTGTGCTAAAGTTGAACTTTGACTAGGGGGAGGTTGTGCTCCACTCACAGGAACAGAATGAGCCTCTTTTTGTCCTATCTGTGCAGTCTGAGAATCGGATGTCTGAGAAGATTCATTTAGAGTTTGCTGCATGTTAGCACTTGCTAATGGTACCTGTGGGGTAGGTAATGAAGCTGTGATTTGGGCAGAGGCATTTCCTCCCCCTTTTGCCCCCTGCTGAGCATCTTTGGTGACCTGCAGGTAAAATCCATTACTAGATGGAGGCATTTCATGTAGAGAAGGAGGTTGGTCAGACGCTTGGATATGGACATGTGATTGGTGCATAGAAAAATCAAGTAGTTCAAAATTGGATGCTTGATTATAATTAGAGACAGAAGCAGCCACAAGAGAAGAAGACGGTGAATTAACATGAAAAGTAGAATGGTTGTCTCCACTCAATGATTGGCTTCTTGAAAGAGGGGGATGAACAGGTTGGGACTGCGGTGAAGCAGCTATTTCTGATATTGCCTCAATCATTTTGTCTCGAGTCAAATTAAGTGGACCCTGGTTAGAAGCTGATGAACAGAAAGTCATGGATCCGGAAGAAAAGAGTGGATTTTCTTTAGAAGGTAAAAACGGTGGTTGCGTACAACTAGCACCCTGCCCCTGAGCAAGTGATCTCTCAGGTAGGGTAGTTTCCACATGACTACTCAGGGTGGATGATTGAGCCAGAGCACTGATGGGAATCATATTGTAATTGGAGACAGGTGGGGCAATTAAAACAGGCTGATGAAATGAGCCAGATACGAGGAGAGAAGTACAGCCCAGGTTGCCTTGAGAGTCATTTGGCTCTGAATCACTCACCTTTGGTGGGTTTTCTAAGTTCTCCGAGTGTTGGTGACAAGTTGGCTGGATTCTCTGTAAAGGCTGCAGGTCCAGTGGACCATCTTCGGGTGGCTGGATGACATCAGCACTGGGTTCTCGTAAAGGAGCTAGAACTGTTGGGGCAGCGGGAGCAAGAAGGATGTTAGCACCCAAATTTGTGGGATCATTCTGAGCCCACAAAGTAGTAGCAGGACTTTCACAGGGACGATTGGCCCCAAAAGCGCGAGATGAAGGCCGAGAATGAACCACTGGGTGTGTCAGATGAGGTATTCCACCTCCAGCAGTAGCTCCAGGTGGGGGGCGTCCTGGACTATAAATATTTTCCATATTATCTGGTGGCTGCTCCAAGTTGCCAGATGTGTCAGTGCCTCCTTCAGCCACCATTTTAGCCCTATCCACCTCAGATGGACGTACCCCTACTCCATGTGAGCGCACAGGTTCAAAGGAGCTATTAGCACTTGCTTGAAAAATGCCCGTTGGTTTTGGAGGGCTAGGTGTTGGATGCCACGTCTGTTCTAGGGAACTCTGTTGCCTGCCCGCATCTCCAGCTGGAGAAGTATCAATCTGCTCAAAGTAGCCTCCAGTAGCAGCAGATGGGTTAGCATTATCAGCAAGACGTGGGCTTTCCTGCTGAATAAAGGTGCCTTCAACTCCTTTTTGTCGACGGGTGCCAGTACCACTTCCATGGCTCAGATTGCTATAATTGGATGACACACTAGCAGATCTCATTGGTCGTGGAACTGAATCTGGAGTTTCCAGGTTTGGCCCAGTTTCAAACTGGTCCACTCCATGTGGGGCAGTGACAGCAGTACTGTTGTAGATCTCACTAGGTAATACTTCCTGATTTGGGATGCACTCCAAATTTTCTACATGGTCTAACCGAGCATCAGGAGGCTTCTGAGGATTTCCCTGGGAATTGCTTTCATTCATATAGGGAAGGTGTGAATTATCTTGAACAGAGACTCCTTGGTAATTCAAGGAAGCATCTGCATGACCACTGTCCGTTTGTGGATTGCTATGAGGCTGGAAAAAACCAACAACCCCATTTAATGCCTTATTTTTTTCATCAGAGAGTGTTTCCTCATTTTCCACATCACTGTCTTTGAAAAACATTGAGAGTGTACCAGATTCCTGAGCGCATAGATCTGAGGCAGAATCAGAAGTAGGCCCTGGTCTGGTAGTTGGTCCATGTCCAGTGTTAGGTCCATGCCCAGTGTTAGACACGTGCTGATATCCTGCAGAGTCTGCAACAGGTTGAGAATGGCTCGGACCAATTGCCATTTGGTGATAGCCTGAGTCCTGTGGAGATTGGTTAAACCAAATGTCCTGGAGCTCAGAGCTTTGATTAAAGTAACTCTGAAATTGTGATTTTTGTTGCTGGGGTCCATTTGGATCATGCCACGGGGAAATATTAGATGTTGCAGGGTTTTGAGGGGGAAGGCAGGCTTGATTGTGTGGATGTCTTGGTTGAACTGGAGGTGTAGGGGGTGACTGGCTGTGGGAAGGATACGTCTGAGTCTGTGGAGTGACATTTAAAGAATGCAATGGAAGATCACTAGTTGGCTGGAAATAGTTTTGAACTGATGGAGGGCGACTTCCATGATCAGGGACCCACTGGGCAGACGAGGAAGTAGGGGCGGGCGGCTGAAAGGGTGCAGGATGAAGAGCAGGCTGTCCTTGAAATTCCTGATTAAAAGGTGTCTCACTAGGTGTTGGCGCGATATGTGGCAATTCTGTGGAAGTGGTTGGTGTCTGATATTTTGAATTAAAATAATCTTGTTCACTATTAGAAGATGCAGATCCTGTGAAACTCGGTGCTGGGAAAACACCAGGAGATGCTGAACTACGAGGGTTAAATAAAGTCACCCCTGGCATAGAGGATGGTGGGTGACAAGTTGGTGCAGCTGGAATATTTTCTAGCATTGACGGTTGTGGAGGCAGGCCAGGACCAAGCTGAGAGTAGATGGTGCTAGGCGGGGTTTGCATTTGGGGAGGGTTACTGTTTGGTATTGTTGGAAGTCCACCTGCAGCTATAGGGGGCTGAGCTCTGCCAAAAGCAAAAGGATCAGTCATGGGTTGGGTAGGTGGAGGCATTGTGGCAGTCGCTGCTATTCCTTGCTTCTGAGGCCTGGTCCTGCGGAACATATTGGGTCCAGAAGGAGGTGGCCCACTGGATCCTGGAGGTCCAGCCCAAGGAGGGGGTTGCATATCTACAGAGCCGACAGGTCCGAAGACCAGGTCACTCTTAAGAACGTCACTGAAGAGACCGAAGTCAGATGTAGCTGGATAAAGAAAAAGCAAGAGGGAGTGGTTCACAAAAGCTACATGTATCCTTTTAATGAACTTTACCACACCTTTATTTGTGTAAAAAGAACAACGTGGCAACTTTTACATCAGCTCTAAAATAACACTGCATTTAGTACAAACCAAAAGCCTAAACATACCTACTTATTCAAAACAAATTGAGACATGACTAAACTTTTGACTGCTACTGTGCAAATTACCACACTCAAGGGAAAAATTAATAAATTTTAATTGAAAGCAATTATATTCACATAATGTGGCCTGAATCAAATAAGTTGCCTGACATCTATGACTTGTGCTGCATAAACTCCAGAAGTTTGATCGTTTGAACACATTTGTCAGTCTGCAACGTTTCTGTGACAAAACAAATCACAATGTAAGAACTTTTTTTTTTAAGTTTTATTCCAAAAACTCCTTGCACCATCTTTTTCACCATTGTACTTCAAATTTATCTGTCATCTCAAGTTGTGTTCCATTTAATTCCAAACCCTATTGTGCACTTACAAGTTGTATATATTTTAAATAATATAAATAGTAGTAATATAATTTAGAGAAATTTTAAAGGACTTGGAAACAACAAATAATATGAACAGTGTTGACAGTGGCATTCAGATATATTCTGATATCAAAGGTTTCTCTAGTTATCATGTAGTTCAGATCTTTCTGTAGTTAACTTTATATTTATATTTATACACTTATTTTGTGTTTTATTGCATGGCTGTGTTATTAGTGCTGATCAGAAAGCTGCATAATATTTTGGTAGAAGAGATTTTAAATCTCATGCATTTTACTTTTCTTGTTCACTATTTTTTTTTTAGTTATCTTTAAAAAATAGTAATAACGAAGTAGTCCAATTTCACATCCTTCACCCAGGACTAAAACAAAATGAACCAAGATCATTATCATTTTTAAAAGATGAACACTTTTACTCTGAAGATTAATTGACTTTAGGTATAAATTGCAGGCAAATATTTTCATGTTTTCCTTTTCAAGTAACTCTGGTGTCCACCACACAAACAAAATTAACTTCAGTGGGCATAAAAAGCACCTGCTTTATTAAAATCAGTCCTTTGTAAGATGTCATCTTTAATATGTTCATGCCTACACACACACCACAAAGCGGAACAGTGTCCCTGCTGTTATGCAATCATAAAACTTTACAATAGCAAAACTTAGCCATGCAAGAAGATGTGTGATTTTATGACTTATGCAGTTTTCTAGCTGAAAACTTCCTATTCCTCACATGTGATTTGCAAATTTAGAAGACCTATGAGAATCTGATGAGTCTAAAGCGGGGAGGATCAATATGTGATCCGAGATCTTTCTAGCGAACCGGTTATAAATGAAGCAGTTTCAACTTGGTAAGCTAACCACAGCTGTGCATCGCCATTACAAAAAGTCATGAAAAGTTCTATGTAAACTGGCGACTTTTCACCAATATCTGAAAGTTGTTGTGCAACTTCGTCCGATCCTGTTTGGTCTGATTCGTCATGAAGTTACTGTTACACATGATTAAGTTGCCTAAAAAGACTGAGTCCAGAGAGCTTTGCTCGACAGCTAACGGGTTGCGTTACATGTCATCTGCTATCGTAAGTTTCAAGCTCTTACATGGAGTTAAGTGAGATAAGCAAAGTATTGTCATTTTCGTATGAACTTCACAGTAACAAGAACACACCGAAAGTTACACGTCGCTTGCCCCTCGATGAGCGTAGTTTAACAGGTTCATTGCCTGGTCAGCTAGCCTTAGCATCACTGCTTAGTTAGCACAACTGCTAACTAGCCTAAAAGCTAAACACAACATAACAGTTTAATCCCGCTTAAGGACACAATATGTACATGTACAGAGTGATGTGTTAGTATTTATGTTGTATATTTATGCTTACCCGATGTTGGAAATGTGTACAGATATAAATAAATTCTTACAAATGTCTAGGGCAGTGAGCCTGACACACCGCCACCATCTTCCATTGACACATCCTACTAGGCTACGTGTACAAGCACCGTCACGGCCCAAACAATGGTTACGTCAAAAAGGGGTGGAGCTTAATAAAAGTCTTCAAATTGTAATTAAATCAATTATTGTCAATTTACAAACAAACCAACAAGTTCATTTGGAATACAATAAACATCAACAAGTTGTATGTAGAATCTAAATGTAAGTTAAATTTAAATACACCTTACAAACACTATAAAAAGGAGAAAAAAAAACTAGCTAAAATCTTTTAATTTATTTGTCTATGAAATTACAAAAAAGGAGGCCTACAGAATAGAATAATAGTATACTATTATGCTATTCCAAGCGTCTATCTGGATATAAAGTATCAGTATAAAAGAGCAACAGAATTTGTTCAATGCACTTCAATCCACTTAGGGGCACTACAACATTATTCATTGACCTATAATGGCACACCATGCTTTTCTTAGCACACTGTACACACATAGATGTGTGGTACCCAAACTAATCCTACCTGACTACATGGGCTATAAGGCAAAAATATTAAAACACAGCAGCAAATAATGTAAGATAAAACATCACTCAAGTCAAATGAAATATCAATGTACATGAAGTTTATGTAATATTGCCATTGTCATTGCCAACATCCTACCAAACCCAGCCGGTCGAAGCAGATGGTCGCTTGTCCTGAGCCTTGTTCTGCTTTTCTTCCTCATGAGGGAGTTTTTCCTTTCCACTATCGCCTTCATGCTTGCTCAAGATGAGAGTTCTGCTATGGAGTTAAATTCAAAGCAGTCTGCTCCTCAGATAAATAATGTTAAATTATTATTTTTATATATTAATGTTTCTGTTCAGTGCCCTGAGATGACTTCTGTTGTGACTTGGTGCAATATAAATAAACTGAATTGAAATTGAATTGAATTCTAGTACAGTGGCCGACAGACGCAAACACGCTGTGCTGCAAACAAATGAATGATGCAAATTTCAAAACAAGAAAAAAAAAAAAAAAACTAATGCAACAAATTAAAAGTTGCACATGAAAAAAATCTGCAATCACAGAAAATAGACAGAAGAAAAAACATACAAACAGCAAAGAAATGTAAAGGAAAAACTGCTACAAATACCTAAAACATTAAAATCCCCCAAAAGAACTGTAAGAAACACTCCAAACTCACTCCTCAAAACGGAAGTGCTTCAAACCAGTAGGGAGACTCGACCACCAAGTCATATGGGACCAGATCCCCCTATAAACACATTATAGCTGGGCAGCCACCGGTCAAAAAGTGCTTATTTTATGAGTTTAATGCAAGTTTAAAGCAACCTATTTTATTTTAAAGATATTTATTTTCCAATATTTTACACCTGGTTGTACAAAAATTGGAGCACCAGTGCTATAATTGGCTTGAAAAGGATGGTACCCCCAATAATTTACTGAAAAATCCTTAATATCACTGTTTTGACTGGTATCTAAAGAACACATTTTCTATAGTATCCATAAGTTATTGACAATAAGGTAGTTTACTTCATAAAGATGAATTCAATTCATTTCAATTCAAAAATACTTTATTAATCCCAGAGGGAAAATAAATGTTGTTGTAACTCATCATTCTGGTTTCATTAATGAGTTGTGATAGATGCTGATGGCTGTGGGCAGGAAGGATCTCTTGTAGCGGTCTGTCCTACAACAGATCTGAAGAAGCCTCTGACTGAAGACACTGTTGTTGTATGACAGTCTGATGAAGAGGGTGCTGAGGGTTATCTATAATGTTCTTCATTTTATGAAGAATCCTTCTTTGTACAATCATCTCCAAAGGTTCTAGAGGAGTCCCCAGAACTAAGTCAGCCTTCTTTATGAGCTTGTTGACCTTTTTTAAGTCACTTGCTCTGGTGCTGCTACCCCAGCAGATGATGGCAGAAGAGATGGCGCTCTCTACAACAGACTTATAGAAGATATGCAGCATCTTGCTGCAAATGTTGAAGGACTTCAGCTTCCTCAAGAAGTACAGTCTGCTCTGTCCCTTCTTGTAGACGCTTCACTGTTGCATTTTCCAGTCCAGTCTGTTGTCCAGGTGAACCCCAAGGTATTTATACTTCTCCACCACCTCCACTTCTTCTCCCATGATGGAAATAGGGTTGGATCTGTTCCTGTTTCTCCTGAAATCTACAATCATCTCCTTTGTTTTGTTCACATTCAAGATGAGATGATTGTTTCCACACCATGCCACAAAGAGGTCCACCAGTTCCCTGTACTCAGCTTCTTGTCCATTTCTGATACACCCGACCACTGCAGAGTCATCTGAATATTTCTGCAGATGACAGGAGTCTGTTTTGTACTGGAAATCTGAGGTGTACAGGGTGAAAGAGGAATGGTGAGAGTACAGTCCCCTGTGGTGCTCCTGAGCTACTGACCACCTTATTAGACACACAGCCCTTCAGTCTCACAAACTGTGGTCTGTTTGTCAGGTAATCTTTGATCCAGGTGATTGTTGAGGCCTCCACCTGAGTCTTCTGGAGTTTCTGACAAAGCAAATCAGGCTGGATTGTGTTAAATGTACTGGAGAAATCAAAGAACATGACTCTCACAGTGCTGTCTGCCTTTTCTAGATGACAGTGAGTTTGCTGAAGCAGGTATATGATGGCATCTTCAACTCCAAGTCCATGCCGATAAGCAAACTGCAGTGGGTCATGATATGTGCTTGTTTGTTTAGTCAGGTGAGTCAGCAGAAGTCTCTCTAGGACCTTCATGATGTGGGATGTCAGGGCAACAGATCTACAGTCATTGAGGACTGATGGGTGAGGTTTCTTTGGTACTGGAACAAGGCAGGAGGTTTTCCACAACACTGGAACCTTCTCCTGGATCAGGCTATGGTTGAAGAGGTGCTGCAAAACCCCACAGAGCTGCTCTGCACAGACTTTCAGGACTCTGGGACTGACACCATCTGGACCTGCAGCCTTATTCCGGTTCAGTATCTCCAGCTGCTTCCTCACCTGACTTCTGGAGACGCAGAGGGGGGAGGCAAAGGAGGTATTGGCATCTTCTGATTGGGTTGAAGACCAACATGTAGAAGAAGAAGGGCCCATGACTGAGGTGGCATATACAATATTTGAGGTGTGATAGGACAGCCTTGGATCAAAGGAGGGTTGTATATATGTTTGGCTGTGGACAAGAGAGGAGGATGCTGAGCTTGTTCCTGAACTCAGCATCCTCCTCTCTAGTGAACTTGATTGAAATTTTTTAGAAATAGGCTATGGCAAAAGGAGTTTTAGAAACTAGCCTGTTTTGTAAATTGCTAGAGACCCTTTTTACTTATCAAAATGCTAATATCAGTGATAGAGCCACATAATATACACTAAAATTACTGGGGATGTTTTGACTTTACAGAGGTAGGTCTTAAAAATGTGCCAAATCATCGTGTTTTACCCCATCCCCAAAATTCAGAAAAATTTAATATTCTGGCAAAATTGTCTAATGTGTTTTTTCATGTTTGTCTTTGTATTATCTTTCTAGTTTTCCTATGAAGTAGCAAGCTATATTATTTAAAGTCACTGTCTAACCAATGTTTAATTTTCTGTCTTACTTGAACGTTAATAGCTACTTTTTGTTTTCTTACAAAGAATGTGTACTTGTGGTTTGACTCTCATCAGCCACTGGAGCACAAGGTAGGAGTCATCAGGACTTTGTAGCACAGAGAGGACAGCATTCCCACAATCTCAGGAGTCAAGGAGAAGGAGACATATTACACAAGACAGGCCCTGGAGTAATGTGTTTATCATAACAGGGCATCCTGATGCATGCTCAATAATCCAGGTAGAAAAATCTATCCCTTAACAAAACTCTACATTTTTTGTTGTTTTGCTTTGTTTTGGGTTTTTTTTGAATGTCCAGAGGACCAGATTTAACTTTTTTAGATCCTAACAGGGCCTTGCTGAAAGCAGAGAAGAAACCCAAACTGGATTGCAGCCAGTCATTAGGTAAAAAGGAGAAACCCAGACCAGTGGTCATTAAATATGGTGTGGCAGTTTCAGAGAAATTGAGATGTTTATTTTCTAAACATGATGTCCCAGTGGCTTTTAAACCACAAAAAACATTACGGCAAATATGTCCTGATTCATGCTTAATGATCCAGGTGGAAAAATCTAACAAAGTTAAGGTCCTTTGGACAGTCTCTTTTTCTCTTACCTGGATTACTGAGCATGAATCAGAACATTTTGAACCACTTTGAACATGATTGCCTCAAACAAGTCATCGGGGACTATAGAAACACCATCAAACTAGTTGATCCACTATGAGAATGTGCTGCATATAAGAATGTTTCTTTGCAGCTCCTCAGACTGGAAAAGTCAAAATGTTTCAACAAAGAAGCACCCACCCATAAGATCTGATTCCACCTTAGTCAATTTATCTACCTGGATTATTGAGCATGTATCAGGACAAAGAATTGGAGTGGTGGCGCAGAGGTTAGAGAAGGTGGGCCTTTGAGCGGAAGATCAGCGGTTCAAGCCCCGGTACTGACAACATCAAAAATGTGGGTGGGGTAGGTGAAGCACCCACATCTGCCCCCACCCTCATTCGCCCCACTCTGGGCCCATGAGCAAGGCCCTTAACCCCCATCTGCTCCCTAAACAGGTCTCTCTTGAAAATGAGTTGTCGTGGCTCAATGAGACTACCTGTATAAATAAAGGGTAAATGGAAAAATAATCATCCATCCATCCATCCATCCATCCATCCATCCATCCATCCATCCATCATCTTCTGCTTGTTCCAAAGTTGAGTTGCTGGGGCAGCAGCTTGGGCAGGGAGGCCCATACATCTCTTATCTATTTTACCAGACATCTCAGGTACCTCTTCCAGCTCTTCTGGGAGGGCTCCAAGGCATTCCCAAGCCAATCGAGACTTAGTCTCGCCAGCGTGTCCTGGGTCTTCCCTGACGTCTCCTCCCAGTTGGACATGCCTGAAGCACCTCCCTAGGGAGGGGCCCAGGGAGCATCCTTACCAGATGCCCAAACCACCTCAATTGGCTCCTCTCAATGTGGAGGAGCAGCGGTTCTACTCTGAGACTCTCCCGGATAACTGAACTTCTCACCCTATCTCTAAGAGGCAAGTTACCCTGCGGAGGAAACTCATTTCAATCGTAAAAAAAAAAGAAAAAAGCCCATGCTCAATAATCCAGGTATACAATCCAACAATTTTCAGTCAGGTCATCTGGACAGTTTCTTTTTTTGCTGAAACGTTTCACCTTCCATCCGGAAGGCTTCATCAGTCAAGGAAACACACAACACAAAGCTGATTCTTCCCCCAAACAGCTTACTCCAAACTGGAACAAACCAGTTATGTTGGTGCTAAGATGGTGTCTTTGGCACGCCTCCTGCTCTGGAGTCGGCCCTCTTCCTCATCGACAGTCACTGTCAATGAGTAAGATGTGTTTGTTCCATCTGATGTCCACGACCATCATCTGCAAAGAGCAGAGATGGAATCCTGAGGCCACCGAACCAGACTCTCTCCGCCCCCTGGCTGCACTGAGAAATTCTGTCCATGAAAGTTATGAACAGAATCTGTGAAAATGGGCAGCCCTGGTTAAGTCCAACTCTGACCCTGAAGGGGTCTGACTTACTGCTGGAAATGCGAACCAAACTCTTGCACCGCTTGTGTAGGGACTGAACAACCCATAGCAATGGGCCCCCAATCCCATACTTGCAGAGCACCCCACTTTGTGTACTCAGAGGAACACAGTCGAACACCTTCTTCAAGTCCTCAAAACACAAGTTGACTGGATGGGCCAACTTCCATGACTCCCCAAGGATGCTAGCTAGGCAAAGAGCTGGTCCAGTGTTCCATAGCCCCACATAGTTCCTCCTGGATCTGAGGTTCGACCAATGCTTGGACTCCGCTATAATGATTACAGGGGGTTTGGGCCCATACAAATTTTTCTTTTGCAGCATTTTGTTGTTGTTTCAGTTGTGGTTTTTTTTTTTGTTTTTTTTTTTTTGGGTGTTTGCGTCGTTCATGTGTTTGCATCCCATGTTGCCGTTTGCTGTGCATTTGCACTTGTCGGCCACCGTAAGCTTCAAGTCATGAAAACAATTAAAACAAAAGTAACTACTGTATTTTTACTGTACATATATTGTGACTTGGTACTGATACCATATCATAGAGTATGTAGTCAAGTGGTTTCACATTCATTCATTGTTTGAAAAGTATTTAAAAAAAATTGATATTGAGGACAGTTTGCCTTTTCAGTAACTGATGATGGGTTGCAGCAAAAGCTTGTGTTAGGTGAATGGCTAAGTGAACTACAGTATTTGTGAAAACATTCCTCACCTCTGAGTACAC
>NC_056515.1:23117468-23126171 GCF_014905685.2 Nematolebias whitei
TCAGAGCTATGTTTAGAGGAAGAAATACACAATTGTCACTAGTATGAATAGAAGACAATGCAAAAGACTGGAGGAAGATGTCACAATAAATTGACATTATGCAATAAATGAGAGGAAATTTTGGAAAGTTATTCACAATCTTCAGAGTTCACTAACTTACATAAGCTATTGTAAAAAAACAGACTTTTATGGCTTAATTACTATTTGTTCAATTGCCATAACCATATGACTTGTGTCTAAGTTGTATTTAAAGACATGCATTTTTCTTTATAATATAAATGCTTTGAAGTCAGTAATTTGCATTCACTTATAAATATTTGAGATCCAGTATTGATTTGTTTTCTATTGATTGTATTAGTAGTATTTGTATGTAAATCCTGTTACAGTAGGATTTAGACATGTAAAAAATTAATTATGTTTGCCATAAAAATGACAATTTTTTAAACTTTGTAAACTTTTAAAGATTAATATACAGTGTGATGTGTATGGATAATCCCTACCCTTTATTGTCATGTGAAATCCTTCTTTTTTTCAGCACACCTAACAGGATATGTGCAATTATGTGACATGCTCATTTGTAATTTGTAATTGAAATCCTTTGTTTCAAGCAAAATGGAACATTGTCAAACAAAATGAATGAGACAAACTTATGTTCTCAGTGCATAGTTCAAACATCCCTGATGGAAATACATTTCTATGTTCACACACTTCTTGTTTTTTTCTTTTGCTACTTTCGCTCAGACTTGTCAACCGAAACCTACCCTCCCACTAGACTGTGTCTGGAGACGACAGGCCATGGGGCAGGTTGGAACAGACCTGCCCGTTTACACCTAAACCCCCCCACCCTCAACACATCATGTTGTCCTGGTGCAGGGGAAGTGTGTTGAGTAATCCTGAGCTACATCATGAAACCTTATTTGCCGATAATGTAACAGCTTGTTAAAATGTGGTTTAGTGTTTCAACGAAGACAAGAAAAACTTCAGATAATATGATAATATAACAAGCAGGTTATATCAGTAATTATTAGATAGTTTTGAGGACATCAGTAGTTGTTACCACCTTCTTTTACATCTTTACTCTTCTGAAAAGGTGAAGGCAGTGTCAGAGTGGCCAGTTCCTGACACGTAGCTTCAGAGCTTCCTGGGATTTGTCAGTTTCTACAGAAAGTCCACCAGGGACTACAGTAGAACCGCAGCACCTCTCACCTAACTGACCTCCACCTTAAGAACATTCAAGTGGACACCTGAGGCCAACTCAGCTTTCGATAAGTTAAAATAACTTTTTTTTTTCTTCTGAGCCCATCCTGACCCCACACGACAATTCATACTTGAGGTGAACGCTTCAGACTCTAGAGTTGGGAAAGTACGGTACTCTCTCAGAGATTTAAGGCCAATGACAAGGTACATCCCTGTGCTTTTTTCTCCTGTTTTATCTCACCAGCTAAACAAAATTATGAGTTTGGCAACAATTCAATTCAATCCAGTTTATTTATATAGCACCAAATCACAACAAAGTTGTCTCAGGGCACTGTACAGAAACATTCACATACATAGAACATCCAATTAGTAAAGTTTCTATAAGGAAGCCAGCAGACTTGTTGAATCTTCACTTCATCACAGTCTCCCATCCTGAGCAAGCACAAAGGCAACAGGAAAAACTCCCTTTTAAAAGGAAGAAACCTCCAGCAGAACCAGGCTCAGGATCAGCATCCATCTGCTTCAACCAGCTGGGTTTGAGGAACAGGAAGGAGAAACAAACGAACACAGAATGGCAGGTTCAGATGTAGGTGCAGGTGTACCTCCTATTGGAAGAAAGACAAAAACACATGTCAAGGATAGAAAAAAATAATTACAAATGCAAAACAGGTTGAGTAGAGTAAGCAAAGACAGTAGCAAAGTGAAGAAATGTGGTCAGTTTGTCCTGCGGCAGTCTAAGCCTATAGCAGCATAATTAAGGGATAGCCCAGGAAACCCAAGCCAACCTTAACTATAGGATTTATCGAAAAGGAAAGAAACCAAATCTTGGTTCCACAAGAGAGGAGCCTGAAAACTAAAAGTTCTGCCTCCCGTTCTGCTTTTGGAAACTCTAGGAACCACAAGTAAACCAGCACTCTGAGAGCAGTGTGCTCTTTTAGGAAAATATGGAACAATAAGATCTGTAATATAAGCTGTAGCTAAGTTGTTGAGAGCTTTGTATGTTAGAAGTAAGGTTTTGAATTATATTCTGAATTTGACAGGGAGCTAAAGGAGAGAAGCTAAAACTGGAGAGATATGATCTGTCCTATCAACTCTCATTAAAACTCTGACAGCAGCATTTTGGATCAGCTGAAGACTTTTTAAAGAAGTTTGTGGACACTCAGATAGTAAACAATTGCAATAGTCCAGTCTAGATGTGTTAAATGCATGAAGCAGTTTTTTTGCATCATTTTTGGACAAGATGCTTCTAATCTTGGTGACATTGCACAGGTGGAAGAAAGTGGTTTTGGTGCCATTTTTAATATGGGGGTTAAAAGACGTATCCTGATCAAAAATAACACTAAGGTTTTTAACTTTAGAACTGCAGGCCAAATTAATGCCATCCAGAGAAAGTGAAAGACTGCAAAAGCAGAAAATTAAGGGTCATCCAGGTTTTTATGTTTTTATGACATGATTGTAACTTAAGTAACTGATTGGCATCATCGGGTTTCATGGACAAATATGACAGCACATATTTAGGATTCGTGGCATTCCTATGGAATGCGCTTCTGAGCGAGGACCACAATTCATCTACCAAATCTGGAAGGCTTTCTACAGTGCTCTTGGGAGGCTCATCCAGCTTGACATTGGGATACCAACCCTAGTCTAATGGCCAGATGAAATGATCCTTCATCATGAAGCAAACATCTGGTCTGGGTAGCGTACATACGCCTATAACGTTCTCACCTTCTCTGCTACTGGTCTCTCACCCTTTGAGACATCTCTGGGTTACTCAATACTCACCACTTCTTTTCCTCTTATCAAGAGGCTGATATCTCTATAGATGAATAGCAAATGTTTAATGATGGACGGGTTCTTTTCACAAAGGTGTCTTCCTTCATTCCTCTCTCAAATCAGCTCAAGTGGTTACTGTAGTCTGCCCTCTTCCTTTCTGTTTGCTCAAACTCTCGAACTAGTTTGAGGCTATCATGGCCAAAGTATTTCAAAATATCCTCATGCATCCTGCTGACTTGAGAGAGAAGTGAAGGAAGCCATCTTTGTGCAAAGAACCCGCCCATCATTAATTAACATTTGCTATTCATTTATCGAAACCTAAGCCTCTTAGGGAAGATAGTCATTAAACAGGGGTGGAGGCCTCCGTTTTCAACTGTCCCCTCTTATTCCCTCTTATTCTCCCCTGTTATTTTTAGTATCACTCAACCCTCTGTGAATAGCAAGCAGCCACCAGAGCACTGATGATCAACTGTTATGCTGATGGTTATCATGTGGACCGCTAGTTTTGGCCAGCAAACTGGTTGATCCCCTATGAGAAGGTGCTATTTAAAAGACTGAGTTTATTGCAACTCCTCAGACTGACAAAGTATTTTGGATGAAAGATGAAATATTTCAACAAGAAGAATCTGTCCAGAGGACCTAACAACTTTGTTAGAATGATGAACAGTGCATAAAATACATTTCCTGTATAAAACACCATTACACTATCAAGAAAAGCTATTTAAAAGGATTGTCTGGTGTACTAAATCTATAACATCTGACCACAAAACGCTGCTGGAACTTGAGTTACCCTTTAGGTTTCATATGTCACAGACAGTATGTATGCACTCTGTTTCACACCGTCAAACCACAATCAACAACATGTGCAACCCCACCAGTAGACACATAGCACAACCACAGCTTGTTTCTCATTTCATGTTTATATGCTCTGGCTCAATGTGCAACAACCAACTTTGTTGGTGCTTTATCTGAACTATATTAAAAATGTTTTAAGTCACATGATTCTTTCTGTGGCTAATTCTATTATTAGAAAAACAAGCTGTGGTAATGCTAGATTTGATATTCCATGATTCTTTTAAGATATCAATATTTTGTTTGATATTTATATGGAAAATAGTTGTGATTAGTAGATATCAGTTTTATTATTGCTCACTGTAGTTATGCAAAAGAAGATTATAATGTTTTTACCTAGATGTGTTTATGTGTGTCCCTGTTATCAAAATAGCTCATGAAAATTAAAATGTACCGGTAATCATAGGATGTACATCCATCCACCCATTATCTTTGACTTGCTTCTTCTTTTTCGGGTCACGGGGGTCACTGATGCCCATGTCCAGTTATCACTGTGCAAGAGGCGGGGTACACCCTGGACAGGTTGCAAGTCCATCATAGAGACAAACGAGACAAACAACCATTCACTCTCTCACTCACACCTAGGGGCAATTTAGAGTTACCAATCAGCCTAACATGCATGTTTTTGGTCTGTGGGAGGAAACTGGAGCACACCTAAACTGAATATTTTTTGTGAGCCTGATTAAAAATGGCTGTCATATCCAACTTAGCTTTGAAACCCCCAAAATGGCTATACCTTTACACATTTTTAGAGATATTGATCTAAATGTTAGTGTGGTAGTAGCAATGACTGTTCTCCACACATACTATTAGTGCAAAAATTGTGCAAGATTTTTGCCATTAACTATTTGGAGTTAATTCTGTCTGTTAGCCAAATATCTCATGAACACCTAGACTAATTTTAATGAAACTTTAAAGTAATTTATACTGAAAATACCTTTAGAAATTATAAACTTACCTTGTTTATGGAAGCATCACCTTTTAGACTCAACTCTTGTTTGTCTGTGACACAAATATAAAATCATTAATAGCAGGTGGAATATCTTGCAAAATCACAAGGTTGAGCATAAAAATATTTTCATGGTTTGATCAAAATGGCTTTAACTCTATAATTTCTCAACATAAGACAATCTTGGTCTAAAATTTGCTGTGAAAGGTGGCAGGAAAAATGCTTTCCTTCAAAGGAATGGGGCTTTAATTCATTTTTATCACTTTAGGGTAATCAGAATTATCTGTGGTTGTCACATCCTGTGGGTACACAGAGATGGTGAACTTGATGGTGTTTGTCCTCAGAGACTCTGCATATCTTGTCATTAAGGTCATGTTTTTAGGAAAGCCAGCAGAGTGGTTAATGTTTGGTTAACCACAGTCTAAAGTCCTGAAATGAGCCCGAGCCCTGTGGTTAGTTAATGGCACAGGGTCCCCAGATAATAGCTCCACAGAGAGTTCATCCTTGCTGAGGCACGTATTGCTTGTATTCAGCTGTCATGTGTGGCAGGTGTGTGATGACTGAGATAGAAAGCAAGGACAGATCTGTTTTAGATAAAGAAAGGAACTGCAGATATTCACAGGAGACAAACTCTTTTGTCTCTGTTATCTTGGTGTCTCTTCCACTTGTCATATTTGTATAATACAACTTTAACTATTACGTTTAAATGCCTTACTAAATAACCCAAAGTTTATTTTATGATTAAATATAAACTAAAATGGTCAATTTAAGGTGTTAGGTGTGTCTCAATGTGAAGTCTCCCAGACCCCCCCCCCCGCACACACACACACACACAGTTGTTAATAGAGTGATAGAAAAGATTTCCCAGGCATGTGTGGACTTGGTTTTACAATGCAGGATGCAACGATTGAGATGATAGTACGACACCTCATATTTAAGAATCCCTTACATCTCTTCATAATGAACCTGTATGAGTTCTACCATCATATCTCAGTGTTTGCACAGATGTTTTCAAGGAAAAGATAAAAAGAAAAAAAAAAAGAACAATAGTAAGTTTGTGAAAGTTTCTTTAAAATGTATTGAATACAAAAAATATATATAAAGGAAAATATTCCAACTTTTCAATCCACTCATTAGGTAAATGTAAAGTAGAATATTGCAGAATAGAATCTGCTTGACAGAATGGGACTTGCTGGGTCAACATGGGAACAGGCTTTTGTGCCAAATGCTACTATGGAGCAAATTTTAATCATAAAAAACTGCAAAGTATCACAAATGTTACTTTTAAGTGCAAAGAAATGAAAAAAATTGATGATGAAATGTTATTTAATTTTAAAAGCTGGGAAAAAATAGGAAAGATCAAGCTATGCGTCCTTAAATTTTGTCAGTCGTCATGCTTTATTTGGTCCCTGGTTCTCAGTTTGCTTCTAGCATTCCTACCATTAGAGCTTAATTTACACTTCCTGTTTGCTGAAAAATGAAAAAGAAAAAAAATTGCCAAAATATTTGGATTTTTTTTTGTTGTTGTTGCTGTAAATTAAGGTTACACATTCCTTGAAGAAATGTTTATTGCTTCCACTTTCATTACAGAGTTGCATATTAAAATCTTATGTTGAGAAAAAACCATGTATGCACAATCTTATGCAATATTTCAAGCTCTCACACTGTGAATGACTCTCAGCTACCACCACAAAAAGATTTTTATTTTGTTTTATGTGTATAAAATTGACTGAGTTGTAGCCATTTTTGTGTTGGCTAATGTCAATTAGTTGTGGTTAGCATTTTGAATTGGGTTAACCAGAAAAGTTTAAATGTCGTAGAGGTGCATACAATTATTATTCCCTGAAGACACACATAGACAAAGTTGATTCCAAATAGTTCATGGCAAATTTTCAAAGAAAGATGTTGTGCAATAGGTTAGGGTACAGAATAAGTGTTAGAGTGAGGTCTCTACCACACCCAATTTTAGGCCAATATCTGTAGAATTGGTGGCGTTCTACTGGTAATCTCTTTTTACAAACACACACACCCATGCACACACAGGCATAAACATTATTGCTCATGTTCATCTTTTGGCAGCAGGCAAAAGAAAAAAAGTCTCTGAGGCACATTGTGCCACTCCCTATCTCTTGATTTTATTGGTTGTGTGTCACAAGTGCAGTTTATAAAACCCTTTCAATAAGGTATTTAAATAAATAATGGTAACATAGTAAAATGTGAAACTGCAAAACGAGCTGAAAACAGTTCACTCCAGGCCACATTATAAACGCCACCAGATGGGGACGTCGTTGTTTTGGTTGGTGAGAACATTTCAGATGTCAGTTCTGCTGAATTTCCAAGGAAAATACCTGAAAACCTTCAGACTAAACACCAACTATTACTGTAACATCAGCGATTTATGAGTTTGTTGTAAAATCTTGATGGAAAAAAACGTTTGATTATTTAGAGGGAGTTTGTTATTTGAAATTGTTCTTAAGTCTGCATCACCAAGTGAGTGAAACAAAATGACAGCTTGAAGAGCTCTTATTGGATTACTATAACGGTCCTGTATCAATTTCAGTGATTATTAAGGACTGCGTGCAATTATTGCATCACACAGTTGGTGCTAATCTTGTTTTTGTGCTAATTTAAGTGAGAGTTGTGGGAAGGAGCAATTGCAGCAGCAAGCAATGTTTTTACAAGTGGAAGATGGATTGTTTTACAAGCAGCAGAGGGAGAGGGTGAAGGCTGGACAGAGTAGGGGAGTGTCGACGTCACATCTGTTCCTGCCAATCCCTTGGGGCCTTGGGAGCATGGGAACCTGCACCATCTCCAATGACTGCAACAGGCTTTGAAAAAAAAGTATTTTCATTTATCAATTAAAATTGAACCAGTACTTAAAGACTTAGTGTTGAACTGGAGGCTAAATATTCATCGAACAGCTTCAGTGTTGGACCTGTCTGGACAAAAATATGAAAACTAGCTGGGCTAGTTTTGTACACAGTTAGGAAAATAAATGCATCTGTCATCAGTATTTTAGGCATGTGATGTGTTCTGTCTTTAGTAATTTACTCAATGTAATCATTTCTTGAATCTGGGGCTTCCTATGTGGGGATTGTGGCTGCCGCCTTGCTCAGTTTGCATACAAGGGGTTTGAGTTTCCCATACTGTCATGTCCTACGTTGGCCCCCCAGAACGGTCACCACCACACTTTAATAATCCATTTCATAGGGGTCAATTCTCCTTTCTCCACGGCGTCAGCTGGGTCGCCCCATTTACCCTTCTCTCCCCTTTCTCACCCAGGTTCCCCTGTTGGCATGTGTTCAGCCCAGCGTTGTTTACTGGACAGAGCATTTAGTGGGGTTAGCGTTTCACCACGGCAGCTGTTGGCACCATGTGCCTCCCCCTCGGGCGGCTGGTCGACGGCACGCACGCCACTGCTTCACACACCCTCCAGCATCTCCCAGAGGACACTGGCCTCCCTCCTCTCTTCACTTCGCCTGGCCTTGGTTGAAACCAGTAGCCTTGACAGGGTATCGGATACCGGTTTAATGGGGAAACCCAGTTTTGGCTTTAATTGATTGCTCCCTCTTGGTACTTACAATGTTAAAATACTGTGGCTTGAGCTTGGAAAACTATATTCTGTGTCAACAGGGAGGATCCACTTTTTATTTACTGAATTGGACATGTACAGACCACAGTCAGTGCAACAGCTAATCTCATGTCAGTCATAGGTGGGATTAAGGGTCACGATCACTGCATTTTTCACATCATCTCTTTCAATGAGTGAATAAACAACTGCAACCACTAAAAGACTGAAGATGACAGGCTTTTTATTTTAATATAATGATTTTTGAGCAGACATTTAAGATTAGTATGTTTTGATTTTTCTGGTACAGATGATATTTTATAAATGTATATATTGTATATACATATATATACATACACACACA
>NC_056515.1:23126271-23134590 GCF_014905685.2 Nematolebias whitei
TATGTATGTATGTATTTATGTATGTATGTATGTATGTATGTATGTATAAATGTATGTATGTATATATGTGTATATATATATATATATATATATATATATATATATATACATATATATATATATAATTCCTCAAGATGTACTTTAAAGGTAACAGACAGCATTAAAATAACCTCTCTGACATGATATAAGTCCCTTTTACACAGACAGCTCATCACCAATGTTTTATTCTGATGTGTGAGTGGTGAGCATGCTCATTAATGAACAATGCTGGATAAAAAAATAAGATTTATTTGCTAAACTTAAAAAAAAAATCATGTTTCAATTTGTAAAATGACAAATATTGCTTTGTTAAATGTAAAAACAACAGATATTCTGAATTTGGGTTATTAGCAGTGACTAGACTACCGGTAGTCACTAAAATGTATCTTAGGACCTACGCTTGTTTAAAAACAATAGAGCATGTAATAGGAGGACAAAACTTTTCTCTGCAAAGAGAGCTCAAACCAAGGCACCAAAATAAAAATGTAAAACTGAAGATTGTTGGAGAAAACAAAGTATACAATAAGCAGAACTGAAGAATGAAAAGAGGAAGTTAACTGACATCTTTCTAACATTTATTGTGGTTGACAATCAGATGTCACTTGCTAATGAGTTCAGCAGTCAGCAGTTTTAGTCTAAATGTGCGCTTTCAACTCTAATTCAAGGTGACGTGCAAATAAGTCACACACACACACACACATGCATGCACGCACACACATCTTAAATATAAGCCAATTTGAGAACAGACACTGCAATCCTAACATATCATAGAAGTCAGGCTTTCACCATCACTGTATATCTGGGACTGGCAGATGGCCATGTTTTGGATAGACAGGGGAGATTGTGAATGTTGGTAATCTCGTCCCACCCCGCCTCAGAGTCTCAGCAGTCTCTGTGAGTGGTGTAAAGAAGCAAGGTCAGGGTGACAGTTGTCAGACCCCCATTCATACCATTTGGATGGAAAGTGATACCACAGACAGCTGAGGCTGCTTCGGACGCTCACTGGGTTAATTTGGAACGTCTTAACATTCACTTTGCTAAGATGTATTTGTAATGAACATGGAACTGGGGGATGAGTGGAAATCTCAGCATCTGGGTTCCCTTACCTCTCTCCAGTCTCACTCACACACTTGCATGCTGATATAAGGCCACAGAAAAAAAATCCTATGGTTGTCTTGTAACTACAGAGTCATGCAGTTCCTATCACTCTTTTAGTCCTAATCATCATGGTGTGGCCCGTCACTTTCCTGCATACATCCCACCCCACCCTCTAGCCCCATGGGCATGGATCATTCCCTTCTTCCAAACAGTCTAGTGTATTATCATGTTTGCTCTAAAAAATGGACTGAGTCTCAATGGTCATCATAAGTAAATAGTTTTGCATGCACCATGTAGACATAAGGAAATGTTTGAGATGGAGCTGCTGTATAATGTGTGATAATACAATAAATGCACCATGTAAACCTATAGTAACCATAGCAAAGTCAAAAAGTCAAAGTCTCTTTATTTGTCATTCACAGCATGTGGTACATGTGGTGGAACGAAATTGTGCACACCGAGTTCCAGTTACATCCAACAAAAGTATAAATTGTAAAGAAAAACAGTAATAAAATGTAAGATATGAACTAAGAAAAATGTTAAACACTAAGCACTTGTAGTACAAAACCAATATGCTGAACAACAGCAGAACAAACATGAGAGATGTAGATCAGTGGTTGGTAAAAGTCACATAAAAGACACCTAAAACGAGCAACAAAAAAAAACAACTCGTAACAAATCATTGATCTCCTTGTCAGTATGAAGGAATAAAAGCGGTATAACATCACAACTTCTTTGCTGTGCTGTCACAATTACTGAGTGAAATAAGCTGATCCTTTATTTTGACATCATCTGTTGTTGAACGTTAAACTTCCATACCTCCATACCGCCATACTTCCAATTTAAACTGGGAAAAAGCACATCGTGCCTCCATTTGAACCCTTGTTTACATTCCACATCCTTAAACCCCTTAAACACAACTCCAGCACCTAATCTCTTATGTATATTTTCCCGATAAATATCTTGCATATTCTCTTGCACACACAACTCAAGGCAGATCAGTGTGTAGATTTTAACGGTGGTCTCTACGGTTACCAGGTGTGCCATCAGGAAGTCATTTTCACACTTCTTTCTTGTTTCTGTTGTCTGCCACATTCTTTTCTTTTTTTTGTACACAGAGTACCAGTCAAACCTGGAATTGTTGTACAAAGGGGATAGATATCAAGATGGGTGTGATGGATTGTTGCTTGAATGGATGTGATGGATGGTGAGAGTCCAGGTTTAGCAGGATAGCAAGAAGCTTTTGTTCGGAGCTGCAGCATTTGGCTGGCAGAAGACGCACAATGGCATGCTGGCAGGAAGCAATTGTGAGATAGATATGAAAGGCTGGGTAGACAAGCGTCCAGACTACTATGTCTTTTCTGTGAGCCCCTGAGCAGAGCATAGACATCAAACTGTGCACCCTCAGTCCATTTGAGCAGCTATTACTGTCTGGCTCAGTGGGCCTGTAAAGACCAATTGCCCGGCCTGCTGCACTAATACAGACCTCAGCCGTGGCAGCGTTCCTCATTAAAGGCTGTGAATGTGTGCTTAGTGGTGCAGCAAATCTAATTCATGCTAAATTTGGAAATTTGCTTATAGAAAGAAATTTCTTAATCATGTTCTAAATTTATTTGTGTTGTCTGTTCTGAACATCAGTTTGAGTTTTAGTCTTTAGATGGATTTGTGTTTGTCGTTTTGGGACACATTTATCTGTAGTTAAATTTGAATAAACCTGGGGTTAAGTGATGTGGAGGATTGCAATAACACATTATTTTTTCCAATTGTTTCTTTCTGCCTAAAGACAGTTAATCAAAGCCTGTTGAGTTTCCCTTCACTGTTCTCACTTTGGACTACAAAGGTGGAAGAAGGCTCTCTAAAAACAAACTTAAAAAACTGTATTTAAAAAAAAAATACAATGTGAATGACTGCTGAAATTTGTTAAAGAATGAAATGAATTGTTTAAGTCAAAACAGGCAGAACACAAGCCATAATCAACAAAACAGTTGGTAAAAGCTAAAATTAGCAAAATCAAATCTAAAAAATACAATTAAGAAACTGTAGCTAAAACTAAAATGATCAAAACCGTTACTTAAAGCTAAAAGTGGCATAACAGCAGCTAAAAGATAAAAATAAAATTAAAAACTTGTTGCTGAAGGTTAAATTTGTTAAACCACACTGATGGATAAAATTACCTAAACTGTAGGCAAAATCTTAAAAAAAAGCAAAATAGTAGATAGCAACATGCATCTTGCCACTTGTGTTTGAGAAAATTAACATCTTACTCCTGTGATTTTCCAAACTATACTGTCAAGACTTGCTAAAACTGACAGTATATCTAAACTTGGTAATGTTGTGTAGAAGATACATACAATTGATGCAATTTTATGTGTGAAGCCTTGGGTCCAAATGTCTGTCACTGTAAATTGAAAGATTAATTTGCTCTTTATGTGTTGATCTGACTCCAGGGGGTGAGACATGTGCCTGATCTTTATCACTCCTCTCATGACTAGATGTCTGGACATGTTTTACATTAGCATCACTTATGAGAAATGCTTGTCTGAAAACTGAAGCAGAGGGAGATGATAATTGAGACACCTGAGGACCTATTTTGTTTGATCCAAAACTGTGAGATGAAAAAGGAGGAAGCTCAATGCCAGAAGAGAAACAATGCTTCTTTGAAAAGACGTGCGTCTTTTTCGTCACTTATCTTCAAATCACAAATATTGTTTGTTTTCAAGGTTCAAGGTGACGTTGTTGTCATTCGCATCACATGTGGTACATGAGGTGGAACTAAACTGTGTACTCAAGCTCACACTTACACCCAAAAATAGCAAAAATATAAAATATAAAAAAACAGTTTACAAGGATATAAGATATATGCTAATCAATAATAATACAAAATAATACAGTATTAAGAATTTTGAATGTGCTAACAATCTTTATTATCCCCAAGGGGCAATTTGTTTCACAATCAGTAGACACACAAAATAACCATACTAGACAAGACATTGAGAAATGAAAATAATACATGAAATCATCATTGTTCATTGAGAAGCCTGATCGCTAGAGGGATGAATGAGTTTTGCATTTTGTTCGTCTTACATCTGGGCAGCAGATACCTGCATCTAGACAGAAGCAACCTGAACTCACCATGGAGTGGTGATCAGGATCTGCCAGAATCAGAATCAGCATTTTCTAACCAACAGCAGATTTCTGTAAATACTGAATAAGGCAGGCAGAAAAAAACAAAGGTACCAACACTTTCAGAAATGGTGGATTATTTGAAAATCAACATGCTTTATTAGACTGATTGGATTTGTTTTTTCCACAGGTCAGTGTAAATTCTTCTTCTTCTTCTTTTGGCTTTTCCCTCTTCAGGGGTCGCCACAGCGAGTCATCCTACTCCACCTCACTCTGTCCTCTGCATCCTCTGTCCTCACTCCAACTACCTTCATGTCCTCTCTAATTGCATCCATTTTTTTTTTCATTTACCCTTTATTTATCCAGGTAGTCTCATTGAGCCACGAGAACTCATTTTCAAGAGAGACCTGTTTAGGGAGCAGATGGTATAGCTCCTCTTTGGCCTTCCTCTTTATCTTTTTCCTGGCAGCTACATTTCTAACATCCTTCTACCAATATACCCACTGTCCCTCCTCTTGACATGTCCAAACCATCTCAATCTGGCCTCCCTAACTTTATCTCCCAGTTGTTCAACCTGTGCTGTACCTCTGATGATCTCATTCCTAATCTTATCCAGCCTTGTCACTCCTAAGGAGAATCTTAGCATCTTAATTTCTGCCACTTCCAGTTCTTTCTCCTGTCTTTTTGTCAGTGCCACTGTCTCCAGACCATACAATATAGCTGGTCTCACCACTGTCTTGTAAACTTTTCTTTTGACCTTTGCTGACACCCTTTTGTCACAAATCACTCCTGAGACTTTTCTCCATCCACTCCATCTTGCCTGGACTCTCTTTTTCACTTCTTTACCACACTCCCCATTTTCCTGGACAGTGGAACCCCAATTGAAGTCCTGCACCTTTGTGACCTCTGCTCCTTGTAGCCTCACTGTTCCACCGGCCTCCCTCTCATTCACACACATGTACTCTGTCTTACTACAGCTGACTTTCATTCCTCTTCTTTCAAGTGCATACCTCCACCTCTCCAAGTTCTCTTCCACCTGTTCCCTGTTCTCACCACAGATCACAATGTCATCTGCAAACATCATAGTTCATGGGGATTCTTGCCTGACCTCATCTGTTAGTCGGTCCATCTCCAGAGCGAACAAGAAGGGGCTCAGAGCTGATCCTTGATGCAATCCCACCTCCACCTTGAAGCTATCTGTCACTCCTACAGCACATCTCACCACTGTCCTGCTGTCCTCATACTGTCCTGTACCAGTCTAACATACTTTTCTGCCACTCCAGATTTCCTCATGCAATACCACACTTCCTCTCTTGGCACTCTGCCATATGCTTTTTCTAAATCCACTTAGACATAATGGAGTTCTTTCTGACCCTCTCTGTACTTCTCCATCAGCATCCTCAAAGCAAAAATGGCATATGTGATGCTCTTTCTTGGCATGAAACCATACTGCTGCTCACAGATAGTCACCTCTTGTCTAACTCTTGCTTCCACAACTCTCTCCCAGATCTTCATTGTGTGGCTCATCAACTTAATTCCCCTGTAGTTGCTACAACTCTGTACATCACCCTTGTTCTCAAAAATGGGCACCAGCACACTTCTTCTCCATTCCTGAGGCATTTTCTCACCCTCATATATGTCATTGAATATTTGAGTCAAAAACCTCACTGCCATCTCTCCAAGACATTTCTAAACCCCCGCTGGTTTGACACCAGTTCCTACTGCCTTCCCCTTCTTCATTCTTTTCAGAGCTTTCTGGAATTCACCCTCACTAATCTTTCCCACTTCCTGGTCCACAGTTTATATGGCCTCTACTCTTCTTTCTCTTTCATTCTTTTCATTCATTAGCTTCTCAAAGTATTCCTTCCATCTTCTCGTCACACTCTCCTCATTTGTTAGAACATTATAATTCCTATCTTTAATAAGCCTAACCTGCTGCACATCCTTTCCAGCCTGATCCCTCTGTCTTGCCAATTGGTACAAGTCCTTCTCGCCCTCTTTAGTGTCCAGTCTCCCATACAACTCATCGTACGCCCTCTGCTTTGCCTTAGCTACTTCCCTCTTTGTTCTATGTCCCATCTCCTTATATTCCTGTCTCCTCTCTTCAGTCCTCTCACTGTCATATTTCTTCTTGGCTAATCTCTTTCTTTGAACTTTCTTTGAACTTTCTGCACTTCACTATTCCACCACCAGGTTTCCTTATCATCCATTCTCTGTCCAGATGACATACCAAGTACCTACATACCTGTCTCTCTAATTACTGTTGCTGTAGTAGCCCAGTCATTTGGAAGCTCTTTCTTACTACCCAGAGCATTTAACAGCTTCTCTCTGAATTTCTCACAGCATTCTTCCTTCTTCATCTTCCACCATTTGGTCTTCTCCTCTGATTTTACTATTTTTCTCTTCTTCACAACAACAGTCCTTCTACACACAACCATCTGATCCTGTCTGGCCACGCTCTCCCCTGCCACAACCTTATAGTCCCCAATCTCCCTCAGGTTTCTTCTTCTACACAGAATGTAGTCAACCTGCATACTACTTCCTCCACTCTTATAGGTCACTCTATGTTCTTCCCTCTTTTGGAAATAGGTATTGACTATAGCCATTTCCATTCTCTTGGCAAAATCCACCACCATCTGTCCTTCCTGGTTTCTTTCCTTGACACCAAACCTACCCATCACTTCCTCATCCCCTCTGTTTCCTTCACCAACATGTCCATTCAGGTCTGCTCCGATCACCACTCTCTCCTCCCTGGGAATACTCTCTATCACTTGATCCAGATCTTTCCAAAATGTTATTTCTCCTCATCATCACATCCAACCTGTGGAGCATAACCACTGACGATGTTTAGCGTCAGACCTTCTACATCTACCTTCAGGCACATCACCCTATCTGACACTCTCTTCACCTCTACTACATTCTTTGCCAACTCCTCCTTCAGGACCACCCCTACTCCATTTCTATTTCTATCCACACCATGGTAAAACAGTTTGAACCCTGCTCCAATGCTGTGAGCCTTGCTGCCCTTCCACTTGGTCTCTTGGACACATAAAACATCTACCTTCCTTCTCTGCATCATGTCAGCCAGCTCTCTACCTTTGCCTGTCTTTGTCCCCACATTTATAGTTGCAACCCTCAGTCCTAAATTCTTCACTTTCCTTTTCTCCCTCTGTCTCCTAACACGTTTCCCTCCTCATGGTCTTCGACTAACAGCAGCACAATTTCCGCTGGCACCCTGTTTGTCAACAGCACCGGTGGCGGTCGTTGTTAAACCGGGCCTCGACTGATCCGGTATGGGTTCGCTTTGATGAACTCGCATTATGGTTTTGGCAAAAGTGTTTTACATCGAATGCCATTCCTGACACAACCCTCATCATTTACCCGGGCTTGGGACGGGTACAAGATATACACTGGCTTGTGCTCCCTAGTGGCTGGTTTTATGCATTAAACAGGTCAGTATAATTTATTGTCTTTAAATAAGAAAAACAGAATTGTATTTGACTGCTTTTTGCAAATATTGATAATATTATTAATAATATTAATTGTTGTTCACAGAAAAATAGGTCACTTTGACAATCTATATTTTCTATACCTTTAATTTTTCTCTGATATTGTGTGTAGCCCCAGCCTCGGGCGGACCTTTTTCCGCGCGGACTCGACTTGCACTCTCCGCAGCATAGATATCATACACTAGATCCCTCATTGACCGCTATTGCCTATTGGCGCAGACGAGCCGTAGGGCCACCATCTTGGAATGGCCGCCCGCTCTACTCAGTGTAACCTGTTTGGCAGGCGCAATGAAGTATCTGTGCGTTTAATCAGTCATAGTTCGATGAATACTAAACTCATTCTCACGCTTTTATCCCTCTGTAAATCTTGGGCATACAGCCATTAAAACTGAACACATGGTTCAGCGTATTTAAATATTCTTGGTGGGGTTAACATTAACACTAATAAAATATTCTTATGACAAGTTTTGCAAAACACACAGCCACTGATACACTTGTATTAATATCTATCTATCTATCTATCTATCTATCTATCTATCTATCTATCTAT
>NC_056515.1:23139590-23178599 GCF_014905685.2 Nematolebias whitei
CACCCCTGTTTAATGATGGATGATTTATTTTCACAAAGATGACCTCCTTTACTCCTCTCTCAAACCATTGTTCCTCTCTGTCCAGGATGTGAACATCTACATCCCTGAAAGAGTGACCGCTGGCCTGGAGATGAGTGTAGTAATGTATTTTGGGATTTAAAAGCCACTGGGACGTTATGTTTAGAAAATAAACATCTCAGTTTCTCTGCTACTCCCTCAACATACGGAATGACCACTGGTCTAGGTCTGGGTTTCCTAGAAGACCTAGACCCAGACCAAACCTCTGATATTGATAGACCCAGACCAGTGGTCATTCCGTATGTTGACTTGAGCATGCATCAGGCTGTGATTGCTAGTATCACTCAACCCCCTGTGAATAGTAAACAGCCATCAGGTGCTAATGATCCTTGATCCTGATGGTCCTTCTTGACCATGTGAGCAGCTGGTTTTGGTTGTCAGCAGCAAACTGGTTGATCCACTCTGAGAAGGTGCTATTTAAGAGACTGAGCTGAAAACAGCACCTCAGACTGAGGAAGTCTCTCGGATGAGAGACGAAACGTTTCTACATTTTTTTGCTTTGTTTTGTTTTTTTGAATGTCCAGAGGACCAGATTGAACTTTTTTGGAGTAATAAAGTAAGTGTAACTAGTAACAGTAAGTGGACTTCACATCTGCCTTCAACACCATGATCCTCCAAACCCTGATGGACAAACTACTCACACTAGGACTAAGCCCCTCCATTTGCAACTGGGTCCAAGACTTCTTAACAAACAGACCACAGTCAGTGAGGATCCATAACTTTTCCTCCTCCACCATAACCTTCAGCACTGGCTCTGCTCAGAGATGTGTGCTGAGCCCTCTCCTTTTCACTCTGCTGACATATGATTGTGCACCTACCCTCCAGGCTCTAACATTGTAAAGTTTGCAGATGATACAGCGGTGGTGGGATGCATCACAAACAACGATGAGTCCAGCTACAAGCAGGAGGTGGAACACCTGGAGAGCTGGTGCAAAGAGAATAACCTTCACATCAATGTGAAGAAGACAAAGGAGATGGTCGTGGACCTCAAAAGAAACAAACACCTACCCCCCCTGAACATAGGAGGATCTGCAGTGGAAGTGGTCTCCAGCTACAAGTACTTGGGTGAATGAAAACCTCAACTGGAGCAACAGCACTACCAGCCTGATCAAGAAAGCTCATCAGTCACTCTAATTTCTCAGGGGGCTGAGGCGATCTGGTCTGGGAAACTCAGTCCTCACCTCCTTCTACAGGTGTGTAGTGGAGAGCATCCTGTGCTCCAGCATCAACGTGTGGCATGGAGGCTGCACAGCTGCAGAAAGAAAAGCTTTTCAGAGAGTGGTGAAGGCTGCACAGAAGTCTGTTGGAGTCAGTCTCCTCACCATCACAGATATCTACACCTCCAGATGCAGGAAGAGGGCCACCTGTATCATGAAGCACCCCACTCACCCAGCACACACACTTTTTGCCCCGCTCCCCTCAGGAAGGAGGTTAAGGAGCATTAAGTGTAGAACCACTAGACTGAGGAACAGCTTCTACCCTGAGGCTGTTAGACTCATGAATCTCTAACCAGAATAACCACTGTGAAAAATCACATCTTGTTGCTGCTGATCTGTTTCATGTTGCTGCTGATCTGTTTCATGTTGCTGTGTTCATGCTCATCTGGTCACACAGACTCATGTTTGTGCTGCTGTTCAGCGTATTGTTTTTATTATTTTTATGATATTAGTGCTTAGTTTTTATTTAGTTGATGTTTTTCTTAGTTAATATCTTAGATCTTATTACTGTTTTTCTTTTACACTTGGGACCCTGTGTACATAACCTCGTTCCACCACATGTGGTGCGAATGACAATAAAGAATCTCTGAATCTGAATCAGATAACAGTCCAGACTTCTAGCTGATTAAATTCACTAAAAATTATGGTTAAATGTCTAATCTTCATTCCAGTGAGTCATATGTAAAAATGTACTTCAGGTACCTCAAGCCATATGGAAGGCTATTCAGCCGGAGTTTGTAGCCTTCCCCTCTGGTCATCAGTGGACTGCAATAGCGCATGATTTCTGGCAGATCTGGGATTTTCCTCTCCTTTTAGGTTGGTTTGTGTCTTTCTGTCTCTGCTGTTTGTCTACCTATTTTATTTATTGCTATTATTACAATAATTGTTTTAAATATTACAGTTATTTATTATTTGTTATCAGGAGCACTGGATGTAAAGCACATCAGGATTCGTTGCCCTCCGAGATGTGGGAGTGACTTTAATCACAAAGGAATGAACTCTCTTGTCCTCCTGGCTGTGTGTGATGCACATTACCGCTTCACTATGGTGGATGTGGGAGCATATGGGCATCAGAGTGATGGCGGCATCTTCCAGGAGAGTGTGTTTGGACAACAGCTGTTGAATGGCACCCTGGATATTCCACCTCCTGATGTCCTACCAGGGACTAATGTCAACAATCCACATGTTTTTGTGGGGGACGCAGCTTTTCCACCCCATGAAAATCTTATGCGACCCTATCCTGGTAAGTTTTTGAAAACGTTTAAAAGGTGATGAGGTTTTTTGGGGTGTACAGCTGAGCCAGGAGCGAGATGAAATATTCTGTATTCACCTTCGGGAATTAATAAAGTTATTGTTACTCCTATTATAATGACTATAATGATGATTTGTTGCTCAACTTTTTTTTTAGAGAACTTTACTAAATGGCTTTTCTATGAATGTGAATGAGTCTGTAAAGTGCTCTGAGACAACTTCGTTGTGAATAGGTGCTATATAAATAAACTGAATTGAATTATTGGTAATAAATTTGATATTCTATCATGCACAGGCTCAAATCTGGAGGAAGCACAAATGGTCTACAACTATCATCACAGCAGGGCTCGGAGAACAATCGAGAACGCCTTTGGCATCTTGTCATCCAGATGGCGGATCTTCGGCCGCCCGATGGAATATAATCCATCCAAGACAGTCCATGTCGTCAAAGCATGTGTGGCGCTACACAACTGGCTGGCCTACAATGACGACCTTAGACAGTACATCCCCACAAACTATGTTGACACTGACACACCATCAGGAGACATCTTACCAGGTGATTACACACACAATATGTAGTTTATAGCTCATCTGTACAGTACAACACACCCCACCCACTATAAAATTTGCTTTTCTTGTTTCTCGTCCATATAGGAGAATGGAGGAAAGTTGCAGGAAATGATCTGCAATCTTCATTAAGAACAAGCGCCACAAGGAATGTGGGAAGAACGGCCTGTGTAGTGAGGGACAACCTGCGGGACTTCTTCTCATCACCACACGGTGTTGTGTCTTGACAACAAGCCACAATAAGAGGCAGGTTGTTTGTGATTAACGTTCAATAAATTCATAATAAAATGAATTTGTTTGTCTTTTTTTTTACAATAATGAACATTTGGATTTCAATCAATTTCTTTGTGTGTTTTTAAAACCAAGAAAATATTCCATGGGGAAAATGTTTATTTATTTACATCTAAATTCCTTACAATGTGCAACATAACAAGACACATTTAAGAGGAAATTGACCCGAACACAATTAAAAAAGTTTTTAAAAAAATCACACACATTTTGAATTCATGAAATAAAAGAACCCACTAATATTTGATATAAAACACTACATTTCTAATTTTTTTAATTAAATGTAGAACACTTTACATAAACGGAACTGAAAAATTGTACAGCTTACGGTGGCTCCAAGGTGTGGGTTTGCAGATGTGCATATTCTTGCTCTATATTAAATAGGAGCTCATGTACACGGAATCGTGCCTGTGATTTGACTCCTGAAGGCAATTTTTTTAGCAAGTCAGCCATTGCAGAGGCAAACCGTGTATCCTCATCATCTCTGAGGGCTCGCTTCACTCTACGCTGGTCAATGGCTTCCAGCCTCTTCATTAAAGCAATTTCCCTCCATTGCCTCTTCCTTCCCAGCTTTGTTCGGGTCGGAGTACTAGTGCCTGGTGGAGATGACTCTCTTGGGGCAGGGAACTCACTGGAGCAGGCTGGATGAGAACTGGATAAGGCTGATAGAGCAGGGGAATCACATGGGTTGGTGTTATTGCTGGAGGATCCTGATGGAGAAGGTGCCCATTGGTTGGAGTTATTGCTGGAGCAGGCAGGTGAAGGCACCCCACTGGAACTGCCATTGAAGTCCTAAATATCATGTACACAACGTAGAGTGATTAAATGTTGATGGAAGACTAAAATATAATTGAATTAATTCATTTATGATTAATTAATTACATTTTATTTATGAAGCGTGACAACTTTTGGCTAGCTATTTTAAATTCTTAAGTATCTTAAAAATAAATACTTACAGCAGGCACATTTGTCTCTGTCTCTCGGCTTTTTATAAAGGTGTCCAGCCAGGACAGCATATGAAAAATCGGCGGGACACCTCCATTTGCACCATCCCCACTTTTTCCTCTCATCTTCTTCCTTGCTTTAACAAATCTGTCCCTGAGGTACTTCCATTTAGCTTTACAAAGTGCAGCGTCCTTACCCAGAGTCTGAGCTATTTCATTCCACGAATTTCTTGATCTCTGAAAGTCCTTATATTCTCTCACTGACGTGTCATACAGATTTTTATGTTTTCTAATCTCCTCTGTGAGACGCATTTCGAAATTTGGCTTCATTTTCGTCTACAAAGGGGGAAATGCGGTCGGTGTCACATAAAAAACAGTTCGATGTGAACTCAGTTCCGGGCACACAGTTCCGGGCAGTTTATTGTGCGACACCGGGTGCGCTCTTTAGAAGAAAACACTTTTTGTTTCACTAAACATGTTTTTCAGACTTTGTGAAAAAGCGATCTATGATCAAATTACACTGCAACATAATCTGAGAAAGTAGAAATAAGGTAAAAATTTTATATTAAAACTGCATTTAAAATTAAATTTAATTTCCATTCAGTTTATTTATATAGCTCGAAGTCACATGACTGAAGTCATCTCAAGGCACTGAACAGAAACATTCATAGGCATAAAAAAGTCCATTAGTAAAAGGTTTTTCTCTAAGGAAACCAGCAGATTGCGTTGAATCTTCATGTCATCGCAGTCTCTCATCCTGAGCAAGGACACAGTGGAAAGAAAAAAAAAAACTCCCTTTTAGCAGGAATAAATTTACCTCCTGCAGAACCAGGCTCAGGATGAGCAACCGGCTGGGTTGAGAGAAACAGGAAGGAGAAACAAACAAACACATAATGGCCGGTTCAGGTGTATTTTCTATTGGAAGAAAGACTAAAAATTCATGTTAATGATATAAATAATTACAAATTCAAACAGGTAGGACACAGTAAGTAAAAGACAACAGCAGAGCTAGGAAATGTGGTCAGCAGTCTAAGCCTAAAGCAGCATAACTAAGGGATAGCTCAGGAAACCCAAGTCAGCCCTAATCAAAAAGGAAAGACTTAAGCCCAGTCTTAAAACTGGACAATGTGTCAGCCTCATCGGCTGAAACTGGAAGTTGGTTCCACAAGAGAGGAGCCTGATAACTGAAAGATCTTCCTCCCATTCTGCTTTTGGAAACTCTAGGAACTGCGAGTAAACTTGCAGTCTGATAGCAAAGTTCTCTGTTATGAAAGTATGGAAAAATAAAATCTGTAATATAAGATGGAGCTAGGTTGTAGAGAGCTCTGTATTGGAAGTAAGATTTTGAATTCAATTCTGAATTTGACATGGATCCAATGGAGAGAAGCTAAAACTGGAGATATATGATCTCTAACTCTCATCAAAACTCTGGCAGCAGCATTTTGGATCAGCTGAAGACTTTTTAAAGACGTTTTTGGACACCCAGACAATGAACAATTGCAATAGTCCAGCCTAGATATGATAAATGCATGAATCATTTTTTTCTGCACAATTTTTTTGACAAGATGTTATTTTAGTGATATTAAGCAGGTGGAGGAAAGCGGTCCTCGTAACGTTTTTAAGACATGTCCTAGTCAGAAATAACACCAAGATCTTTTACATTAGAACTGGAGGCCAAATTAGTGTGAGAGGAAAGGGAAGACCCAAAGACCAGAGGAAGTGAAAGACTGCAAAATTTTCAAGATGCTCGGGTCCAACAAACCACAACCTCAGTCTTGTCTGAGTTTAAAAGCAGAAACTTTAGAGTCATCCAGGATTTTATGTATTTTAGACATGCTTGTAATCTAAGTAACTGGTTATAGCAAAATACAGTAATGGAAAACCAACCAATAAAAAAATAATAGAATTAAAAAAACAAACATAAACCAACTCCACTGACTTGCAAAGCTGCATATCAATACAGTCAGACCAAAAAAGGGCGAAGGCTAAAGCTGTAGCTTATTAATGCGTCACCTCTGGTGTCATTATTACATCACATAAACAAGAGACATTTCTAATTATCTTAAACCGACTGATTTAAATGACTAATTTAAAAAAGCATTTTTGATTTTAGCTGGCAGTTTGCTATTTTCAGCTATTGTTTTGCTCAGTGTACCTTTTAGCTAGTCGTTTGCTTGTTTTAGCTTCAACAACAGTTTTTCTTACAGCACATGTCAACTGTCGTTCAGCACTCAGGAATTATTCGTTTGTTCACAGGTAAAACGTAGCAATGCTTTATTTTTTATGTGTGTGACCCTGAGGTCACTGTGCTCTTCTTAAATTCATTGTGCTGAGTGTTTGGGTGTCAACCACCACTGTTATCTCCAGCTCTGTTTGGACTTTCAGGTCTGATAGCTGGATGACATCATGTAGTTCTAGCCAAAAGAGAGCAAGGTTTTATCACCATCTCTGGCCTCGGCTCTTACAGAAGGAAGGAAGGAACTCCACTGTGCTCCGGGTCAGGATCCACTGCCATGATCAGCCAGAGTTCATGCTGCAGAGGTCAGCAACAATCATGTTTAATCTCAAAGAAATTACCCTGTTTTCTTGCACTCTGTGTAGACCTCTCTAGGATTTGTTTCTATATTTGGTTTTGATAGAATTTGTTTTCACTTGCTTTGGGTCTTCCCCTTTCCGACCTTGTGAATCCAGTTCAGAGTGTTTTCTCATGGCCTTCAATTTTAACCCTTAAATAAGCATCTCAAGTCTGTAAAAAAAACCCCAAAAAAACAAGAGGCTAAAAAACATAAGGTCAGATTTCATCGCAGATAGGAACAAACATGTTCAGTTTCTAAAAAATCAGCACCTTTTGATTTAAAGAGCCAACCACGCCTTGTTATGCGTGTGGAGGATGCAACAGGGCAAGTGTTTCTGCCGTGACTTCAGCTGAGCGTGTGCCTAAAAGATCTGATGTTTCTCACGGTGGGTCAGGTGCTTTCCTGCATGCCCCTGCACATCTCTTCTAATTCATCCATCCCAACCCCTCAATGCTCAGGTTCACTTCTCAGTTGCGCAATCCATTTGTAGCTAATTGCTCCCACTCCCTCTCTGGGTTCTTTCACGGTTTCCCACACTTCTTGCAACTCTAGAGACTTGTGTGCCTTTTGGCGTTGATCCATTTGGCTGCCGCACCGACATGAGGACCAGCATGCGTGGGCCTTTTTAAATAAAATAATCTTTGCCCCGGGGTGCTGAAACTCTGCAGTTACTCCCTGACAGTTTCACTTGTCCTCAGGGGAAAAAAAAAGGAATAATAGGAGTCTGGTATAGACATGCCCTCCAACTGTCAGTCCAGTAATATATATCGCAGTGAAAATACAACTGAAGTATGTAAAAGCATGCTGTGTGAAAAGATGTTGTGCACTCGTAACATTACAAGTGATCACATGCTTTGAGGATTAGTTAGAAAAGTGAGACTTATGGTGTTAAAACTGAAACTTTAGACCTCAAATATATTTTAGTTTTGTGCAAAAAAAAAGTGATTCTGATTATATAACACAAAACATCAAAAGATATAGATTCAATGTATTTTTTCACCTGCTGCAATGAAAGGAAAAGAGATTATGTGTGCAATGTTTGTCAACACAAATAAATCATGAACCAGTCAACAGATTTTATTGAAATATTCAACACGTTATCAATAGGGGTACATCCATAACTCTTTAATTTCTGGAGTAAATCCAGTTCAAGATGGTCACCAAAATCAGCTTTAATTTAGCAAACTTTACAAAAATTGTGCTAAAATTAGTGGCTAAGCATCAACTCCAACACATGCTTTGAGCACTATTCTGCAATACGTTTGTGTAAAAAATTGGTATTAACTTTCTGTCTGTTAGCAAATGACCTCATGAACGAGTGTATGTGTTTTAAAGAAAGTCTCAGAAAGTAATAACTTTTGATGTTAACTAACCCAAATAAAAATGTATGCCACAGTTAATTAGTCTTAGACAACACAAAAATGACTAAAAGTTAGTGAATTTGGCAGATATCGAGCTAAGTTGTTTTGTGGTAGTTGTTGAGAGTCATCCCCATCACAGACTCTGAGGCAGGGCCGGCCCAAGGCATAAACAAACTGAGCAGCTGCTTAGGGCCTCGGGGCCACTAGGGGGCCCCCCTAAGTGGAATTTTTATTTTTAGTAATGATTTCTATATGATTCTATTTAATACTTTATGTTTATATTTTGCAAATTGTTGCATACATTTACATAGTTTTAAGAACTAGTTATTCAACTTTAATTTTTTTAAACCATTTTACGTGGTTTCAAGTAATTGTTAATTTACACTATTTAAGTGTTTCTTTGATATTTTATTTTTTATTTTATTTAATTGTGTCTGTTTTTGCACAATTTAATTTATTTTTATGCATCTAAGTTATTTTATCTGTTGTTTGCTGTCGATCTTGCACTGCAAATTATTTTGAACATTCCTGTTGCAATTTTTTAGAACCAAAGATAATAAACCAGATGACACTTTTGTTGTAAAATACAGTGCATACTGGCGTTTTTTGTTGTTGTTGTTACTTTTAGTACCATATACATATAGAATAATGTAAACAGGGCTGTCAGAGTTGCAATAAGATTATGTTAGGGTGGGTGAATGATCTGATCATCTGACTGTTGATTGCAGTAATCCACATTATTAGCAGAAATAGAGGGCCCCAAACCAAATTTTGCTTTGGGCCCCTTGGGCTGGCCCTGCTCTGAGGGCAAAAAAAAAAATCACACAAAATACATGTAATAGTACTATTATTATTTTTTTTATTAGCTGGTAAGTTATTAGTTGTTAAAAAACTAGACTTCTAAACAGTCATGTCAATAAAAAAATAGCATAACAGTTCTTAAAAAGTCTGCATTGCAACAAATACCTGTGTAAAAATACTTCAATTAAAAATAAAATAACAATCTGATCAAACCAGCGCCTTTAGTACATTTGAAAACTAAAACTTAAAATGCCCTTTAAGCTCTGAAAGCCATTCACTGAGCATTAATCAGGTTAATTAATCAATTAGCAGTTAGTAGTTATTCAGTTAATATTAATTAATTAATCAGCACATATCTGGTCTCTCTTGTGAATGAGTCCTCGTGCTCAGTGGGTTAACCTGGATAAATAAAGGTTGAATGAATGAATTAAAACTGAATACAGTATTCACTTTTTTTTTTAATTAATGAAACTATTTGGAATCAGTTTGGCCTATTTTACATTTTATCTGTTGAGTTATTGGGTCTGAACTGTGAAATAATAACTTGTGGAGCTGTGAGAGTTGTTTGTCCTCACGAGGAGAGGGGGGAGCAATGATTTGAGGAGGAGGAGGAACCTGCAGTTGAAGTGCCTGCAGATTCTCATTCAGAACCCAGAAGGCAGCAGGTCACCATCTGCTGAGCCGGTTCCCTCTGCCTCTGCTGGATTTACCCGTCACAAATCCAAACTAAGGATATTTTCAAGTGAAGCAAACATCCGGACTGCGGATCTATGCGAACCCAAGCGCATTTGTCAAGCTGAAGAGGAGGAATGTCTCGTTTCTTTGTGAAACTTGCATTTCTGATTCCAGCAATCGTCCTCTCACAAGGTATTTGTTTTTTCCCCTGAAATATTTCAACTAAGAAGAGACTTAGAAAAGTTACTGACTGTTAAAAAGTTGTTTGGACTGTTTGCGCGCCTCAGAAACTTAGCTGCGCTTGAAATGTGAAAGAAACCTAAAGGGTTTCTTGATCGTGGGAAAGACTTGACAAGTGGAAGTTGCTGCACCGGCTGCTGACTTCCTCTGAACTCTGTCAACCACATCTAGTCCATTCTGTCCGGATTAACAGAACCAGTCATCCTGACGCAATCTGGCGCACAAATTTGGTGCAAAAGTAACTTTTTGCAACATTTGTCGCACATTTAGAAAAGTGTTTTGAGTTGCGTGTTCCTGCTTTAATCGCTTATAGATAATAAAGAAAAGAATTAATTAAATGTTAAACGTGATTCTGAGGACTGGTTTTGATGTAACATTGTGGAGAGTAAAAGTTGTGTGCAGGAGGGGGACGCTAAAGCCGGGGGTGGAGGGGGGCGTCTTTTGTCTTCAAAGTGTGGGAGAGTGGTGTGTGTGTGTGTGTATGTGTATGGGGTGGAGGAGTGAGGTGGGGGTCTGTTTTTACGTCTGCTGGTAAACAATGCCGGGGGGAGAGAGTGTTTTATGGCTCGTGCTGGACTCTGATTTCTTTTGTTCCGCATCTCTGCGCCCCGCAGCAGCTGCCGCTCGCGCGCGCGATATAGAATAAATTTAAAAAAAAAAAAGAAAGAGAGCGTGCGCGCTCCAGCTCAAAAGCCACGCACCCACGCGCCCATTATAGCACGGTCTCACCGGTGTCCGCGTCGCGCCCCCCCCACCCCTCCACACACCTCACGGACACTCGTGTAACAAATCAATTACAAGATGAAGATGATTAAAGTCGCGCCACTGAGAAGTCCGAACTTTTACGCATCGTTTCCTGATAAGTTTAACACCAAAACTTCATGTTGGGTCCCAATGTGTTTTGACATATTTATAAATTAACCCCCCCACCCCCACCCCAGGTCTAAAATGCTTCCTACCCACCGAGTCGTGCCTGAATGGAGGAAGATGTGAAGCCACTCCACATGGGAATGGAGAGTGCAAGTAAGTAAACACTAAATTATATGATGCGCAAAATGATTTTTCAAGTTTCTTCTATGTTGTGGGGTCTATTGTTGTTTCAGCAAGTGCTTCTTTGGGTGGGTGGGTTGGGGGGTGGGGGGGTATTGTAAAGAAAAGGGGCCCACATTTCCCCCGCTTTTTAAAAAAAAATAATTCCAGCCATTGTGGGGCTCCTGCACCCCAGCAACCGGCCTTTCTCTGAAGTTTCTGCAGGAGCTGCATTACTCCACACACACCCTGTAAAAAAAGAAATTGAGAAGTGAAGGAATAAAAAGTAAACGTTTGATCCAGAATGTGCAGAATGTACGCAGATAAAAGCTGCCCCCCCCCTTTTCCCACCTCCCCACTCCAAACAGCAGCCCGTTAATGAATGCAAGGCCCCCTCGGTGGCAAAGTGAGAGGACGCGTCCAGCCCTAAATCTTGTTGTTCTGCTCTTTCATGGGCGACAGCTGCGGCTCGCCCGCCGCCCGTCACCCATTGTCCTGCAGTCAGAATAATGCTGTGTGACTAATCTGAGTGGGGCTTCCCATCATGCCACAGCCACCCCAGACACCTCAACACACACTGCTATCTCCTCCCTCGCTTCCCAAAAGGCCTGTCTCCATCATTTTGAATAAACACCACCCCACCGCCACCTTCTACCACCTTAGTGATCTCCATTTGAAAGCCAGATGGCTGTGAAATGTAATTCAATTGGATGTCAAGAGAGTGGGATTAATTGGAATAAAGTGCAGAAATTTGAAGGCAAACAAGTGGGAAGAGACACATGGAGGCAGATCTGAGTGTGCGTTTGCTGTGGATGGATGCTAATGATTTATGGATGGGAGACATCTGATATCCCAACATATTCTTTTTAGCTGACTTTATGATGGTCATAAAAAAGACATGAACTTCTGCTTGTTTTCACTGATGAAACAGGTGCTTTCTAAAAAAAACAGATTCAGGAGAAGATGGGATGCTGTTTAAGATGTGAATAAAAGCAGAATGCAATGTTTACCATTATCAACCCATATTTTAGTCATAATGGAACAAATTAAACACATCAACTGTTGATATTAAGAAATTGGACCACGTTTTTTGAAGGAAACAACGTAAATTAGAATTTAACGGCACAAACATCTAAGAAAAATGTTGGGACAGGAGCAACAAAAGGTTGTAAATGTAAAAGTAGAATAATAAAAACTGCTGGAAGAGCACTTCGCAACGAATTAGATTATTGTCAGTAAAAGGTATAAAAAGAACATTCGGAAGAGACTGAATATCTCAGACGTAAAGATGGGAAGAGGTTCACCAGTCTGAGAAACCATTTCAGAAAAATGTTCATCTATAAAAGTTTAAAGACATTTTCACATCATCATTTACAATGCAAAATATTATCAAAAGATTTCAAGGATCTGGAGAACTTTCTGTTTACAAATGACAAAAGTCGATATTGGATGCTCTCAGGCAGGACTGCATTAAAAACAGGTTCTAAGGACATCACTGCATGGACTCAGAAACACTTCCACAAAACGTCGGCTGTAAACACAGTTTGTTGTGCCAAGTGGTTAAAGTTAAAGCCTCAAGATGATCTTTTTTGGACCAGTGCTTATTTAAAAGTGATTGAGACAAAGACAAAAATGTGGTCAGACGAAATGAAATCTGAACTTCTTTTTAGAAACCATTCTGTTGCAAAGAGAAGAGGAACCATCTGGACCTGTTAGATCAAAAGCCTGCCTCTCTAATGGTATGGGCGTGCATTAGCGTCTATGATAAGGACAACTTCCACATCTGGAAAGACACAATCGCTGCATTAATACAGCTTTTACTTTGTAGAACAACAAATACTTCTATCCAGCAAAAAAAACAAAAAACTTTTTAATCAGGAATGTTGTGATTTCTTAGTATTTGCTGTTTCATTGTGAATAAAAAAAAAAAAAGAGTTTATGAAATGAGGTTTGGAAATGGGGAAGAGTTCCAGTTGTGGTTTAATTTGGACCCTTAAAGAAATTCAGAGGTGGCTTGTTTCACTCTGATGGCATGTGGTCACAGCAGGCGCTTCTTTGGTCTGTGGGAGCAACTAGGGGGGGGGGGGGAGTTATTAAAGAACCCGAGACAGCCTAGGGCCACCGATTCACAATATCTAATCGGCAAGCTTCACACACACAAGCACAAACATCTGCACGTGTGGACACACTGGCACCCAGAAACTCTCCCTCCGTCTCTACAAAGCTCTTACTGTGGTCCTCTTCTCCATTCAGTCTAATTAAAAACAGACAGGATGAGGGGCATCACTTCACCCACCCACATTCTCCCTTCCTCCACACTTTCCTCTCATTAATCATTTATCCCTGCCAAGCTGAGCAGCTATCTATCATTCCTGGGGCCGAACTGAGAGATTCAGGGGTCAAGCACAGGAGGGGTTTCCAGTCATGTTCTTTTTTCACGTCACATGCATGAAAGTTTGTGCCACATCACTCCTGGCACATTTTGTGTTGGTGACTTATTGGAAATTTCACAAGTGGTTAGAATAACCCGAAATAAAAAAGTTTAGACATGTAAAACCCCCTCTACCAGTGAGCTACGTTTTACTTTTGTGGTTTCTCGTGTGAAAGCATATGGTGATACACATTTGAGCGGTAAGACAGATGTAAACACTCCTCCGGTGCAGTTCCCACAGCAGGGTGATGTCACAAGATGACACAAAGACAAAGTTTTAAATTGGTGTAAAATGTAGCAGTCCTGAATAGATTTATAATTTTTATTAGGACAAGCTTCGTCTTCTTTCTGGAAGGATGTTTCCCTCATGTCCTGGTGATACAACTGTGCACTGAACAAGCAGCTATATTTAAGTCTCTGACTTTGATTGGATGCAGCTTTTGTTTACAAGCGCTCTCATTTTCCCATAAGGGCTTTGCACTATGGGAATAAATTAAATGAGCTTGTTTATATACAAAGTAAACTAAAACTAGCATTCCTCAAAGAATCATGTTATTTTGCAGTGGCGGCCATTTTCAACAGGATTAACTGTAAAAGTTGATCAGTTTTAGGGCGATTACTTTGTGAAAATTTCACAAAAGTTTGTACAGTGGTTCGTGAGATATTTTGCTAACAGACAAATAGGGTTGCCTCCAACAGTCAATGCTAAAATTTTAAGCACAGGACTTGTGCAATGATTAGCACTTAGAATAAGTGTTGTGAACCACAGCAAGTTTTAACTCAATATTTGACTGAGTGGTAGCCATTTTTTGTGTTTTCCAAAGGTCAGTTGAGTGTGGCAGCCATCTTGAATGAGGCTGACTCCAAAATCAGTTGTAGATGTAAATTTATTGTTTTCGTTTCTTCAAGTTTCATTGAAATTTGTGTACTCATTATTAATATATTTTGCTAATGGACACACACTTACAAAGACGCAGGCATGAGCATCGCATCACATTTTGGCTGCAGGTGATAAGTTTTGTTGTATAAAAGTATCATTTTCAGTTACCATAACCAGTTTGACAGCATAAGGTTAATTTTTGTTGGAAGCGGTGAAAAGCTCAACAAGTCATTTACAATGTAGCTATTTGGTTTAACTTTCGTGACATATTTAACTCAATATTACACGAAAATAAAATCGTTTTGACCCGTTTCTTGCTTTGATTTCTAGCTTTGCAGATCAATGTGAAATGTTGCAAATGGTCAACGTTAACGCAGTTTGTTTTTTCAAACTGTAATGAAGAACAAATGTTTTGTCTTTTACATTTTACATTTACAAATCAAGCAAAGAAAATAAAAAAGGCTACTTTTTTTTGCAGAGATATCCAAACATTATTTGTCTACACATTATAAAACCATTTGTTTGTGGTTGTTGACGCACAGACACAACTACAATGGGTGTCTTTAATGGGGAAGTACTCCGTGTGAGAAGTAAGAGGTTATTTGCAGGTCTTGGGCTTCCTGTTGAGCCCCATGGTGCTGTAGCTGACTGCTTCTGTGGGTAGCCTGAAAGCATGCAAGGAGGGTACAACACACTATGAGTCAAATTCAGTTTCCATTTGTGCAACAGCAATGAGGGCACTGTGGGGTTGAAAGGTTGATGACCCAAACTGTGCCTTTACATGACTGATGCTGCTTTCAAGAAACAAACAGTTTTTGGTCAGAAGTAGCAGCTCCGCTTGTCTCAAATACTCTTAGACACCTGACATAAATAGATTAGAAAGTGAGAAATAACTTCCAGTCTGTGGTGCTGGGAGTGAGCGCACCCCTGTGACCTGACACACAGCTGTCTTGCATTGATGCTGAATGTCTTACTTAAAACAGCGAGTCCAGCACCACTGGAGAGATGAGACTCTCTCCACTCAAGGAATGCCGCTCTTTATTTTTCCTACTATAGGATTACCAGGCAGGTCTCTGTGAAGGCTCAGCTCCATGTCAGATAAGTGAATCTGGAGCATGCGAGTGCATGACAGGGTTAAGTGTGCCTGTTGATGTTGGGCCTGTTATTGAGTTTAAAGCTTTGAGCCAGCCACTCCCTGGTCAGACCCATTCCCCAGATGCCTGGACCCCTCGGATACAGCCTGGAAACATGCTCAATCTAATTTTTTTTGCATGGAAGCAAAATCTTTTTGTAAAACCTTTCATAATGCTACTGTAATGAAAGTATTTATGATGGAGATATGTTTCTCATATTCTCTGCCGGACTGGCTTCTGAGGATCTGTAGATTCTCAAAGTAACCGAAGCTGCGCTGTCAGAGCAGGCAGATAAGAGGCTATTTCTCTCTAGTGGGTGCCGAAAGTTCACATTCACCAACACAGGCTGTCAAACGTAGAAATGACACCTTCATAAGTACAGCATGGGAAAATATCCTGAGCCCTTCATCTTTTATCACCCGCTGCCACGAAAGGTGGGCAGTCATGTATTTTTATGAAATACTTGGCATATTTTTCTTTATGTTTTGCTTCAGTGAAAAAATGTATTGCACACTTTGAAAGTGGTTCTCAACCATTTGCTCTCTTGGCTTTTTGAGAGTTTTTAAAGGTTTTCTTCAGACTTTGGCTGCTTTATAATTTTTTTTAAATTAATTTATTTTTATTTTTATTATTTTCAGGGTAGTGTTTTTTTAATTAGTTAGGCCTCTTATAATTGACAATTGACTTATATATTGACATATATTTAAGAACAAAAATGTACATACACTCTGCAAAGAACCATTAAAATCGTATACACATCTGGGAGGTAACATAATCACATCTAGATTGAACTATACCATTATATTATATCAAAGCTGCTAAATGATGTTGAAAAAGCTGCGAAGGCATGGGTTTATGATGCGTACATGTGCTCACCTGATTGATAATAATCTGAGTTGCATACTCAAGTTACAGATTATCTGATAACCTTAAGAGGTGGGTCAGTGGGCAGATGATTTTACTGGTTTGAGGATGAAGTTGGGTGTCTTCATTTTTTTGCTTACATGCATTTTGATAAGGTCGACATAAGTAAAACAATGTGTATGACACACACTCTTGAAGTATCTGGGTGTTTGGTTTTTGTAGATGAAGACCAAATGGATGTTCAGCTTTATTGCTCTGAAATTGATTTACTCCCTAGCCTTTGTTAATAAAGATAGTTGAACAAAATAAAGGTTTATCTCCAAAAAAAATCATTCCTTTCTTTTTTTCAAAATGATTTTCTCAACTACATTATTCATTTCTTGTTAACAGATGTGGACCCCAGTGGTCAGATCAAGGTTAATTATTAGCCGCATATAATCAGGCAAAGCGAATCAAGAGGATAGGTCAGAAACGACTATAAAAGGGAAAAAGAGAGGGAACGAGGGAAGAAAGGAGCTGATACTAAGTAACGTGTATGTGTAATGAAAGGAGTTTCAAACTCTTACATGTACAAGTTACTGTAGGCTATATGTCATCCTCTGTTACTTTTTCCACAGCGGTGGCATTTCCACTGCACAGTTGTGGCTGGTTTTGTGTTGGAGGATAAAGTCACCCCCGAAGTGACAGATGGCGGATCAGGCCCAGCGGGGACAGAGCAGAGAGGGGAGAGAAGGCAAAGAGGCCGTCCCACACTCACAATAGTGTTTGGGGTTAGAGGTCAGGGAAGCATCTGCTCCGGCCTGAGGGGACATTGCATCGCCGGCAGAGACCTGTTGCCGGCGTAGTGTGCGCTCTTGCTGGTCTTTTCAGCATGTGGGAGGATCTTTATCTCAAAATGGACTGACTTCAGGACAAAGAGGATCTGTTACACCTATTACTGTGGGGTGACATAGATTCACACACAACCTCAAGCACGCATTTGCTAATAAAACTTTTTTTTTTTTTACATTATCCAAAATGTTATACCAAACGTTCGCTGTCCTTTTGTTGTTCAGTGTGAAGAGTGAAATAGGAAGCAGATAAACTTCAAAGCTTCCCTAAATACCTTTACAGTTGTATGTCAATTGCAACTGTTGGAGCACACAAGATTGTTAACCCCCTCCCAACTGGTCTCTCCTGAGTCAACAACTGGGTTTTTAGCAGCCCTGTTCGACATGAGGAGGATGCTGTAAAAAGCGAACTGCTGGGAGCTATAAAATCCTTGTAGTGCAAAAACAACAAGCAAACAACCACTGTAAACCAAAATGGGAGTTGAAGCAGAAATTCTGAGAAAAACATGAGAAAGAGGATGTTGTTTTGAAAACTGGGAACAGGTAGGGGAGATAGGAAGTGAAATCTGTAGAGTGGGGTGAGTTGAAGACAGAAGTTGCAACAGCTGACTTCACATGGGTTCTTTGTGTCCCTGGAGGAGAGGATGGCTTTTCAGTACCCCCATCTGAGAGGAGGACAGAGAGGGGAGAGAGGAGGGCAGAGGGGAGAAGGGAGGAGAAATGAGAGGGGGTGAGGAGGAGTCCTGTCCAACAGCTGCCTTCATTAACATGCGCACCTGCTCCCTGTGGAGATAGTCGGAGGCCAACAGATGCCCTTTCTTACACATAAACACTCACAATCATGTGTGCAACTGCACACTGTCACACAAGCTCCAATTCAAACATAAACACCTTTTTTGCTGACTTTAAATGCCCCTTTTACGTGACAGATGGGGCATTGCTGTTATGTACAAGCTGCATCTTAATTATATGTGCAATTGCTAAAATCAAAATAACTCAGTTTTTGTAAGATGTTTCTTTTTGTGGTGAAAATGCATTTTAAGTGCACAGATGGCTACTAGAGGGACAGTATTGCATTTTTGTATAAATGCAGTGTCAGTACTTGGTGCTCAATGAATTTGTGGAAATTTGCTGATAAAGTTCGAACTGGGTTGTTAATGCTATTTTTGAAAGCTAAAAGTAGTAAAGTGGTTGCCAAAAAGTGGCATCCAAAATAAAACTGAGCAAGGATGTGGAGGCAGAATTCAAAGAATGGTCATTTGGAAGCAATTGAAGGATTTTCAATGTATACCTTCAGTTGTATGTATATGTATTCATTTCCATAGAATAATATTTTTGAATATAGTAAAAATGTATAAAAGTTATAAAAACTCATGGCATTCATAGCCTGAATGAAGTGAACATTCTTTCATAGTAATGGGTACTATAGTATTAAATATGCAGTTAGATTGCAAAAATTGTCTTCCCCCCCAAAAAAAATAAATAAATAAAAGGAAAGCAATAGTGTGAATGTTGAATCATCATATTAAAAGTGATTCCTGATTCATGTAATTGTGAACTGATGGACAATGATGTAATAATCAGCTAGCCATGTGACTGTAATTGTAACTGTCCTTGTCTAGATAGCAGAGCTGGACTGGTTAAAGCCTGAATGCAAAACTTAATAGGGTACATCCATGGGCGGCTTGTCCCCTTGATCTCCTCAGTCATTCAGGATGAATGTTGTCACAGCCTGGGGCAAAAGGTAGATGGGAACAGGCTGTTATGGCTCGACTATTTATTGGTGTCTGTTGTCCTAGTAGAATGTGTTTTCAAGGTTATGAGAGTGCCTAATCCAGAGAGACACACTAGAACAACATGCTGTCCCTGGCACTCTGCAGTGCGGGAAACTTTCAGCTCCCTTTCCACTACCCCACCACTGTCCCCTTCCTAGATTTTCCATTTTGTTTAAATATTTGTTCTCATGATTTAAACAAAAAAAGTGCTAGTTTTCTGATTAACACTGCCCCCTCTTCCCATCTCACTGTCTTCTCACAGGTGTCCCAGTGACTACGTAGGTGACCGGTGCCAGTATCCTAGCCCATGCAGCCCTTCACCTTGCCACAACGGTGGTGAATGCCAAGCTGTTTCTCATGCCAACACTTTTGACTTCCGTTGTGTATGCCGCCTGGGTTTTACAGACAGACTATGCCTGACCCCCACAAACCATGCCTGCATGAACTCCCCCTGTCGCAACGGTGGAACATGTGAACTCATTAGTCTTTCTGTCTTCCGCTGTCGCTGCCCACCAGGATGGTCAGGTATGCCGCAAACAGTCTCAAATCTTTTGACATGACGTATACCTTTTCCCCTCTCTGATTTTACCACGAATCACCTTTTTCTTTTTGTGTATTTGTCAGGCAAGACCTGCCAGACTCCCAACCCCTGCGCTTCCAATCCATGTGCAAATGGTGGCCAGTGCTCAGCCTTAGATTCCACGTACAAGTGCACCTGCCCACCCACATTCCAAGGTCAAACCTGCAAACAGGACGTAAATGAGTGTGCACAGACTCCTTCTCTGTGTCTTAATGGTGGCATTTGTGTGAATGAGGTTGGCTCGTACCACTGTCGCTGTCCTCAAGAGTTTACTGGTCAGCACTGTGAGACCACTTACCAGCCATGTAGTCCTTCGCCATGCTTGAATGGAGGAACTTGTGTCCAGAAGAGAGAAACCACCCTCGACTGTAGTTGCCTTCCAGGTAAAATGCAAGCTTGTATTTGATGAGTTAGTCCTTTGGAACACATGATTTTGCTTTTGTGCAGTAAGAAAACCTTAACTTTCCTAAAAATCGGTTGACTGGGAATGTAGGATGGTACAATCTGATTGAGAGAAGTACGTTTCTGGTTATTCAGCTCCACTCTGCCAGCCATCCCTGGCAGGATATAGTCAAACAGATGTTTCCTTCTGATAATCAGCAGCGATCCCATAAAGGTGCTAAAGCCATGTGTACACACAACGTATAGATATGCACACCCTGTTCGCTGAGTCACAGACTCATAAAAAAACATTTTGTTTTTCACTCAACTTGAACATTGTTGAGTCAAACTCACTTACAAAAGGAAGCCAAAATTAAAACCTTTTTCAAACTAAGAGCCAATTTCAGAAACTACATTTACTCAAATCAGATACCCAACATCTTTTCTTGATCACAGTTCTTCAACAAGAGTTTGATTGGTCTCATTTGATGTTCTCTGTTGTGCTTTCGACATCATAATCAAAGATTACTGAAAAAATTCAAGAGACAGAAGTATTTCACGTTTCACATGTCAACTTGGGGGCCAGATAAGATGTTAACAAGGGCCACATTTGGCACCTGGGCCTTGAGTTTGACACATATGCAGTAGAACCTCAGCTGCACAGAAAATTTTTCCCTTCAAACCTCATCATACTTCTTTATTTCACTTTTACGAAAGTGTTGTTGCCAATCAAAAAAGTTTACTTAATTGCTATTAGATAGTTATACTGCTTGTGTTTCTGTCTGATTATTTACTTATGATGAGCACAAAACATGTTATTTAAACATGCAGATGAACGAGGGACTTGTTTGTTAAAGTTTAATCCATGCTGCGTGCCTCCATGCTGGAATGCGTTTAGATAGCAAAGCTGCACAAGCACCTGCAGAGCTGTGGGTTGGTTGTTAATCAAACTATTGTGCTGTAAAACACTCTCTCAAGTCCTTTGATGTCAAAGGAGGACACAAGCTGCACTGTCATCTATGGAGTATTAAAACTGTTTGCCACAAGAATCTAGAGGGCTTATCTTTTTATGTGCTCAAAGATTAAGGTCGGAAGGAAAAGTCTGATTATTAACCATATTTCAGTGTTGTTAAGTCTTTGTCTTTTACCGCTTTTAGTGCACGCCCTTTTTAATTCTTTTGGTCTCATTTCCTCTCTGTCCATCAGGCTTTACAGGGCAGCACTGTGAGCAAAACATTGATGACTGTCCAGGTCACAACTGCCAGAATGGTGGTGTGTGTGTGGATGGGGTGAACACATACAACTGCCAGTGCCCACCTCATTACACAGGTTACTTTTCACTTAATTTTTACTTTTAATTTACACAACTTAGTTAAACAGCATAAAATGAGCAAACATCCCCAGTAACAATTACTTACATTATTCTTCATTCCCCTTCTCAGGTCAGTACTGTACAGAAAACGTGGACGAGTGCGAGCTGATGCCTGACGCATGCCAGAATGGAGGAACGTGTCATGACACACACGGTGGCTACCACTGTGTTTGTGTCAATGGTTGGATGGGCGACGACTGCAGCGAAAATATAGACGACTGCGCTAGTGCAGCTTGCTATCAAGGCGCCACCTGCCATGACCGCGTAGCCTCGTTCTTCTGCGAGTGTCCTCATGGACGCACAGGTAATGACTGTTTTCAATCTTTACTGATGCACTGCGAGGACAGACCTTGACAAAAAGAAATTAATTTGCTGTGTTTGGACCCGTAGGTCTGCTCTGCCACCTTGATGACGCCTGTATTAGCAACCCATGTCAAAAAGGTTCTAACTGTGACACCAACCCAGTAAACGGCAAGGCAATATGCACCTGTCCACCAGGTTACACTGGATCAGCCTGCAACTCAGATATCGATGAGTGTGCCCTTGGTGAGTAATAAAGTCATCTGATTTTTATCACCTTCTGCCATGAAAGACGGGTGATAATGTAATTGCCTATGTGGTGTGTATTGTGTTTGCTAAAATATTGCTTAAACTAGTGGGCAGATTTTAACTCAACTCAAACACACACAAATATTGAGCTAAACACTGGTGTGGTAGTAGCTCACAGTTGTCCCCATCACATATTTTGAATACTAATAGACCATCTAAGATATTTACTTGATACATTGGTATGCAAGCTGATAGGCAATAAACATTCCTTCTAAAAATCCTTAATGCTTTTTTATTTTTGTTTTAAAAACTTAAACCTTTATAACTGCTTCACAAGACTTAGGACTGGTTTATGACCACTTGTACCTTATATGTTTCAGGTGCTAATCCTTGTGAGCATGGTGGTCGCTGCCTCAACACCAAAGGCTCCTTCCAGTGCAAGTGTCTTCAAGGATATGGTGGACCTCGTTGTGAGATGGATGTTAATGAATGCATGTCCAATCCATGTCATAATGACGCCACCTGCCTAGACCAGATTGGAGGGTTCCACTGCATCTGTATGCCAGGTAAGACAAGGGGTTATAGCAAGAAAAGAACAGAAGACGTTAAATATTTGATCACAAACAGCTTAATACTTTTTTCTTTTATCAAACAGTTTGACATAATCAAATAGAAACTGTACATTTTTAAAAGGTTCAAGTTTCACATAACATTTAGAATAATCTAACTCTGACAAAACATGATCTGCCCTGATTGGTTAAAATCTGTCCATTCCTTACTCGATAGGTTTTGACGTGTATTTTACAAGTGATTTATTCCTGATCTTTTCTGCAGTTGCTGTTCACACGTGTACTTTACAGTAGTAGATTTTGTCCTCTAACAGCTGATTATGCAATTAAAGGAATGTAGGAGGAACATGTGTCATTAGGGATCAGGAGGTGAGATATTATAAGGAATTTGCTGGATTTCCCTATTTTTGGCTGTTTCTGTGCATGGCTGCCTTCCAAACATACAGTACCATTAGAAAATACAAGTAGAAAACAAACCTGCATCTCTTACTGACATACACAAATATGTGGCATAGTGATAAAGCATACCGGTAAGGCAGTTCAGGTACAGGAGTCCCACCTATGTGGTTTACCTTTCCCCTTTCACCATGCTGTTTACGCTATTAAGTATTGTAAAGCTTGGTGGTGTGAGAAGGCCAAATAGGACTGCTCATTCTCTTTTAAATGTGGGTAAGATGGCAGGAATAATAGTTTGACTACTTTATTCATCATTTCAGGATACGAGGGCGTGTTTTGCCACATCAACACGGATGAATGTGCCAGCCAGCCTTGCCTCAATAATGGCAAGTGCATCGACAAGATCAACTCTTTCTACTGCGAGTGTCCAAAAGGTAAGATGTGTAAAACTTTGTATGAAATAATTGACAAAACTGGTCAATTTAATAATACTTTAAACAAAATTAAACCTGCTTGTTGTCAAACTGGAGCAAGGAAAGCGTTGTACAAAAGGTGGATCATTAACCGATCTGTCAGTGTGTTTAGCACACATGGCTCACACACTGAATGTTAATGATTTACTTCTAATAGTGTCTCTAAACCTTTTATGAGTGAAGTGGAGCAGGCTGTAGAAGCATTAGCATATTTGGCGGGCACAAAAGTTTGTGTTAGAGCTTACAGCGCGAAAATCGGGGGCAGGGATTGGCTGGTAAACTGGGGGCCATTGTGTTGTCTTTTAAAAGAAAGATTTCACTGCATAGTAATGGCTAGGAAGGGGAGGGGGCTGGATGTGGTGTGGTGGAATGGTTTGTAAGCATTTTCAGTGTCCTGTGGACCTACTTCAAATTCAAATTAGATTGTCTGCTCTCAGTACTTAAATTATGTTCACTTTTAGATACTGACTGAATATCTAGAACTAAATAAGATTTCTTTGTTTGTTTTATAAATGTATATTTGTAGGATTTTCAGGAAACTTGTGCCAGGTGGATATTGATGAATGTGCTAGCACCCCCTGTAAGAATGGAGCTAAGTGTATTGATGGACCCAATAAGTACACTTGTGAATGTGCTGAAGGTATACAGCAGTTATTTTTTTTATATAATGTAGCATTTAATTTATTTTGGTCTTTTGAGATAACAATGCAATAATGGATTATTTCTTTTTTTTTAGGTTACACAGGGCAGCACTGTGAGATTGATATCAATGAGTGCTACTCTGATCCCTGCCACTATGGCACTTGTAAGGATGGCCTGGCCTCATTCACCTGCTACTGCCACCCTGGCTACACTGGCCGCTTGTGTGAGACCAACATCAATGAGTGTCTTAGTCAGCCCTGTAAAAACGGTGGCACTTGCCAGGACAGGGAGAACTCGTATTTCTGTTCTTGCCCCAAAGGCACTGCAGGTGACACTCTACTTATCCCTGAAAACTAATACGCATTTAGGGAAAATTTCTGCATTTTTCTCATCTTTTTATTTTACTTCCTTTTCTAGGCTTGAACTGTGAAGTAAACCTGGACGACTGTAAGAGCAAACCGTGTGATTTCGGAAAGTGCATCGACAAAATCAATGGTTATGAGTGTGCATGCGAGCCAGGCTACACAGGTGAGTGCTGGATGGAGTATACAGGTGCAGGGGAGTGGTCCTCCTGTGCTTTGGGAGGGGCGGGTTTGACAGGTGGCTGGCGGGTCTGCTTTTGTGGAACAATGGTGTCATATTGCCTGTATTGGATAGACAGGTAGGAAAAAAGAGAGGACAGCCCCCAAAACCTGATAGTCAAACACAAACCCACACACATAGCTCTAACTGTGTTTGTCTTCTGAAAAGACTGTGATGCCGAGCCTGAAATGACTGTAAGGTGATCCTTAAAAAAGGAAAAGAAAAAAGAAAAGACTGGCCTTTAAACACTTTTGAGTGTGTAGCAGTGTGAAACTCCATGTTACATCCCCCTGATGTGTCAGATTTAAACATTTTCACATCATTACTTATAGGCTGCTTGTCTACTCATAATGTACAAAGTAATAGGAAGTACAAATTTAGCAGCAAGTTAACCACTCTCATCTGTATTTCTTTGAATGGCCTAACAAAGCCGGTTCTGGACGATAGTTGCAATTGTGATTATTCCACAAAAGAGGCCGAGAGTAGGTAACAAGTGTGTGTGAGCAGGCTGCTGTGCATCCCTCCTCCTCCTTCTCCCCACCATCTTTTTTGTATTTGCGGGGTGAGTGTGGAGGGAACAGCAGGACTGAGACACAGAGGGGACAGAGGACCATTGTCACTGAATATCAGGCAGTTGGCTACTCCCCTTCTTGATTGATGAAGAGCAGTGGAGGAGGGAAAAAATCTAGGAGATCCGAGGGGGGGTAATTGTCACTCGACCGTGTGTGAAACTAGCTCAGCCTTCTGTCCTCGTAAACAGTTTTGGGTGAAGTTAGCTAGTTGAGTGGGGTGGGGGGCTAGTCTTTCCCTCACTTTTGGAAAGACCTGCCTCTCTCATATCCAGCTGAAACCTTTATTCTGCCTATTCATCAAGACCCCATTCAATCAGCGGGCAGAAGTAAAAATAGGGCCCCCAAGGGCCACCAGGCCAGGCACACACTAGAGCTGGAATGGCTTCTGCTCACTGAATGCTGGGGAAGAAGCAGCTAAACTGGCTGATTATTACTTTTTAAGTAAATAACAAGCAAGGCAGTAGCTGTTTCCCCTCTGTACTGATTAAATTTAACGCATTGCACCATAAAACGAAGTGTTTGCTGCACTAACTTAAATTCTCATTTTATTGTCTTGCAGGCACAATGTGTAACATTAACATTGATGATTGCGCCATCAACCCCTGTCACAATGGGGGCACGTGTGTTGATGGCATCAACAGCTTCACGTGTCTCTGTTCAGAGGGCTACAAAGATGCTACCTGTTTGTCACAGCTGGACGAGTGTGTCAGCAACCCCTGTATTCACGGCCACTGTCAAGACCTCATAAATGGGTGAGCAAATATCTATTTTTAACGACATGAGAGAGGGAAAAACTGCAATAAAGAGAAAGCATCACTAACCTGTTATTTTTTTTGTTTTGAAGCTACAAATGTACCTGTGACTCTGGTTGGAGTGGCCAAAACTGTGACATTAATAACAACGAATGTGAGTCCAACCCTTGCATGAATGGGGGAATCTGCAAGGACATGACCAGCGGATACCACTGCACATGCAGAGTCGGCTTCACTGGTCAGTTCCAATCTTTTCTTTTAATTGACACAAAAGGTTTGGTATGTTGGTTGATATCTAACCCAAGCATATTTTCTAATCCTGACGCTGTAGGACCTAATTGCCAAACTAACATCAATGAGTGTGCATCCAATCCCTGCCTCAACCAGGGAACCTGCATTGATGATGTGGCTGGATTCAAATGCAACTGTTTGCTGCCATACACTGGTATGACAGAGAGTGGCTTATCTTTTACTTAAAGAGTCAGACAATTTCCTGATTTGTGTATGGTTTTTGTTGCTGTCTCAGCTGTATGTTCAGGTCTGACAATATCAAGAGAGCCCTAGAGTTTCCGCACAAAGGTGTTATCTCATCTTATCCTGTGTTGTTTGAGAAAACATCAGTCAACTGCTAACCACAGGGATTCCTTGTTTTTGGCATCTTGGAGTGGAAAGATTCACTTGTCTGTTTTGCAGGGATAATGTAGTATGTGTGTTGTGGAATAACATGCCATAGTAGTTGACATAAGCTGCAGTAGCAGGCTCTGTTCCACACTCTAGCCTTACTTCCATTGCATCCTATTTCCTGTCTATGATCACACAATGGCAGGAAACTGGAAGGGCTTTCCTGTTTGGCTAAGTCATCGTGGAAATGGATAAGGATGTGGAATGGAATAATGGAATGTAGTGACTTTTAAAAATATGTTATTAACAAAAATACTGCAATACAAAACACAGTTGTATTTGTTTTTGTGACTTGATGCTAGATGTTGGAAGTTTGAAGCAGCTGCTTCATATTGATAGCTAACACTCCCATGAATGTTTGATATGTTACCAGGTGAAAATTGTGAGACCCTGTTGGCCCCCTGCAGCTCTCGGCCATGTAAAAATGGTGGAATGTGTAAAGAAGCTGAAGACTACCAAAGTTTCTCTTGCATCTGCCCTGAAGGATGGCAAGGTAGCATCTATTCTTTGTTGCGTGTTCATGCCTGTCTGTTAAGTTCTTAATCCACTGGGGTTTAAAAAATGTTTCTCCAATTATTCTTATCTTAAACAAAAGGTCAGACATGTGAAATTGATATCAACGAATGTGTGAAACATCCATGCCACAATGGTGCTGTGTGCCTTAACACTATGGGTGGCTACCAGTGCAAGTGCAAAGCAGGTTACTTTGGCAAAAAGTGTGAGACAGACATTGATGACTGCAAGCCAAGTAAGCCACTGACCTGAAGCATTGCAAGTTCCCATTCATGATTTGAAACATCACAAGTAAATTGTAATCTTCTATCTTATTTTCTGCATTTTAGATCCATGCAGTAATGGAGGACTGTGTTACGATGGAATCAATAGTTTCACATGTACCTGTCTGCCAGGGTTTCGTGGCAGCCGATGTGAGCAGGACATAAATGAATGTGAGAGCAACCCATGCAAGAATAGAGCCAATTGCACTGACTGTGTCAACAGCTATACCTGCACCTGCCCATTGGGCTTTAGTGGTATCAACTGTGAGATTAACACCAATGACTGCACTGACAGGTAGTTCACATTGCCAATATTTAGCTCACTTACTGAATGATCTGCACAAATGTGAGAAATGGAGTCTTTTAACTTGATTTCTCTGTACAGTTCTTGCTTCAATGGCGGCACCTGTGTGGATGGAATTAACACCTTCACCTGCCTCTGTCTGACTGGTTTCACTGGCAGCTACTGTCAATATGATATAAATGAGTGTGACTCTAAGCCATGCCTCAATGGAGGCACCTGTCTTGACGGTTATGGGACATACAAGTGCACCTGTCCTCATGGTTACACTGGAGTCAATTGTCAGGTAGGGACTTGATGTAATAACAACACTTTGATACCTTCATATTCCAACTATATTTAGTTTATCATGTTTGCTCTACTTACTTTACAGAATCTGGTGCGCTGGTGTGACTCTTTCCCTTGTAAAAATGGAGGATCATGCTGGCAACAGGGAGCATCTTACACCTGCCAGTGTCAGACTGGGTGGACTGGCCTCTACTGTGACATACCAAGTGTGTCTTGTGAGGTTGCAGCCAAACAGCAAGGTATATTAGATTTTATGTTTGAGGTGACAGAATCAAAGTCTTGCATGTGACTGGTACATTCTGTAAACCTTTCCTTTGAATTTTGTTGCAGGTGTTGAAGTGTCTCAGTTGTGCAGGAATTCAGGCCAGTGCCTGGATGCAGGGAACACACATTACTGTCGCTGCCAAGCTGGTTACACTGGGAGTTACTGCCAGGACCAGGTGGACGAGTGTTCACCCAATCCTTGCCAGAATGGAGCAACCTGTACTGATTATTTAGGAGGCTACAGTTGTGAGGTAAAGTGTATAAGGTCGAGTCAAGGATAAATTGATTAAATCACATTAAGTTTACATAGTAAATTTGTAAACGTTGACAAAAGACTTAAGTGAACTGTAATTTTATTTTTGCCTCTTTTATCAGTGTGTCCCTGGTTACCATGGTGTGAACTGCTCAAAGGAGATCAATGAATGTCAGTCTCAACCCTGCCAAAATGGAGGCACCTGCATTGACCTCATCAACACATACAAATGCTCTTGTCCAAGAGGAACACAAGGTATACATCTGCACATCAAATATAATGAAGAACCAGAAATGGAGGTAACCAAAACAGATTAGATAGCCATGGTCTAAACTGATATGTCTGCACTCCTTAGGTGTTCACTGTGAGATTAATTTGGATGACTGCAACCCACTCATTGACCCATTTACAAAAGAACCCAAGTGTTTCAACAATGGCAAGTGTGTGGACCGCATCGGAGGCTACCAGTGTGTGTGTCCACCAGGTTATGTAGGCGAGCGCTGTGAGGGTGATGTCAATGAGTGCCTATCAGATCCTTGTGACCCCAGAGGGTCATACAACTGTATCCAACTCACAAATAGCTATCGCTGTGAATGTCGAACTGGATATACAGGTATTGTTGTGTGCCTTTTGATACATGTAATAGATAAAACTTAAGAGTATAGGTGTCGAATAGAGTACCTGACTAATGGCCATTGCTTCTGTTTTGCAGGTCAGCGTTGTGACAAGGTGTTTGATGGCTGCAAGGGACAACCTTGCAGAAATGGAGGGACTTGTGCTGTTGCCAGTAATACGCCTCATGGTTTCATCTGCAAATGTCCACCTGTGAGTTCAGCTAAAATTGTTACTTGTAAACTTCTAACTTGTTCATTTAACATCTTTATTCAGAATGAGTAATAATACTATCCTTTTATTTTCTTTAGGGTTTCACTGGTTCCTCTTGCGAGTATGATTCTCGCTCTTGTGGCAGTCTGAATTGCAGGAATGGTGGTACCTGTGTATCAGGGCACCTGGGCCCACGCTGTCTGTGCCCCTCAACCTTTACAGGTCCTGAGTGCCTAACTCCCACTGACAGCCTCTGCATCTCTAATCCCTGTTACAATGGAGGTACTTGCCAGATCACCCCAGATGCTCCCTTTTTCCAGTGCAGCTGTCCCAGTAACTTCAACGGCTTGCTTTGCCACATACTGGACTACTCCTTTGTTGGGGGGTTTGGTCGAGACATTACCCCACCTCCAGAAGTGGAGGTGAGTTGTGAGATTCCTCAGTGTGATGAGTGGGCAGGAAACCACATCTGTGACTCTCTGTGCAACAACCATGCCTGCGGATGGGACGGAGGAGACTGCTCGCTGAATTTTGATGATCCTTGGCAAAATTGCTCCGCTGCTCTGCAGTGTTGGCGTTACTTCAATAATGGGAAATGTGACGGCCAGTGTAACAGTCCAGGGTGTCTCTATGATGGCTTTGATTGCCAAGGACAGGAAGGACAGTGCAAGTAAGTAAAAAGAAAATGTTTTTTGGGGATTAGTCAAAGAACTGTGACTTTCAATAAACACTAACACAATCACTTTCTTTATTTTTCAGTCCTCTGTATGATCAGTATTGTAAAGATCACTATGCTGATGGTCATTGTGACCAAGGCTGCAACAATGCAGAATGTGAATGGGATGGCCTTGACTGTGCCAACAACATGCCAGAGAAGCTTGCAGATGGACATTTAGTCCTGGTTGTCCATATTACTCCAGAACATCTTAAAAACCGGTCCTCATCCTTCCTCAGAGAGCTGAGCAGTGTCCTACACACCAATGTGGTGTTTCGCCGAGACGCCAAAGGGGAGCCCATGATCTTTCCTTACTATGGCAATGAACAAGACCTGGTTAAACACAACATGCTGAAGCGCTCTGCAGATGGTTGGCCTGAGTGGGCCTCAATGCCAGCCAGTGTTTTGGGTCAGGTAAAGGAGAGTGTGTCCTCCATGGTCAGTCCACGGAAACGCAGAGAGCTGGATCCTTTACAAGTCAAAGGGTAAGTAGATGTCATATCAGTAACACTTAAAAAAAAGAAAAGTACTGTATTTGATTTACAAAATTGAATACATTGCTAATTTTCCTACCTTCTGCTCATAGGTCTATTGTTTACCTGGAGATTGACAACCGTCAGTGTTATCAGCAGTCCACTGAATGTTTCCAAAGTGCAACGGATGTGGCTGCATTTCTTGGAGCACTGGCCACCAGTGGGAATCTTAATGTCCCATATATTGAGGCAGTTACAAGTATGTTGTCATTTTCAGTGCAGTGTTTTAGCTATTTTGCAAACATAAACACAGAATAATCCCTCCACTGAACTCTTAAGCTCTACATGGTAATTGGTTTACTATTTCTTCAGGTGTGAGACCTACTCCCCGAACTACAGAGCTCTACCCCATGTATGTAGTCTTCCTTGGCCTGGCTGCTTTGGGTTTCCTCTGCCTGGGTGTTCTAGTGTCTCGTAAGAGGAGACGAGAGCATGGCCAGCTTTGGTTTCCTGAGGGATTCAAAGCATCGGAGCCTAGCAAAAAGAAACGCAGAGAGCCACTGGGAGAGGATTCTGTTGGACTCAAGTAAGTAGACTAAAGTCAAATGTTAAGGCTGCTCTGATGTGAAACTCAGAATTTATCTACTAAACATCATTTATAATGGGCACTTAAGACTTAATATGCAATTTATCTTCATTTATTTAACAGACCTATGAAAAACTCAGACTTCAGTCTTATGGATGATAATCAAAATGAATGGGATGATGATCATCCAGATTGTAGGCGATTCAGGGTAAGATGAACAATTAGGTATTTTTCCTATTGCACTGCTGCTGAAATTAAGCTATTTAAATTAAATATGTCACTGACACTGACTCTGTATTGACTTGCTGTTGTTTTAGCTTGAGGAGCAAGCCATGTTGGATTTCAGCAATCAAGGTGACCAAAGGAAATGGACTCAGCAGCATCTGGATGCAGCTGATCTCAGGATAGCATCCATTGCTGCTACACCTCCTCAGGGAGAGATAGAGAATGACTGCATGGATGTCAATGTCAGAGGACCAGGTGTGTTCATAGACATGCCAGATTTTTTTTTTTGGTGCAACCTTTTTGAACAGAAACTCACTATCATCTGTTTTCCTTTTCAGATGGTTTCACCCCACTGATGATTGCTTCCTGCAGTGGTGGAGGACTGGAGACTGGTAACAGTGAAGAGGAAGAAGATCCATCAGCGGAAATAATCTCTGACTTCATTTATCAGGGCGCTAACCTCCATAATCAGACCGATCGCACTGGTGAGACCGCACTCCACTTAGCAGCCCGTTATGCCCGCTCAGATGCTGCCAAACGCCTCCTAGAGTCCAGCGCCGATGCCAACGTTCAGGACAACATGGGTCGCACACCGCTTCATGCTGCCGTGGCTGCAGATGCACAGGGAGTGTTTCAGGTAACTGCTTTCTCAATCATCTCACTTTCATTTTGGACCTGTATGCATAGTAACTCAATATCATTTTTTTCCCTCTTTGTAGATCTTAATCCGAAATCGTGCCACTGATCTTGATGCCCGGATGCATGATGGAACAACGCCACTCATCCTAGCTGCCCGATTAGCGATTGATGGCATGGTGGAAGAACTTATCAACTGCCACGCTGACGCTAACGCCACTGATGATACTGGTAGCTAACATTTTTGTTTTTCATCCTGGCACTATCACACATACTGTATGTATGCCTCATAATGCTGGGATTAAATAAAATAAACTATTTTAATCTGCAATCTCCACAGGTAAATCTGCTCTTCACTGGGCTGCATCTGTTAACAATGTGGAAGCTGCAGTGGTGCTGTTGAAGAACGGGGCCAACAAAGACATGCAGAACAACAAGGTATGGGATACGATGGCAGTGATTGAACTATGTGAGGTTTAAATTGCATGTTGATAACGTAATCACCTGTGCATGTTTGTCTATTGGTTAGCAAAATATTTCATCACCCATTAAATAGAGTTTAATGAAACTCTCAGAAAATATTCATTGGATGTACAGTAGATTAACAAGTGATCAGGTTTGGGTGTGGACTTGTCTCAAGATTGCTGCCAGAACTAAACAACCATAGCCAGTACATAAATTAGATGAACTCAGTTACTTTTACATATAATGAGCTACAATTTGGTGTGGTTATAGCTGAGAGTAGTTTCAAACATAAACTCTGAGTGCTTACAGATCATGCAAGATCTTTGTTGAAAACATTGCCATTACCTGTTGGATTTAACACTGTCTGTCTGTTAACAAAATATCTCATGAGTTTTAATGAAACACTCAGAAAGTAATGACCAGAAGTAAGTATACAATAAATAACTTTTGGATTTAAAATGATTCACAGTGGCTATTACAGCTAATAAATTTCAACAAACACAAAAATGGCTATTAATCAGTCAGTTTCACAAATACTGAGCGATTGAGGGACTAACGATTTGGTGTGGAAGTAGCTGATAGTCATCACCATCACATATTCTAGGGCTAACAGAACAAAAATATATTTGTTTATATTTTGACATACAATGTGGTGGATGGTATACTTCAGTGTATGATACTTTTTAAAACTTTATCTTATAATTGCTTTCCTTTTTTTAGGAGGAGACCCCACTCTTCCTTGCAGCTCGTGAAGGCAGTTATGAAACAGCAAAAGTCCTGCTGGAGCACTTTGCCAACCGTGAGATCACCGACCATCTTGACCAGCTGCCGCGGGATATTGCCCAGGAACGCATGCATCATGACATTGTCAGGCTTCTAGATGAGTACAACGTGGTTAGGAGTCCTGGTCTTCACAGTGCCCCCTTGAGCACATCTACTCTTTCTCCTCCTCTCTGCTCCCCCGGTGACTATCTTAGCAACCTTAAGCCAACACCCTCTGTCAAGAAGCCTCGAAAACCAAGCTCTGGTGGGAAAGGGGGTAAGGATGGGGGTAAGGATATTAGAGTAAAGAAGAAAAAGTCACTGGATGGAAAAAATAATTTACTAGACACATCCGCTGTTCTCTCCCCGGTTGATTCACTTGAGTCACCTCATGGCTACCTGTCAGATGTTGCTTCTCCTCCAATGGCATCACCTTTCCAGCAGTCACCTCCCATGTCTTTAAATCATCTACAAGGCAACGGGAATTCTCATTTGGGGCAGATTAATATGGGTAAAGACATGGGTTGCATGTCTTTTGACCCTCCCCGTCTCTCCCACTTGCCTGTGTCCAGCCCCACCTCTCAGGGCACAACATCTTTAGGTGGCAGCAGAGGGAGTCAGTGTGATTGGGTCACCAGGATGCATCCTAGTGTAAACCAGCAAGGAAGCTTTACCCAAGGGCCACCCATAGCACACAACATAATGGGCGCACTGCACAGTGTCAGCACTGCCACCTTGTCACAGATAATGGGCTACCAGAACCTGCAGAGCAGCCGCCCTGGCTCATCTGCACACTTGATGCAGCAGGCTCACCCACGGCAGGTTCAGCACCAGAACTCAAGCTCCTCCACAGCTGGGCAAGCTCACAACCAGAGCTTCCCAAACATCGAGCTGAACGGCTCCGACATGCAGCAGAACAGTGGCTCAGGACGCTCGGTGGCGATTCACACCATCATGCCACAGGAGACGCAAATGCTCGGCACCCAGTTTCTCACACCTCCCTCCCAGCACAGCTATTCAGGCCCTATGGACAACACACCTAATCACCAGCTACAGGCACCCGAACACCCTTTTCTAACCCCCTCCCCTGGTTCCCCCGACCAGTGGTCTAGTTCATCCCCACATTCCAACCTGTCCGACTGGTCAGAGGGCATCTCCAGTCCGCCCACAAGTATCCACTCGCAGATGAATCTGATCCCAGACAAGTTTAAATGAAGATTTAGTAGGACTTTAAACTCAGCTGGATCTTACCACAAACACACTTCTGTCAGAAAATAGTCACAAACTTGTCTCATGACTGAAGATTCTTCTTTTAATGATCAGTTTTTATACTAATACAAGCAGTTGTAGTTATTTTGTATTTATTTATGTACTTTTTTGACTTGAAAATAAAAAGATTTTATATTTATGTTTTTTTTTTTTGTTAATTTTTATGTATGGCGATTTAGAAACTATTGGAAAGGAGTGAATGACAAAGCCTCCCTGATGTGCATACACTGGTTATTTATTTGTCTTGTGTTGATGTATTCACTGAGTTTATTTGATTGTTTTTGGCACAAAAGTAAAAAAAAAAATGGTTTTGCGTTGCTTTATCTTTGTACAGAAGGTTATTTCCTTTTTTTTTGTTGTTTTAGATAATATTTTAAAATTTCAGTATTAATTAAATATATTTTAACCTTTTGATTTTTAAGTGACCTTTATTGTTACAGAACTACTACATTTCACTAAGTCTTATCACTGAGTCTGTGTTAGACATTAATTTAATATATTAATATAAAGTGTCACTTTTCCTACTGTTGCTTGTTACACTGTCCTCTGTGAACAAAATGACAAAACAAAGAAACGGTGTCACAGATAAGGAACTTTGGAGATTTTGGACCTTCATGCATGAACATTTGATTAATGATCATGGCTGGTGCTGAAAGAGTGATTTGTGATCATTTATGATGCAAGGAATTTACAAATCTTTAATTATGGTTACTGTGTTTAACCGGTTAAGTGTTAAATTGCAGACCTGTTGTAGACTGTTGGAAATGTTACATTTGCCACAGTATAGATAAAAACGTGCCAGTGTGATTTTTGTTTTTCTGACGAAAAACAATGTATTTTTTTTAAAGTTCTTGTAAAAAAATGTCTTCAAGGAGGAACACGTTGTATGTAAATGAAAAAAAAAGGGGACCTTTGTGTGTTTGGTGACATCTCCTGCATTTTAATAAAGAGTGTAGTGTAAGGTGTAAATGTCATGTTTTATAAACTAATCCAGAGATAAAAATGTTTTTAAGGAAAAAAGTAATACCAATGTTCATGCACAATTGTAGTCTGCTAATAAATATTTCCTGATAAAAATGTTTTGTAAAATAGACCTGAATGAATAAAAACTTGCAGTTAAACCTCAAAATAATAGTTTCATTTCCCTTTCTTTAAAATATTTATTTAAAATATTAATGTGTAACTACACCCAAAAACCTGTATATTACCATGAGGTCATGTTTTTTTTTTCTTTAATAACCTCAGAAACCCTAATGCAACTTTTTCCAACAAAACCCGTGACCCGAAAAGGAAAAAATGGGTAAAGATGATGGATGGATGAACACACATTTCTATCTTCCTCTCTTGGAGATTAAGGTTGCCCACTACTGGTTACAACCATGGCAACCAGTTGGCTCACAGATGTTCTCTCCTCCGATCCCATCATGATTTGTTGGGTCTGGAAATATTTCAAATTGAACAAATCTTTTTTGCTTTGTTTGTGTATTTTAGCTGGTAACTGAAATAAAACCTGAGGATAATTAAAGCTGAGAACTAATTTATTTTATTTTCAAATGTTATATTGAATAATGGGTGGCTGGAAGAGCCTCTCAACGAGAAGGTTGCCGGATCGAATCCCAGCCGGGGGCCTTTCTGGGTGGAGTTTGCATGCTCTCGCTGTGCATGTGTGGGTTTTATTCAGGTATGGTTTCCTCCCATAGACTAAAAACATGTATGTTAGGCTGATTGGTAAATAAATTGTCAATAGGTGCGAGTGAGACAGTGAATGGTTGTTTGTCTCGTTTGTCTCTCTGTGTCCCTGTGATGGACTGGAGACCTGTCTAAGGTGTTCCCCACCTCTCGCACAGTGATGCTGGACCTGAAATGGAAGAAACGGGTAAGATAATGGATGGACGGATGGACATTGAAATAAATCAATAAATACATTAATAAAACAAGAAAGGAATTGGCTAAACCCAAAGCTTATTTTGGCACAGCCCACCTCATGAATCAAAATTTACCCATAAAACCTCTAAAATGGAGGAGAAAAAAAAAGAGATTAAGAAAAAAATACAACAAATTACACATTTACACAAATCATTAAAGCCCACCTCAAAATCATATGGCTACAAATCATATCGTACCACAACCCTCAGCTGCTATAAATATTATTTTCATTTAAATTGTGTGAATTTGATGTGTGGTTTAATGCTGGCTTCCCTCAACTCCTTTGACTAAAACTTTTACATGCTAATTGAACAGAAAGAGAAAGAAATGGGAATAAAACAAAACAACATCCCAGCCTTGTCTTAAGGATCAGCTTTTGTCTCTTAGAGTTCAAATCTATAAGCATCTAAAATAAAATAAAAATGATTTGAAATGCTCTTCTGTAGTCAATAATATATATTTTTGGACAGAATAAGGAGAAATATTAAGCTTTGACTTCAAAAGGATCAGCACCAAACGGTGGGTCCTTCATTAGAAGTGGAATCAATGGCAACATCTCCCTCTGCTGATGGATGGGTGTATTGCATCCAAGCGAAATTGAAGGCAACACCGCCCTCTGCTGGTGTGTGGGTGTGTTGCAGGTCTCACGGTGCCCATAGAGACAGGTTCCCTACAACAGGGCGGCTCGGTAACCGACAGTCCCGTTAGTCCTCTGTCTGGGCCGATGACAGCTGCAGCGCAGGGCAGCTAGCCTTTCAACGTGGATCATTTCCTCAAAAACGGACTTCCGGATGCTTGCAGATTGTTTGTTATTGGATTAAGCATCAGCTGCAGCTTTATCCTGTCAAGCCAGAGAGAGAGAGAGAGATTCGTGTCGCTGGACAGGGAGGAGTCTCTGCTCTTCCTCCGTTAGCTGAAGCCATGTTTTAACAGAGACACCTGCAGAAAGGCTGAAGCTGCGAATTGGACCTAAATGTGCTCTTAGAGGTGGGTCTTTCATTTATTTTTGGTGTCTTATAACAAATGATTGCTCTGGCATTAGTGAATCTAATAGAAAATGCCTGACATCTGCTGCCAAGTAAGACAATAGCTCATTATAAAAAACTACAATTCTCCCATTTATGTCCAAAAATAGCTTCTTATTTATTTCAACCCAACACATCACCATAGAAATGATGTTTGAGTGATTTAAAGGACACTTATGGGCTGGACATGTGAATAAATGTGACAGGCATGCAGGTCAGACAAGGTGAGTCCATGTGCTAAATTTCACATCACCATTAAGAAAAGGAAGCTGAGGCAGGGCCCTGCTTGTTTTGTTCCTGGTGTCGATGATGTAATGCTGCTTGCCTCCACTAGCAGTGAAATCTTTGCCTTTCTCCCATGCAGGATGGATGTGAGTGCTGGCAGGGACAGCACCTGGAGAACAACAACAGCAGCTGATGATGAGGATGGTGGTGATGATGGAGGAGGAGGAGGCATGGAGGTTCACGTTGTACCACTGGAGCTCTACGACTCTGCAAGAGCCAAAATAGAAGCAAATCTCCGCTGGTTGTTTGCCAAAGCCTATGGTATAGGTAAGGCACTCGCTTGAGTTTTCTTTGCAGCTCAGAGACAATTGCTGTGACTTCTTTAATTATTAATTTCCTGATAAAAACAAACATCAGAGAGGAAAAGTTTTTGCAAATAAGACAAAATCAGTTGCATGAAGAGTTTCTTGAAATCCCATATCAAAATCCTGTAAAATAATAAAAAAAAGGGCAAAAACAACCAAATCTGAGAATCAAAATACTGAATTTTCACCAGCAATGATAAACACTGTCTGGCAGATACATTTATTAAACTTCAGGTTTGGTAGTTGCATCACTCAGATGTGCAGGGGGATATTTAAACCAATAGTTTGTAGCTTGTTTACAGCAGACACAGAGACAGCTACGGCATTTAACAATAATCACGTGGAACTGAGCTGTGCACAGTTGTTCCTTATATCTGCTAATGCACTAATAAACGGTGACATGGATTTATAACGTTGTGGACAAATTATTTGTCACTTCTCAACTCAAAATGTCAAACTTGACCTTCAACGAACTCCTCAACTGTCAGACTTTGATGCATTTACTTTTATAGTTATCTTATTCTGACATAAACAAGGCAAAATAAGCATCGTAGGTTCAGCAAAATACTCTAGCTAGCTTTAGTTTGTTTGTTTTAAGGACCAGTGTTTCAGAAAGAGATGGTTAACTAATATGGAGAAAAACAAAAAGCTGATGCTACAACACATTAGACCTTTATCTTGATCTATCCTGATGAAAGATCAGTTTAAATAAATCCAAACCCACCATTACACTTTTTACAGTGATGAACTGTACGTGTTGACAGTCAGTATCAGTATGAGCTGGGTTGCTTTCTGTTGCTTTTTATCCATCATTTGCAAGCTAAGAGAACAACAATGAGACCTTTGTATTTGAAAGCTCAAGCTGACGTCCTTACACACAGGTCAGTAGCATGTCATCTCTAATCATGATGTTAGCACATTAAACAGGGGTGGCTTTACATTGCAGTGCTGGTGGGTAAAAGTGTCTGCACATGACTCCTTTAATGTGGGTTTTTGTGTCGCACACTGGCTGCTCTCTGAGGAGTCTGAGCAGGATCTGTGCTGTTCATGCAGCGCTTTGAGTCCGAGACTCCGTTCTGTCCAGAACGCCTAGGAGACAAGACACGATGCTCACTGACGACTGCTTTAGATTTATGTTACC
>NC_056515.1:23183599-23203940 GCF_014905685.2 Nematolebias whitei
TATATTATATTATATTATATTATATTATATTATATTATATTATATTAACATTAGGCAGGTCACCTCCCTTCCTCAGTTCAAACCTCTACTAAAAGCACATCTGTTCTCACAGGAATTTCACACAGTGTGAGTTGATTTAGTGTGTTTTTTTTTGTTGTTGTTGTTTGTTCTGTGATCCTATGTTTTAAATGCTTTTTATTAATTATTCAGTATTATCATTAGTGAATGGTATTTTTTTTCATGAATTTTACTCCCATTGATGTTGTTGTTAAGCACTTTGATAACAGTTTCTGTTTTAAATGTGCTCTATAAATAAAGTTGACTTCACTTATAAACAGCTCTTTCTCATAGTGGATCAACCAGTTTACTGGTGGCAGCCAAAACGAGTTGTTCACATGTAAAAGGAGGAGCATCAACATCTGATCGTTAGTGCCATGATGACTGCTTTTTATTCACGGAGGGCTGAGTGATACTTGCAATAACAGCATTGTTATGCACGGATGATATCCCAACTGTGACGCATGGTGGTGGTAGTATCATGGTTTGGGCCTGTTTTGCTGCAGCTGGGTCAGGATGGCTTGCCATCATTGATGGAACCATGAATTCTGAATTATATCAGATTCTGAAGGAAAACGTCAGAACATCTGTCCATGAACTGAATCTCAAGAGAAGGTGGGTCATGCAACAACACAATGACCCTAAACACCCAAATAATGTTTAAAGAAGAATAAAGTTCATGTTTTTGAATGGCCAAGTCAAAGTTCTGACTTTAATCCAATCCAGATGTTGTAGAAGGACCTGAAGCAGCAGTTAATGTGAGGAAACCCACCAACATCCAGAGTTGAAGCTGTTCTGTGCAGAGGAATGAGCTAAAATTCCTCCAAGCCCGTGTGCAGGACTGATCAACAGTTACCAGAAATGTTTAGTTGCATTTATTGCTGCACAGGGGGGGTCACACCAGATGCTGAAAGCAAAGGTTCACATACTTTTGCCTCTCACAAATATGTAATATTGGGTCATTTCTCTCATAAATAAATAACCAAGTATAATATTTTTGTTTAATTTGTTTAACTGTATTCTCTTTATCTACTTTTACGACTTGTGTGCAAATCCGATAATGTTTTATGTTATATTTATGAAGAAAGATAGAAAATTATAAAGGGTTCACAAACTTTCAAGCACAGCTGTAGACTGCAGAGTCCTGGCCTGATGATGTTTACTTTAGATGTGCCTGTAAACACATTTCCTTTGCTTCGGACTAAGTAGTAGTAGCTTCTTCCTTTCTCATCCATCTTTAAACAGACTTAAACTAAGGAGCTACTGACTCCCTTTTAATATTAACAAAGTTAATTAATAATTATACCAGCGGACCAATCATGACCTTCTCTCCATTGGTCTCCAGCTATACAGAATGTGTATAAGCTAAAATTCAAGAGTATTGCAGACTTTAAATCTGGATTAACATGTCCAAGGCATGTAAAAATAGCCTCTCTATGTCTGGTCTCATAGGCAGGCTGTCTGGGAAACACCATCAGCTTAAGCATCCTTGTTAAGTCCTGTTAACTCATGGACTTAGAGCCGTCGACATGTTGATCAGACCCTGACTTTATCTCAGTGTCATGGCTTTATACTGGTTTCTCCACGGACCTTTTAATACTTTAATTGTGTGTGCACTTGGAGCTTTGTTATGTAACACGGTGAGACATTGGTTTACGTGCCCGTACAAAAATAGATGTGAAGGTCAGTGCAGAACATTATTTTTGTCTGAATATAAATTTGATAAAAAAAAAAACCTAACTTTCTGACATTGTATGTTTTTAATCAAGCAGATTATAAATGATTCCACAACATATATATATTTTTTCCAGATCACATCCCTGTCGATCTACGAGACCCCTTTTATACAGACCAGTATGAGCAGGAACACATCAAACCCACCATCATTCACCTGCTGCTGTCTGGCGAGCTCTACTGTCATGTGTGTGGACTCATCCTTCGTGCTGAGCAGGCTGCCTCCCTGCAAAGCCACCAGTCTGTCATCCAAGCCCTGTCCAGAAGAGGCATCTATGTCCTGGAGAACAACACTGCACCAGTGTCTGATCTGGATCTAAGCTCGTCTCCCATTAAAATGGTTGGTAACACAGCAATCGCAATATATTAAATAACTGAAACAAGTGTACTAAAAATTACAATATTATATTATCTATTATTATTATATCCTCTTTGGTCATGTAACTTAATGAAAACAGAGAAAAAGCATCACAAGCTATACAACTAGACTAATTTGTTTTTGCTATGAGCTTAGTGTTGAAATGAAAAAAAAAATGAACAGATGATGCCACCGTTTTGCTGTTTTTTTTAATCTGATGCTGCAAAAAATATGAGACAAACTGTGCATCTTTAAAAAAAAAAAAAAGAATCCCTTCCACTGAGATATTATTTGTGCCCTGTATGTGTGAAAACATTATGATCCCAGCTGGCTGGAAAGCTGCAGTTTAGTCGGTGTTACTCTGAACTGTTAGAAGCATCAGCTAATGGATGTGTTATTTACTGAAATAGGTGTGAAAGTAGACACACACTTTTATTTGTTGATGAAAGATCATTAAAAAAATCTCTGTCCTTCCAGAGCTCTCACATCCACCTCATTGATGCCCTGATGTTGGCCTACACAGCAGAGATGATCAGCATCGAGAAGGTGGTGTCCAGTGTCAAGCGCTTCACAAACATCAGCGCCTCCAAGGAGCTTCCATATGACCTGGAAGACGCAATGATCTTTTGGATTAATAAGGTAGTACTTTTTTTTAGATTTTTGTGCTTTTAAGTCGGCAATTATTCAGTGTCTTATCTGCTTCAGGTTAACATTAAGATGAAGGAGCTCACAGAAAAGGAAAGTAAACTGAAGCAACACCTGCTGGAGTCGCCAAGTCACCACAAAGTAAAGCACTACTTTTGTCTTACTTTGCCTCTACCTCTTTTAGTAGCATACATCATACAGCCTGGTACTTACCGGGAACTTACTGGGTAACCTACAGGGCCTGAAATGTATTATAAAGTAACTTATTACCATGTAGTTACAGGGTATGTAACTGGTAAATACCAAGTACCTCACCTATACTCAGTGATTATCAATACACACTCTGTAAATACCATGTAAATACACTGTATGTACTAGATACATATATGTTTGATAGCTAGTACTTACCCTGTAAGTATCAGGTACATACCCAATAAATAACAAGTAATCAGAAGGCACATACCCTGTAAATACCAGGTTTATACTCACTGAGTACGAAGTATGCACCTTATGCACCAGTTCAGTACCATATATGTACCATATAAGTACCAGGTACATGCCAGATACGTACCCGGTGAGCAGGTACATACCCTGTGTGTGCATTGTAACAAGTTACTTCATAATACAGCTATAGAGAAAATGGACACTTAGTTTTTTTTTGTACCTGATAATGATTTATTTGTAAATGCCAGATTTGCACCCAGTAAGTACTGGACTGTATTATGTATTTCTACCTGCCTTTTCTACTCAACAGCCATTTTAAAGTTTCTGTTAATAAAAACAAAACAAAAAAAACACTTTTTAAATGCTGTTGTATTATTTTACAGTGATCAAGCACCTGCTAAGAATTTAAGTAACTCACTGTGGACATTTTCCAGTGTTAATGTGCAAATGTCTCATATAATGCCTCATATTGTGCTGAATTTAAAGATAATTGATTAATGTGTGCATTTATATGTGGCTGAGTCACGTGGTCCAGAATAAGCTTAAATTTTGTGCTGTATCAGTTCTTTTTTTCAATCTATGCGGTTCTACCTCAAAGTTTGGCGACTCACTTTAAGTTGACCACCTTTGTTACAGAAAATCAAAAATGATGAGATGACTTACAATTATCATTCAAAGCATACTGTGGTTGTTATTTCCTATACCTAAAAACAAACTACTATTGTTTCTTTTCTGTCTAAATCATGTCTAGATCAGATCTGTCTCCTCTCCAACAGGAGGTAGTCTGATGTCCTCTCGCTGTATCTGACCCTCGATTTGTCTGCTCCTCTTCCTGTTTGTATCTCGTTTGTTTCCTCCCCTTTGTGCTTCTTGGACACTAGTCTCCCTCCAAGTGGTACTGGAAACTTGTACCTGTAAGTGTAAATGTTTGTCATCTACCCTACCTTGCATATGTGTGTCCTCGTGCGTCAATTTCAGATTGAAAAGTCGCTGTGATGAAAAATAAAGTTGGATTTTAAAATGGGTAAAAAAACAAATTAAGAACAATCACGTGTGTTGCGGATACCAAAAGTCCGTTTTGTGGCGCAAAAAGGATCGTACAGTGCATGCTCATTTGCTTTAATTTGAAATCTCTTACATCTCCGTTTATTTTCATCTTTCATCTCCACAGAGGTGGAATGAACTGCTGACCACGTCAACCACCCCAGTTTTTAAACAGCTCCACATCATCCACATATATGTTTCAATTCCTTTGTGACTTCCTCCCCATCATTCCTCTCTTGCACCACCAGCCTGATTTAGTGCATGCTGTCTGGCCCATTGCTTATTGGAGCCTGTGGAGTTCTCTTGTGTGTTAATTCATTCAACCTTAATTTATACAGGTTAGTCTCCTCAACTCATTTACAAGAGAGACCTGTTTTAACAATGAATGATGACAACATTAGACAATCATAAAAAAGCATATACATTGTAAAATAAATGGAAGAAAATTATGTTGAAAATTGGAACAAAAACAGCTACATTATAAAGCGATGCAAAATCCTAAAAACAGGAACATGTCTGCGTTGGTTTTTCCAGTGAACTTAGCAGATGTTTGAAGCCACTTAAAGAGGTCAAGGTTGAGAGCTTCAGATCTTTCTGTAAGATATTCCAGGAAACAGGAGCGGAGTAGGAGAAGGCCCTTTTGCCTAGTTCAGTCCTCATTGAGGGAACACTGCAGGTAATAATGTCCTGAGAGCGCACGCTGGAGCTGCACTCATGCAGAGACATGTAGGAGGAGATGTATGAAGGCAGCAGACCAAGAAGTCATTTAAAGATGAAAATGTACCAGTGAGAGAGTCTGCGTGACATTAATTATAACCAGTTAACCAGTGAATACAGGGTGCAATGGTGGGTACGGTAGTTACAGCCAGTTATGAATCTGAGTGCACCATGATAGACAGATTATTGACCCATTTTATTTTCCATTTCAACTTACTGTTTTTCTCTTTTTCATCCACGAACCACTAAACACACTGATCAGTTATTTGTTATAACTGAAGACTGCTGACATACCTGCCAGACCTTATTTGTAAAGACACACAGTGATGCACCACATGAGGTGTCCGGTGCACAAAGCACTCTTTGGGAAGGCTTAACTAAATCACATATATTTGCTGTCTGTGCGTTATGTGTGTTTAAGTGAGACAGGATGTTTTACAAAGTGAAAAATGTGGTGTATGTGTATTATGAGTGAGCATGTGACGATATTGGATCAGATATCGCTGGATACATTTGGATCTCTCTGGTTGTGTAGGTGCGGTACCGCAGAGATCACCTGTCTGGCCGCACTCTGCAGCACTTCCCTCTGTTGGACGACCTGTTGAAGGACGTGTGTGACGGTTCAGCTCTGCTAGCCATGATCCACTTCTACTGCCCAGACCTCATTAGACTGGAAGGTATGATAACACGATTAGTTTGATGTATCAGGTTATTTAATTGTGCTTTTATTTATTTCAACTAATATATTTACTCAGTTGTATATGTTTTACACCCATTGAAGTCAGGACATATTATGGTATAGTCTCTATCCGTCCACCCGTCTGTATATATAGACTGTGTTGCATACACCTTTTCATGATCCCAGCTCCAAGATCAAGGTCATACATCAAGGTCAAATGTTATGTAAGGTCTTTTGCTTGTCCAGACTTTAGCTATAGACTGTTGTATTGCAGTAAAATAATTTGTTAATGTGGGTATAATGTGCCATATGCGGTGCTCTTTTTTCACAAGGGGTTGTCAACTTAGCTTAACAGTTTTTATTTTTTAATTTTCTATGTTAAGCTACTATTACCTGCAGAAATATGTCTGATAACAATTTTAATATATAGTTACATTCTCTATATTATACAGGAACATTGTTCACAATGCAAAAAGTAAAAGTCATCATTAATAAAAATAACTATGTGTTTTAAAGGGCTCATCTGATTATTTAACCATTAAACTTTGCAGAATTGACGTGACAGTTCTGAATCCTGTTGTTCTGATCTGTGCAGATATCTGTTTGAAAGAGGTTCCTTCCATTGCTGAAAGTGTGTACAACATCCAGCTGCTGAAAGAGTTTTCTAATGAATATTTAAGTGAATGTTTCCATCTGAAGCCCGAGGACCTGCTGTACTCTCCACCGGTGTTAAAGGTAATCCAAGAAACACTACACGTTACAGCGACAAACCTCTTTAAAGCTGCACTGCATTCAAACAATCATCACATTGTGCCAAATGTAAAGGTTGAATAAAGTGAAAAGTATAAAAATATCAAAAAGGAATCAGCTTTTCTTTGCTTCTTTAAAATGATTTTTGCTCACGACACGAGTATTAAGTGAGATCAATTATATATTGTTCTATTAATAAAACTGAGCTAATTTGCTCACATTCTGCTTCCACTTATGCTATTATATTTCTAAAAGCACACCGCATGTTACCAGGAGACATTTTTGCAGTATTATGAACGTTTCACTTCTGCACTAAGTCGTCTCATCTAATACAGGTGATGTGTATCATCTGTATCAGATGTGAAACTTTAGAGAAAAATATAAATTTAGTGTGTGTTCTGCAAAAAAAAAAGAAGATATACGTGTAGTTACGTTGGAAGGAAGAGATGGGAGTTCTTTGTTGCGTGTTGCTCCTGGCATTCACCTTGGCCATCGTGTCTTGCAGATTAATGTCATGGTCTTCATCGCTGAGCTTTTCTGGTGGTTTGAGAATGTGAAGCCAGACTTCGTACAGCCCAGAAGCCTTCAGGAAATCAAAGATGGTATAACATATTCCTTACTTTGAAGTAATTGTAGTGTTGTGCAAAAGTTTTGAGACATTACTTACTTTTCATATTTTGCTTTTCGGAACTTAGTCTTTATAGTATTTATTTTAGATCTTGATCAAATATTTGTCAGGCTTATTTTGGCTACTTTTTCCACTTATATTCTGTCTATTTTTCCAGCCCAGGACTTGACCATTTTCACTTCAAATTACTTTTTTTTTTGTTTCTTCAGCCAATTATCCCTGACTTATAAATCATATAAGTGTATAAGACGTCTAAACTCAAGAGATGAACTAGTTCTGTGTCAACACATCGAGAATTTTGCAATTAATTTTGTCTTTAATTTTCAAAGGGATTTTAGACAATTGTTAATAGCAACCTGTAAAAACACATTTTTTTCTAACCTGGATAAATAAAGGCTAAATGAAAAAAAAACAACCATATAAAATACCAAAGATGACACAGTTTGGCACATAAAATAATATTTTTCACCAACAAGGGGATGCCCAAAAGAGCATTAGCTGAAAACTTAACACAGAATTGATGATCAACTGAAAATAATGCATTTCTCTGGTTTTGTTTCAGACCTTTGTTGAATTTATTCCCAGTTCTTTAAAGCATGACTTTCAAATACAGTGTTGTTCATCTGCTGATCCACTTTCCTCTTCTTTTAAGCGCAAACTGCACAATTCTGTAATGGTCATGTAAAAGACCAGAAAGGAATGAAAAAAATAGGAAAATACAAATTAAGAAAAAAAAAAAATTGAAACATTTTCAGAAAGCCTGGAAAAATATTGATCAAATTAACTTAAAAAAAATACTAGAAGTATGACTCTTTTAATTCAAATGGATAAAAACTATGTACGTAAACCTTTTTTTTCTGTCTTTTTTGCACACCTATTTTTTTTCAGTGAGACTTCTGCTCCAGCCCAAAAGTTCTCGATCTTATGTACCCACCTCAAATGTTAACAAACGACATTGCATGCCATCATCCCACTCAGAGGACATCTTGACCTCAACCACAAGCACAGACATGAGGTACTGAATATTTGTTCTATATTATATGTTTTTGGCTTTGTATCAGAGAATCATTTTCCATTTATATGTTTGAATATCTAACCTTAGACTTGTATGATTGTGGATGTGTTGGTAGTTTAAAAATACTTTTCCACCTAATTCCACCTAATAATTGCCTATTATACCTCAAGCTTGAAAAGTTTTTAGTAAAAATTGTTGGTTTAAAATGGATTAGACAATCAAGCAACATAATTTAAATGTTACAAAAGAACCTTTGTTTTCCTTCTTTTCAGCAAAACAACAACTTCCTCCATCTCATCTCACTCGTTGCTCCCCTTGAGACAGAGACAGCAGAGGGCGGTTGAAAAGGGCACTTCAGGTAATACATGTCAAATATTTGCTCAGATGCTGTTCAGCAAAGCGTGTTTATGGACAAAGACAACACAAAAATAGCTGCTGCTGAGCTTTAAACTAAACATTACGAGGAAAAATAAGAGAGGAAATAAAAAGCTTACCAAGAACAATTTGATCTTTGGATTTTCGTGAATTTATATTTGAATGACTACTTCCTGAAAAACAACAAAAAACTCAATGACTTTTTTTTTTTTTTACTGTTTCAAAGTTTCTTTTAGTTATTGCTTCTTCTATTGAAGTTTAAGTTGGTGAAATAAGTTACTTTTTTTTTTTAGATATAAAGTCCAACTAATATATGACCAGTGTTTTCTTTTTGAAGAGTTGAGGAAAAGGTCAAACCCCATGACACGATCAGATGGGCACCATCAGGACTCCATATTGGCGTGGTCAGAGAGAAAAACAAGGTGAGTCCATGGTTACAGCTTTTCCAAATTAACTGAACTTTCCTTAGTTATACGGCGGTTTTATTCTTAGCTTTATAACACTTTTACTTACCTTGTTCCATTGCTTCTTTTTAGACCTTTATCCCAGCCGGTGCCCTACACTCTGCATTTTGCAAAAGAGGATGAATCAGACAGCATCAGCATCGCTCGATCCATCAGCAAAGACAGCTTAGCCTCTAACATCATGAGCATTACTCCCAAACATATGCTGGGGTCAGCTCTGCCTCAGCACCGACTCAGTGGCCAAAGCCTGCTTAGTCACATGTGCATAGAAGATGAAGAGGAGGTAATAGAGGAGGAGGAACTTGTTTCTGTTATCCACCCTTCTGCATTTTCTCGACACAGAGTCAGAAGTGAAATGGAGCAGGATGAGCTGGAAACGCATAATTTAAACTTATCCTCCAGGGATTCTAAAACCCGTCATGTTCTCCCCCCTGACACAAGTCCCTTTACTCTGGACCACCAGGCAGACAGCTACTATCTGGAGCCTTTGATACCGGCTGTCCCTAAGCGAGCCAAAGAGAAGATTATCACTGTGAACAAGCAGGAAGAAAGCGGTGAAGGTTGCTGTAGAGGAGCAGAAGCTGGTAAGAAAGCTACAGCCAATGTACCTAACAGCTCAAAAAGGAAATCTCCTTTAGTTGAGCCAAACAGAAGTGCCGGCCCACCGAGACCTGTGGAAAAATCAGTGCTTAGCTCAACAGGCATCTCTCAGTCTGGGAAACATTCTCCAGGATTTTTCCTTCATTCGTCAGGGGAAACAGACCACCACAGTTCATTCACCCCTATGCCCGAAGTAGGGCATGACTCTGATTCTGACATTGCAGACCTTGAGGAAGACGATGATGAGGATGATCAGACAGAGGTGTTGAGGACAAGTAGGGGAGATTGTTTAGAGAAGGAATACATGCCTGAGTTTGGCGACGGAGAAGGCGAATCAGCCAAACTCAGAGAGGACTTGAAGGTGACAGAGAGGGAAGATAAGGAAGATGTCAGCGGACGCTCAAGTCCTTGCCCAAGTACTGTATCGTGGGCAAGCAGCTGCAGCGCCTCGGGTAGCATAGGTGTCAAGATGACCAGCTTCGCAGAGAAAAAGCTCCTTAAACTCGGCCTCCGTGATGGATACTCCAGTACCAGCAGTTCCCAGAAGACCACACCAGATGGCTCTGAAATTGCACCTCAGTGGCTAGGGAAGGAGTCTTGTGCTGCACTGGAGAAGAATGTGATGGTTTGTCCATCAGTTGTGCCTTCAGAGTTGCTTCAGCTACACATGCAGCTGGAAGAGCAAAGGCGTGCGATAGAGTATCAGAAGAAGAAAGTGGAGGCCTTGTCAGCTAGGCAGAGACTAAAGCTTGGGAAAGCTGCATTCCTGAACATTGTTAAGAAGAGTGAAGGGAGGAGCGACACACTTCCTTTACCACCAAAACACTCCCAGGATTCTTCTGGATCAACAACGGCTAGCAGGAGGAAAGTTAAGACCCAGTCCTGCAAGGATGATTCCTGTTTAGATGCCCTGAAAGATCAAACTGAAGAACAACTGATAAACAAAGACAACAAGTGGAACACCTCATCCCAGTATAATAGCTCTGAACCTGATGTAAACGGGTGTTCCCGCTCTATAGATCTACTTAATCAAGCTATTAGCTCTATTCAGCAACAGATGATGCAGCTCTCTTTACAGCAGGACCTCTTGATGAAGCAGAATGTGGTTTCACCCCAAGACAGTTTGCAAACAGACCAAAGCACAACCCCCAATGCCACACAAACAACTCCCTCTACCTCAGACCCCAGATCTTTTGCAGTTCATTTTGTAGATATCAGTGGCAGCAGTTCTCTCCCTGCGCGCCGTCCTCCCAAGCTTAGCTCCAGCCAACGCAGCAAAGCAACAGAGCAGAAAAAGAGCAAAGAAAACACTAAAACCGTTGCCACCAACTCAACCATCCCATCCCCAGAAAGCCAGCCTTCTCCAAAAAAATGTGCTGATGGAGAGCACGAGACAGGGCATGCTGTCGAGAGCTACAAAACTGAGAGAAGTATTCAGAGGAAGGCCACCTTTAGAGTTCATGAAAGCCCCACAGAGAGAGGTGGGAACTGCTCAGGCAAATCAAATTCACAAGACCCACCGGTTATTGCCAACTCCTCAGAATCCATAACAGAAGATGCAGAAGAAGAGGAGAAACAAGTTTCTAACACAAGCAATGAGATTGGCAATGTTGATGAAAGTATGAGGCTCAGAGGTCAGCTGATTGAGGTTGACTTGTCTGAGATTAAAGATCCACTGGAGAATGGCAGCACAGGCAGTAGAGAGAGCTCAGCAGAAGTTGAGCAGAAGAACGTGTTAGGCTTCTTTTTTAAGGTACAATTCACAGTTTTTCACCATGTATTTGTTTATAAGATGCAGATATGTGAATAGTGTCTGTTTTAAATTGCAGGATGACGAGAAAGCAGAGGATGAAATGGCCAAACGTCGCGCTGCCTTCCTCCTCAAACAGCAGCGCAAAGCGGAAGAGGCAAGACTTCGCAAACAGCAGCAAGAAGTAGAGAGTGAGCTCAAACGTGACGAGGCTCGGTAGGTTAGATCTCATGCACAAACAAGGATGAAGATTAATCTATGGAGTGCGGGTACAGGTGTATTGAACTGGATGTCTTAACCCTTGCAATGTTCGTTCAAGGCGTAAAGCTGAGGAGGAGCGTGTGCGGAAGGAGGAGGAGAAGGCACGGCGAGAGCTAATTAAACAGGAGTATTTGCGGAGGAAGCAGCAAGCACTTATGGAAGAGCAAGGTTTGGTTAAACCTCGCACAAGAACTAAACCTCGCAGAAACAGACCCAAATCACTGCACCGTGAAGAATCCAGCAGCTTCTCCAAAGGATCCACCACACGTAAGAACAGCTGAAACACAAGTTTTGTTTTAGGCAATTGTTCTATGTTGTCTCCATTTTTACCTGTTCACAAAGTGAGATACTAGTTTAGTTTAGTTTTGTATTTGTTGTCATCCCCTAAGTGTGTATACATGTGTTGTGCAGGTGAATCTCTGAAGGTGTCCAAGTTAATCAAAGCCCAAAGTTCAGCAGCAGGCGGCAGGGAAGGTGAACAGTCTTTCCTGCTCTGCATGGTTTATTGACAAGCATGCACAGCTTATTAAAGAGTTTATACAGCAAACTAAAACAGTTTATCACATGTACTGTATTTTTTGCCATATAGGTTGCACCTTTTTGCATACATTTTCAAATCATGCGACTTATACACCGAAGCGACTAATATATTTTTTCCCCATATTTATAACCCAATTTTTGGCTGAGATCTGACGATTTCATTCATTCTGACATGGAAAATATTGAACATTACCATTTTCAGCCACTAGAGGGTGGTTGAGTAATATGGCAAGCCAAGTGTCTCATTCATAGGTAAAAGTGGCTATTAATGAGATACTTGGCTTGCCATATAAAGCCACCTTCGTCTCACTCTGGAACTCCTGGTGCAAACGTCAAATCAGTTGTATTTCGCCGCATCGCCCAGGCGAAATACAGCTGATATGACCGCTGAAGTGCATTTATTAAGAAAAAGTTCAACTGAGACACACCTTTACTATAATGTGGAACAAACAAATATTTGTTTTTAGGTGGTTATCTCAGTACATTTTGAAGAAATGCACAGTGAGCATTGCCCCCTCTGTGCACTCCCGCAGCCATGAATAGGCTTTTGAATGCAGCTGATTTGACCAATAAAGTGCATTTATTAAGGAAAAGTTAAACTGATACACACCTTTGCTATAATTTTGAACTAACAAATAATTGTTTTTAAGTGTTAATCTTGTTAAATTCTTGTTAAAGTCCTCCCGTTCACGTTTGGCAGCCAATCGATTTTTAGCACAACACCGGCCCACGTTTCGGGGTTGTCAGCGGTGACGCATAATAAATGCAACCTATATGGCAAAGCAAAGATCTTATCTTTTGTTCCACTTTATTAGACATATATGGACTGATGTGACTTATACGACGGTGCAACATTTACGGTGGAAAGTACGATAGTTTTTATCTTAGTAGAGGTATCAGTCATCAAAGCGACTTATTTGAGTTCCTTTGGTCTGAGTCGTAAACTGGAGATTTAATGTAACAACTACTTATTAAAACTAGCTGATATCTGGTGTTACTGTATTTTTCTCTCATTTTTAGCTGATCTGAGTCTCAGTCACAGAGGATCAACGCTCTCTTTGGCGACAGATGCCGACAGCGTTATCTCTGGAGGCGCAGAGTCAAACAGGTGAGAATTTTCTCTCTAAATGCTGTGATCACATGAAAAATCCTGTGCATCTCCACAGTTATCTGATCAACTTACTCATGTCTCCACAAGGGCTGGGTCTGTGTGCTCCATGGAGTCATTCCCCGTCCTGAGCAGGGCCTCCAGCAGGAACATGGAGCGGGATTGGGAGAGCGGCTCTATAGCCTCATCCATCATTTCCACCGAGTACAATGGTGAGCACAAATGCAGAATTTAATCTACTTAAAAAAAAAAAAACACACATCTACAATAACATATATGTATTTTGTTGATCTTGTGTTTGTTTAAAGGTCCTAAACTTTTCAAGGAGCCGAGCTCTAAATCGAACAAACCAATCATCATCAATGCCATCGCCCATTGCTGCCTTGCTGGAAAAGTTAACGAGGTCCAGAAGAATGTTGTGCTTGAGGTACGACTTGTGTTGAGAAATAAAAGTTGTAGCTGCTTTGGTCAAACTTTAAACATAACAGTTTTTGTGATATTTTGCATTATATTACGTGATCTCACATGAATTGTTTGTACTTGGGGTATGTATTATGAATGACTTTCAGCTACTAACACACATTTTAGCTCAATATCTGTAAGAATCAGTGACATATCACACATCTTTGTGGACGCTAATGTCAGTTAATTGTGGCAGCCATCTTGAGTTGGGATGACTTCAATGGTTAATTAGTTAAACAAGGGCATACAACAATTACAATTTGAGAGTTTAAATAAAAATATGTCCTCTGGTTCATGAGTTATTATAACACTAAAGACAAACACAGACACATTCATTTTGAATTGGTCAAAGTTACTTTATACCTACAAAGCCATTAGGGAACTTTGTATCTGTCTTTTTGTGTGTCTTACACTGTTCTGCTCATGTTGTCCCCTCATCTTCATTGAGGACTGTTGTTTGTGCTTTTCAGGAGTTAGAAAAGTGTGAATCCAACCACCTGATCATCCTCTTCCGCGACGGTGGGTGCCAGTTTCGTGCCATTTACTCTTACTCACCGGACACTGAGGAGATCATCAAGTTCACAGGCACTGGCCCACGCACCATCAGCCGAAAGATGATCGACAAGCTTTACAAATACAACTCGGATCGCAAACAGTTCACAGTCATTCCTGCCAAGTCCGTGTCTGTTAGTGTGGACGCTCTGACCATCCACAATCACCTGTGGCAGGTCAGGAGACCAGGGAGTGCACGCCGGAAGTGAACACGTTAGGACATGTAACAATTTTTGAAGCTATTGAAGGGCAGGACAAATAACTCAGAGGAGACTAACATCTTCCTAGGGGAAGGTTTTATGATATGTGGCAGTGTGAGTATGCACAGTATAAAACGCCAACCAACATGTACTAAACATCTTGTCATTGCTTTATTCTGCATGTCACACTTCAGTATTTTAATTTAAAAATGGTTCATACATCAATAATACACAGATGGGGATTTTTTTTTCATGCACCAGGAAGATAAACTAAACTGATGAGTGTAATTTAGCTAATTCTCTGCACAGTGGCAAATGTTCTACAAACATCAAGTGCAAATAAATATTATGTGCAAGCTTGAGGTCAACCGATTGATCGGGCAGTTGATTATTAAAGCTGATTTTTGCCATTTTTTAATAATTAACGTCAGCCATGTCAATGCATACTAATCCATTAAAAGGCAGACATATTTGTTTGATCTGTAACTGTGTCCATCAACAAAAATATCAACAACAACAACAGAAATTCAAGGCTTAGCATTCAATAAAGGAATGCATATTGCCTGCGGCCTTTCATGCCAGGGTTTTACCCTGAGCTCATCCTACGTTAAGAGACCAGAGTTTGAGACATTTTGGTCAAATCATGAAAATGACATCATGCACACTCGTGCCCTATCATGAGCTGTCACACTGAGTATGTGTTGGAGATGTTTCTCAGCTACTACCACATCAAATTTTAGGTCAACATCTGTAAAACTGACCGAGTTATGGTAATTTATGTGATTTTAAATGTCAGATGGTTGTGGCAGCCACTTTGAATCGGCTTGACTCAAAAAGGAAATCAGTTGTACATCCGATTAATATTTTCTACGTTTTATTACAATTCTCATGTCATATAAGATATTTTGGTATAGACAGGAGCACACAGACAGACATAGATAAAAACATGCTTTAGAAAATATTTGTGAAGCTGCTAAAAATGTTTTTTGCCCTATTCTCTGTAATCCATGCTACTGTCAGCACTGGCTTTGCATTTTAGTTTTCAAAACCTAGTAGATTGTAATCTTATTTGCGTGCACTTTCAAAGGTTACACTTATAAACCGAAAACAAGTCAAAAATCGGCTTCATATATCGGCTGTCCTGATTTCTAAAAATTGGCATTGGCTTTTGCAAAAGTCAAATCGGTTAACCTCTAATCAAAGTGATTTCCTCATAAGTGATGTGTACTACTGTATTTCAGCTTGGCAAAAAATCAAACATCTGACTGCACATCTGTTTCTGCTACTGATATGGGCTTTTGGAAAAGGTGGGCTTAAAATAAAATACCATTTCAATGTATGTATGTGTGGAACATACTGTATGTTAGGGGTCATTAATGTCTAATCTGTTGTTTTAAGTGTGCTTGCAGATCGAAATGAGTTTTTGTATTGGTGTTGAGGTCATAACATGTTCAAACTGATAATCATGATTTCAAGCTTCCAACACACAACACGGCTTTTTGTTCGTTTTTATTTTAATTTGAGCCATTCGCTGCCGTTACAGTGAAAAACAAGTTGTTAAGTCTTACAAATGAAAAGAATTGTGTTTATTATTCCCAAACAAGAAGTGCTTTCTGGACTGACTTCACATTCATTTGAAATTCTTGATCGTCTCTTCTGATCCAACACAACGAGCCGTTTGCTTCTCATTCATTGCTGTTTAAATTCTGGTGAGACGTTAACATTTGATGACCCAGCAGTTTCCTTGTAAAGACTTTTTTTCCTGGCTGGAATGATATTTGGGTAAACTGCACTATACTTGATATTTGTTTGCTGCATTTTGTACATTTTGGAATAGTATTTTTTTGTACGTAATGTACAAGTTATGTTTACTAAAATGTAGGCTCTATTTTTCAGTTTATTCTGTTAAAGAGATGTTTACTTCTGTTGTACTTTTTGTTTATTTATTTTAAAGAGATATAATAAAATGCAATTAGGTATGTTTTCTTGTTAAACTTGAAGCAAGGGTTGTTTATGAGAAGTCGCAGTCCCTCTGCAGCCAACTAAACCGTTTCAGTCGTCTTGGTGATGGAAGAAATTTACAGAGATTTATAATATGACAAACACTCTGCAAGGATTAACCAGCAAGTGGAAAAACAGACAGGCAGCACTCATTATTATTAATTATAATATTATTCTGATAGTGTTCATGAGGTCAACAATACAAAACCAAAAGATTTCAACACTTTAAACCATTTTAATGCATTTTAAAGCACTTTAATGTGCACATAAAACTAAATTCAAGTACAAATCTAGTCAACATTGACATTTGTACAAAATCAGACTGACAGTAAATGCAAAAAGTGTCAAGATTTGTTTAAAGAACCAAAACTGTAAATAAATCTGCAAAAATTTTCACTGATTGTTAAGAAGAAAAATTACATTTTTCCGATTAATTATATATATACTGTATTGCACAATACTAAATACTTTGCACATTCAGTTCAAAGGGCTGAACTGAGCCCTCGGTGCTAAAACCTAAGACCAAAGAAAGAAACTGCAGCTACAAGCAGTAAATAACCATTCACGTTTGTTAGTTTCTACCATAGATCATGATGCCACTGATGAACTACCTGGAATAAGCTGATAAAAGTGAGTATTAAAAACTTTAATGCACATTTCTTCTAGGTCACTTTGGGCTGTTTTACTTATAAACATTTGATTCATAACCTAAATTCCAAATATATTGGGATGTTGTGTAATACACTGTGTAAACAAGTACAGAATATTTACACTTGCAAATCTCATAAATCCATATTTTATTTACGATAGAACATAGTAACCATACCAAATGTTTCAAGTAAATAATTTTACCTTTCATGAAATATAATTTCCTCTTTGATGGCAGCAAAATGTTAAGACAGGAGCAACAAAAGTCTGTAAAATTAAGTGGTAGGAGTGTTTCACACAGTGTTAACAGGCAGCAGGTCATTAGGAGGACTGGATATCACAAGAGCATCTTAAAGAATTGGAATCTGCAGAAGTAAAGATGGGCAGTGGTTCACCAGTCTATAAAAAATACAACTAAAAGCATTGAACCTAGAATATTGCATTGCATATTTCAGCAACACAGTGTTAAACAATATATTTTAATTACAACAGCATGGCATCATAGAAGAGTCCAGGTTCTGAACTGGCTTGCCTGCAGTCCAGACTTCTAACCACTTAAATACATTTATCACATCATGAAATGAGAAATCCAGCAAATAAAGCCAGGTGTGTTAAAGCCAGGTCTTCCTGTGTTACAGGAACGAAGTTTATGATGACCCCACCTGCACCCAGAACATTAACCCTGTAGTCTGTGGGTAATGCTACTCAGAATAATAAGGATTATTGGCTGGTAAAGAACAGTTGGGGAACTAGGTTTGGAGATCAGGGTTACATCCGGATAGTGTGAAATCAGAAAAACCAGTTTGGCATCGCTCTGTATAGGTGTTACTCCATCATGTAGCTACAGCAGAAACTGAACTGCATCACATGCAAAATGAATGATCTAAATCATCTATCGTTAGTTTTATTACAGCTCTTCAATACTACTACAGCTTAAAACTAGCATCTTTCTAATACTTCTAATCATCATCTGCATATAATAATATATGAAGGGATTTGTTTTTCTGTAAGTCTTGACTTTCATTTCAAACTGTAGGGTTACATTTACAAGTATTTAAAACTTTAAAAAACTGACGTGCTCTTCTTAGATTATGATTTATAAAATGTTTATGAGCACCAAAATGTTGTACTCATTGTTTAAAGCTGCGAGGAGATCTTTGATTGATAAATGTGTCCATTTATGTCTGCATCAGCATTGAAAACATGTAACCATTGAAACAAGTATGATTTCTAGAGGGCTTAAACAGCAAAATCAGAGGTGCAACGATACAAAATATCTTGCAACTATACCTTAATAAAAAGTTAAGGACTTTTCAGAAATGAGCCTAGTTTAAATGTAAGCTCTTATTTGACAATAAACCTACTTGAACTTGAATTTAAACAGCTAGATCCACGAGAATGAGACATTTCCCTTCAAAAACATTAGTTGCTGTCCTCAGTTCCTACATGTTTACAGGTTATTGCCAAAAGAAAAGGGGCTGCTTCACAGTAGTAAACATGTCTCTGCCCCATTTATTCTAAAGATGTGTTGTCATGATATGCAAAATGGCATCATGTTTAAAAAAAAAGGTATAATTATTTTTTTATTTGAAAAGATGACATGTTTACTGTGTTCCAGTGTGACTATAATAATCAAATCAATGCATTCTGTTTTTATCTGCATTTTACACAACGTCCCAACTTTTTCAAAACTGAAGTTGTAGATAACTCGTGGTAAATGGTAAAAAGTGCAACATATGCATTTTTAAATGCAGATACATCATATTTATATTTAAGCTTTACTCCAAGAGGTTTTGATAGCAAACAGTGTCACAAGGATTACTCTAATGGCAGCATTGCACATATGACCCTGACTTAAATTCCATCTGTTAGCATACTAATATGCTAAAAGAACGAGCCTTATTTACAGTATTTGTGGTAAGAGGACAACACAAAAAAACATTTGTTATTAGGCAGTAGGTAGGCACATGAATTCACAAAATATGTTTGTTGTTACGAGCTGAGAGCGACAGAGTGATTGGTATGAGATCCATGAGTTAAAGGCAAACATTGTGTCGTCTCTGGGTGTCCTCCCTGGTGCTGGACTCGTGCCTCTCTTTCAGGCTGCTGCTGTGGATAGGTGGCTCCTCTGGGACGTGAGCCAAAGGGTCAGAACGGATCAAATACCTGAAACAGAACTGAGATGCTAATAAACAGAACATTATCTAAACTAATCCTTGTACACTGGCTTTTTACTCTCATAACCATGGCAGATACGTATTGTGAAAGGACTACCTGAGAGTTAATTTTGAAGGGATTTCTTGAAGTACTTACACAATGTCATTGAGCTCCAGCCTAGTGTCAGGAGAAGGGTTTATTAGAACATAGGACAGTGTGTTCTGCTGATCATTCTGCTCATCTGAAACAGAAACACATACACAGTCAGCTCAATCACAGTCTTAATCACTGTGCCTGCGGATCTAAACCTTCACCTTGTAAATATCCCAGGTTGACTCTGTTCATGACGTCACTGGCTGTCAGGTTAGTCAGGTCATCTGCATGTAAACAAAACACACATGATACTGGAAAAGAAAAGTCAATAACTTCAGTGGAATACAACAAAACAAAAATATATACTCTTACCATATCCGGAGGTGGGGAGGCCCAGATGCCTCATGCGGTTTCGGACCAGCTCAGACAGCTCCTCCCTCTCAGAGCGCCTGTAGAGGTTGAGGCGCTGCTGGGCGATGCGTTGAGCATGGTCTTTGCTTGAGTCCCGGTTCATCCCCTGCCACCTCACGCTTTTCTTACTCAAACGCCGAGCCCACTGCATGCTCTTCTTCCTCAGCAGGGGGTGATCCGTCGGGTCGTTGCTGCGAGACTCGTCCCCCCTGTCCTTCGTGTCCTCACCGTCATCAACGCTCATTGACACCTGTGACTGAGATGAGGGACTTGAAGTAATCTTTAGACAAATTTGTCTGAGGCGTAAACTTTGATCTTAAAGTTACAAAATGTATAATCTTATCTGGTGAATGCAGATTCAACATTCACACTTTTTTCCTTTTTTTTTTAATTTTTTTTATTTAGTATCCTCCCCTCCCTGGGCTGCCACCTTACCGTGGTGGAGGGGTTTGAGTGTCCCAATGATCCTAGGAGCTATGCTGTCAGGGGCTTTATGCCCCTAGTAGGGTCACCCATGGCAGACAGGTCCTAGGTGAGGGACCAGACAAAGTGCAGCCCAAAAACCCCTTTGATGAGAAAAATAAACGGACCTAATGTTCCCTTGCCCGGACGTGGGTCACCGGGGCCCCACTCTGGAGCCAGGCCTGG
>NC_056515.1:23204040-23221135 GCF_014905685.2 Nematolebias whitei
ATTTAGTATCCAACTACTTCTGTATACTTTGTCTATTCATATGTAAAAACATTCAGCTCATGGGAAAATGGTTGCTCTGAAATGTTAGTACTTTAGTACTAATTTTCAAATATTTACATTTATTTACAAATATCTGCTGTACTCCATAGGAAAAAAAAATTGGGGTCTCAGTTCTTTCATAAACATTGTTTTCTTTAAAATGTGCTTCAATGTACATGCTTTATACAGTTTATCTTCCAATGGTACCTTTAGCTTTTAGCAAGTCTTTTTCTACTTTAAGCGTCAAAGGTTTTTATACTTTTGGCTAGTTTTTGATATTTTTAGCAACCTTTAAGTTCAAGCTTTGCAGCTACTTTTAGCTTCTTGGAACCATGTTAGCTTCCAGCCACTTTTGCTACTTTCAGTTTCAAGCTAACTTTTTGATATTTTAGCTAACATTTTGTTACTTTTGGCTAACATTTTAGCTATTGCCCAGCTTCTTTTAACTTTATGAACTCAGCGTTTCAGCTTTTCAGAAAATTTTAGAAAGGTCAGCCACCACTCAGCATTCACACGGCATTATCATTTATGCAGCTTCTCAAATTTACTCAACTTTCGCTTTTTTCTTTTGTAACCTCACCTCAGAAGTAGCAAAAATGTGGTACTCTGTGCGATAGATCCCAATGGGAATTTCAGCACTAGAGGAACAAAGTTTCTGGAACAATCTCCCGTAAGAGCCGATCCACAGATCTTCTTCTGTTATTTTCATCTAGAACAAGAGATCATGGGGTGCAATCATGCAGTGGTCTGGCCATTTTAACCACAGGGATGATTAGCAATATATTTAGGTTTTATGAATTATGTTCTCCCCTGTCAAACTCACAGCACAAAGATATCCTGATCCTGGGGTGGTGTCCAGTCCTAGAAGCAGCCTTGCAATAAGAATCATGTAATCCTTAACAAAAGACTGAAAACAATCACAGGAAAAAACAAATTTAATCACTTTGTATCAATGTTTAAAACATTAATTCTATAAAAAAGTAACTTGAGAAAGGTTTTAGTGACTGAACACAAGAGGGCACTTGTGCGTTTTGGTAGTGATGTTTCTCAGCTGTTTGGAAACACATTTTCCTACCTGGCACTGAGGGAAGTTGTCTGTGTACCAACCTGGTAGAGGAGAGTGTCCAACATGCTGATACTGAACACTCTGCCTGCAGCAAAGGGCAGGCGAAACATAAAGGCCAAGTTGGAGCCTTTGTCACGCTCTTTCTAAAAGGGAAATGGAAACTTTTTACAAATTTCCAAAAATTAATGACAATTATATTATGGAAATGAATTCCTATTTGTGTTTTGGTCTTACCTTCTCCAGCTTGGAGAGAGCCAGTGAATAGCAGTCCTTTGCTCTAAACTGCATGAACCTCATGTTGGATGGATGAGTAAGCTCCGTGATAATACTGAGACTGGGAAACAACCTGAATGTCACAGGATTAAAAAAAAACAACGTTTTTTTGTAAAGAAGGCATACTATTTCTACTTAAATCAAACTTTTTCCTAACAATAGTACTGCAGTTGATGCTTAAGTAGACCCTCATGCATAATGTTTTCTACGAACATACGCAATTACCTGAACATTGTCTGCACATTGACAATCGTTTTGGCATCAGCCATGTAGTCCTCTTCAGCGCTCATTGTGCTCTCTTTATCCACGACAACCAAGTTATCAGCGTAGATAATACCACACTGGAGAAGGCTGTCCAGGCTGCACCATAAACATGTACATGTTGATATGCTAGGAGAATACTGAGCATCTCAATACAGGTGAGTATAAACTCTTTTAAAAACACATTTTATGCAAATGATAAATAAAAATGATACCACTTTACAATAAAGCTCCCTTTATAGATGGCTGATAAATAATTTATAGAAATGTTATTAATTCCTCTATAAACAATTCAAAATAAATCATGAATAACTGCTTATTAAGCATTAGTTAAGGGTGAAAGAGACAAAACTGACCAGTTTCTTGCCAAATAGTGAGCCAAATCTGTTCACCTATATATTTCATATAGAGTTGTTATATTAAACATTTCAGACTACCTTGTAAGCACAATAAGCAAATTTAAACCTTTTTTTTAAATTATATAACATTGTACTTTATCACTGCCTTATAAGTATCTACAACTAATATTATACCCTAAAGAAATAGGTTTACAAATGTTTATTATGTTAGCAACGTAGTAACTTAGTCTGAAATGTTTAATACAACAACTCTAGATAAAATATTTAGGTGGCAGATTTGGTTCACTATTTGACAAGAAACTGCTCAGTTTTGTCTCTTTGTCACCCTTAATTAAGGCATACACATATTAATGATTTATGAAGTGTTTATAGAGGAATTAATAACATATCTATAAACTATTAGCCATCTATTAGGGGAGCCTTATTGTAAAGTGGTACCTAAAAAACAAATAAGTATAATAAAAGCTGAAGATCTGAGGGCCTTACTTGTCTATGGATCCAGCCATGTAATACACCATTGGGAAACAGCAAATGGCCTCCAGGAAATGATTATCAGGCCTGCAGGAAGCATGTGTGATATGGAAAAAAATGTTTTTCTGTAATTTTCTTAAAATAAAAACACAAACGATGCACAAATGCTGGGTTTGATGTGTTTGCAGACAAGAAACATTCAGCATGTCAGTTACTCAGAAGAATCCATGCAGATGACAAAAGCTTTTCCAGAGCTTTATTCTCTTTTGTTTCCCCTGGAATTTGTGCTTTCTATTGTTCAGTACACCCATTGTTTCACTACAAATCTAGTGCTGTTAGTATTTTTTACAGCTAAACAACGGAAAAATGCTAAAGTTTCTGAATTTTTGTGTAGTTAAGAGAGCTACACGAGTAGTTTTGTATGTTATATGTTGTTGTACAATATACTTTGCATATGATGTTTGACAAGCACGTTCAGTACCCAGACTTTTATATTACAAAGCCATGCTGTTGTAATGAATCCTCCACACAACTTAGCCTTGGCTTGTTGAAATATGAAAGGCCGTCCCTGAAAAAAATGTTGCATGAATGGGAGCATATTGTTCTAAAACCTGTGTAGACTTTTCTTCATTGATGGTGCTTTTCCAGATGTGTAAGCTGTCCATGTCATAGGCGCTGATGCACCCCTATACCATAAGAGAGGCAGGTTTTTGAACTGTCTCCTTAAGTAAGGGCATAATGGCAGTTTTTTTTTTTTTTTAAAAAGCATTTATAAATTTATTAGTCGAACCACAGAACAGTTTTCCACTTTTCTTCAGTCCATTTTAAATTAAATTTAGCCCAAGAACACGACATCTAACACGGATTTCAGGCCTCATCTTTTGAGCACAGATTTGTCCAAATTCTAAAAATCCTTTTATGGTAATATAAATTCTAGATGATAGAAAATTCATTCGTCCTAATACCACTGAGGAACATTATTTTGAAATTCTACTATTTTAGGGGCACTTTGTTGGAGGCTGGGGAATCTCGGCCCTCCATTAGTACTGAGAAATTCAGCTTTTCTGAAATGTTCTTTTTATTCCCACACCTTTCGTTGTCTTTGAAGTAAGTTTAAAATTTGCATGAACTAGAGTTCAGCTGACATCATAAACAAACTCTGTTTGCACTAAAATCCAGCCTGATTAGGTTTAGACCAAATAAGTGACATGATTATTCTCTACTTGTTTTACTAAATTGCCTTAATAAGTCCTGCATTACTTTCATTTTATATTTCATCCCATTTGTAACCAGTGTTGTGAAATATTATTCCGTTACATTTTTCATTGTCTGAGGAGACAGTGACTGCAGAATTTAGAAATATATTGTTTTATTTTTCAATTACTATATCTTAAAGTGTTTTACAGAAGTGTCAAAGCTGTTAATATTTGTTTAATTGTTTATTTGTTGTCTTCATGGGTCATTTTGGTACAAACTGATCTCCTTGTTATCTGTGCAAAGAATGTTTTAACAAAATTGCTTTGGACCAAAATCGTTTTCCTATTGTTCCCTATGGGTTGGCATTTCTATTCTTCAGTTTCTGGTTCAATACAAGGTTTGTGAACTATTGTAAAGTCTCCAATTTATTCTGTCAACTTTGGAGAATAATACATCTTGCCTAAAGATTGCTCCCCGCTTGGCTTGATGTTGTTCAGCGATTTTTTTCTTTATAGCCGAAATTATCCAGCAGCACATAATCCAGGTCTTTTAAGGTTGAACTAACACACTAGTGTGCTTCTTCTTTTTAATTTTCCACTTCTAGCACTCACATATAAATTTGTACACCTGTTAACTGATGAAGAATATACATATAAACACTTCTGAGTCCACCACCTTTAATGCCACAGTTTAAAACTAAAATCATCTTATGTAGAGAAATGACTAAACTGTAGCCATTTTGGTCAAACTCTGAAAACAATGTTATGTGAAACCATCAAAAGAACAACAGATGTCCCACTCAAAGTGCTGTAAATGACTTTCAGCTACTACCATATTCGATTTTAGCTCAGTGTCTGTAAAATATATTGTGATTTGCTGTGGTGGCCATATTGATTCAGAAAGTTAATCAGATGTAGATGCACATCATTTCCTGCAGCCTTCATTTAAACCCATTCATATGATATTTTGCTAACAGACACACATGCACAGATGTGGACAAAGCCTTTTTTTCCCCCACTTAGCGAGTGATAATTGTAGATTAAAATTACTTGTTGCTTAAAAACTTTTCATATGCATCCAATTAATTACACATATAAGATACAGATCAAACCCACCAAGATTTATGACTTAAAATTTATTAAATACAATTAATATTTTATAAATCCTTCAGGGATTAGCACAGTTCTGATGTGATAATAAGCACCAGATGTTCAGGAGCCTTTATATTAGTTTATAATCTGATTGGTAAAAATGTCTTTAGGCTGAGGGATGGATGATGAGTCCAGCTGGTGCTGAAGAAAGATTTAGATGCTCTATCACTCAGTTACCGTCCTTCACCACCTTTGCTTTGACAGAGTGTTAATTTATGCGTACGCCCAGTCCGGCTGACTCGAGACCCAAGGCTGTGGTCAAAGTGCGTGGGTGTTTTGCATTTCTCTACGTGACAGCGACTGGAAGGAAAAGACCAAGCGCAGCATGCAGGGAGACTTTATTCCTACGTGTGTGACGCTCTGAGAGTCCTTAGAGCTGGCATGTGGGGGCTGAAAGGGGCCACATTGGGACTGTTGATGAAAGTTTGAGTAGCAAAATAAAAAAACATATTTTTCCCCTTGTAGTACATTTATATAAACCAGGTTTAAGGCAAAGCAAGTTTCCATGGTTACCGTCTGAAGGTAAGGAGAGGTTTTTAAAATATATATATATATATTTTGTCACTAAAACACTCTGTAAATGGTAGCAATAGTGGTAATCTAACATCAGGATTAACAATGGAGTCCCACCTCCACAGCCTTGTCCTAAGTGCTTGCTGACGTGAGCTTTCCAGCGCTCATAATGTTTCCCAGCGTGACACGAAGGAAAACGGCGTGAGGAGAAAAGCGAGGAACAATGTAATACTGTTATGTGTTAAGAACTCACGGGTTATCCAGCAGCAAGACAATGGGGTTGAGCTCTTTTCTGGGTCTGTAATAAGCTCTGAGAGGCACGATGAAGTTATAGAGACCGTTCCCCGCCGTCTCAGCTGACACGATGATGATCTTGTTTTTAAAACCGTAAGCCTTTGCATCCTCGAAGCTGTTGTGCATGCAGCCCTGCACCAGGAGTGAAAAACAGAGAGGTATTTTAGGTGTGTTTTTTTATTAAGTGAAGGGCAGAGCGAGGATAGGAAGGGAAATGATTGAGGCAGCATGTAATTGAGTGACTAAGTTGAAGGAAAAGCGACTGCCCACCTGGTCCAGTCGTAGGCAGCAGAATGGAGCTTTCTCAGCCAACAGATGGCACAAGGTGGGCGAGCTCCCAATGTACGGAGAGTTGGGAGGATAACCTTTCACATACCTGGAAACAAAGCCAGGATGTATGAATGATAAATCATACCACGTGGTATTTGTTTTAATTTGTGTTTCTTCAAACAGATCACAGCTGGCTCGTGATAAGAGAATTTGAGATATTTCTTATAAATAAAGGAAAATCCTACTTTTCAACAACTGCACGAATAAAAAGACAAAAATGTAAATTGTTACAGATATATTATGTCTCGAAACCAGATTCTTCCACTCTGAATTTGTCATTCTAATTAAAAATAAAAGCTTAAAATAATGGCTTAATTATGACTTATCGCAATATATGATAGTATTTTATAAATATAACTTAGCATCTCAAAATTATGGGATCCGATCTCACTATTATGAGATTCTAAGTCATTTTCACAAGATGATAAGTCAATAAAAAGATAGAATGAATCATAATTTATAAAGTCTCATTAGTAATGCCTTTTGGAAATGGGCTTTCAAAGACTTCACAAAAAGGTAACTGGAGAAAAAACAATTGATATTCATATTAATACATCACATGCTGCTCTGAGGCATCAGAGAACTGCAGTGAATGACAACCAAATAACTGTTCTGCAGGAGCGCACCACATGGGCTAAAGAGCCCTCAGCAGCTGAGTCACCATTTAGACTCCCTTCATTTCTTGTTTATGCCCAGTGTTCTAACACATTAAAACGCTACAAAAAATGCATTTCAGATGCCAAAAACATAAAAAGCCCTTTTGTCAAAAACTTATATTTCACCTCCATCTGAAAGAATCTTATCTTCAGTTTTTGTGCCGATGTTCCGATGCTATTTCCTGTTATGACATGAAAGTTTAGAGTATATAACAGGAAAATAAACTCTTACTCGGTCGATGAGCGTCCCTTTTCATCTGTAAAGACGGTGTCGTCTTCTGATTGGTCACTTAAGAGGTCACAAGGCAGGATGGAGGCTGAGTCGGCTATTTCCTGAACTGGATCGATGCTCGGTCGTCGACCTGCTCCGTTTACTGTAGGGGGGACCAGCTTGCCCCCAGAAATGTTTGGTGGACTTGTGTTCTGAAGATCTATAGCAACAGTACCTGTGAACATGTTCATTCGGTCTTAAATAAATACAGAACTTCTAAATCCGTTTGTTGAAATTTGCTTGAGCTTTTATGTCCCGGGTTGAGTTTTTCTCACCCATGCTGGCAATGATGCTGTGCACTGGGAGTTGTGAAGGCCCATCATAGATTCCCCCAGCAGGACGGCCTTTTCTCTCCTCCTGGTTGAAGATAAAGGCTGAGTTCTCCTCTTTGGTGATGTTAATGTAGTAACAGGTGTCTGCGGCAGCCATTATGTGGTGCGGGCCAGGATTCAGCAGGATGCTCTTGTTTTCCTCCCTTTTGATACCAATAAGACATACCCCATACCTGGAGACGCGCAAAACTGCAGTTACTCTGAAACAGCCACTAACAAGCAAAATGAGTAACTCATTTTTCCCTTTGCCATAGTGTGGGCAGTGTTGCCATAGCCGATGTGTTAAAACAGAAAAAATGGGAACGTACGAGCATCTAAAAGGATCAGAAAATCATCCTGAGGTGAGTGATGCCGACAGCAACGTTCAGCCTGGAAACCTTGGTTCTCAGCATCCAAAGTTTGACGTAGAGAAACATTGTTGGAAAGGTTATATAAACTGTTATAAAAACAAAATTCTCTTATTTTCATGTAAGCAATGCGTTCTGCCCCTCAGCCAAAATGGTCGTTTTTTTATTTAAATGGCAAAAAGTCACACATTTCCATGTTTCAGTCAGATTAAGTCACGCTGGGCTGCTCTGAAATTAGATAAAATTTAAAAACATTGCATTTTTGGAAAGTATGCATATTGCCTGCCACCTTTCATGCCAAAGTTTTAGGCTTTTGAGGCTAAGGTCATCTTTTAATGAGAAATGACAGCTACAAATAGTTTGGTAAAAGCTTGAAAATAACATGTTCACACAACATTGCAAGGTCTTGCATGGTGTGTACAGTGGTTCTTAGCTGCTACTAAATTAAATGTTTAATCAGAAATGTTTTCTCATTTTAAAATGACCTCCACAGGCTTAAGAGTTTCTTTAAAAAAATCTTATAGTTAAGGTCGGCTTGGGTTTCCTGAGCTATCCCTTAGTCATCAATCAATCAATCAACCTTTATTTATACAGGTGAATATACAGTCATGCTGCTAGGTTTAGACTGCTGGAGGACAAATGGACCACATCTTCTCACTCTGCTGCTGTCTTTACTCACTCTAGTCTCCATGTTTGTATTTGTAATTATTTATATCCATGACATGTATTTTTCTTTGTCTTCACTCTCATAGAAACTACACCTAGACCAGCCGTTTTGTGTTTGTTTGTATTGCTTTCCTGTCCTCTCTAACCCCATCCAGTTTAGGCAGGCCCGATCCTGATGGAGGAATTCTTCCTGTTAAAAAAGGGAGTTGTTACTTTCCACTGTCGCCAACGTGCTTGCTCAGGACTGTGATGAAATGAAGATTTAACTTAATCTGCTGTCTTCTTAGATAGATAGATTTTACTAATTGGCATTAAAATACAAGTGAATTATAAGTAATTAATTAATTTATTTTTGTTAACTGGCGCTGTATAAAAAAACAGAATTAAGCTATTGACATTTTTGTGCTGGCTAAAGTTAAAAAGGGGTGGTGGCCATCTTGAATTAGGTTGACTCCAAATGCTAATTATTTGTAGATATACATACAATACATACTTTCTGAGTTTTTCATTCAAATCTGTTTGGTAATTCACAAGATATTTTTTGCTAAAAGACTAAAAAAACACCCACATTTCACACATACACACACATTATTGCCATTGTAGCGAGCAATATAAATCAGTAAAACTTCCACTTGACAACATCTGCATAAAATGAGAATGTTTCTGTCAACTCACTTCTTGTGAGCATGAAAAGAGGCGTACGTAAAGCTTTTGCCATTATACTCTCCGAAAAACTTGCTGTCACACAGCCGAATGTGGTAGACCTCGTTGCCAGAGCAACACCCATACATCCTCTGCCACTGCTCTGGAGACTGCTGGCCTTCTCTGCAGTGAGAAAATACAAATAAATAAACAAATAAATAAATAAAAGAGAGTCCAGTAAAACGAAATGTTATTAAAATCTAATACATTTACCAAGATTTATTCATGCAGTTTTGGCAAGCACTAAACAATGAAACCCTGCTTTTAACACCAGTAACACCTATTAGTGATAAAAGGCAGTCATTATTGGGAAAGAAAGAAAAACTCTCCTTTAAAAACATCTTTCTAGACTTTCAGGGTCACAGTGGGTCTTTTAATGAAAGCAGGCAGATTGTTCGGTCTTAGACAGACTTTTTGGCTTTGTGACAGTCTTTGTAATGAATTCTGGTGATAACAATTACTGTTCAAGCACTTTAATGGAGTTGAATGAGCTACTCGAGATGCCCAGAATATTACCAAGTGGTTTGCACACTTGTCTTTTAGCAGTTATCAATACTTATGGATAATGACTTGGATGACTTTTCTGACAAACCTATTGTGATATTTACAGATACAGAGCTATACAGTATACTGTACACCCCCCACTCCTCCCCATGTGTGGGTGGTTGATTGCCTCAGTCTCTGACATGAGTTGTCTGTTTGCATGCTGGGAAAAATCATTTACCACCACAGAGCTTTTCAAGCTGTTTTATAGAGAATATATGCTTTAAAAAAAGAAAAGAAAAAAAATCAATTTTGTGTGACACATGTTCTCCATGTTTGCTGCATTTTCTTCATTTCTCGTGGTGTTCTACAATAACTACGAGTTTCGTCCATGCTTTAGCTTTCTTCATAACTTTCTTTGCCCGTTCCTTGGTTTCTTTAAACGAATCAGCTGGTGTGACCATGCGAAGGCATCTGAACTTTGCAGTCACAGTGGGTGGGCCAAAGGGGTTGGTGACGGTGGCAGTAATCAAAAGCTTTAGAAGGTTATCTAAGATGACTGACCGTCCACGGGAGGTGTGTACCAGGAGGGTAACCAAAGTGGAAGTGGCAGGACACACACAGTTGAGAGCCAACATGGCGTACTTGAACTCCTCCTCACACACAACCTGATCTGAAAATGAACAGGAAGTTAAGTACAGCTCATGGTAGGAGAAGTGAATAAATTCCTTGGATCAAAAATACAGGAACAATAGATTGAAAATAAAGATACCAAAAAAAAAAAGTATTAAAAATACACCTTTGATTACAAAGAAACAAAAGTAAGTTTGTGATTTTTAGTTATCCTGTTTCTTCTTAACCTTAAAAAAACAAGAAAACATGAGTTTTTGGTAGCTCTTTTGTATAGAGGTAATCACAACAGACCTTTTATCTCCACCTCATCCATTATTTTGATGCAGGTCCTAAAGATCAGAACTGAACTGGGTAAAAAGGCTTTTAAATTGTTCGCCGATGACATATTCCAATATATACGTCATTGAGTTGAGCGCACCTACAGCACCCCTAAAACACCCAAAATGGATTCCACTGCAGAGAGTCAGTCAGAAGATACACACCACCCATGGCCTTATTGAAAGATTATTGGAAGACTATTGAAAGACTATTGAAATACTATTCAGTACAGAAGGACAGATTTTATCTCCCAAAAGAGCCAGACTGGACTCAAAAAACTTTGAAAACCAACTTCTTCTGAACTTGAACAATAAATTCTTGCTGCAATATTAAAATGTGTCAGTTCATGGAATGTTAGGAGACAAGAGATGTCTCCAGATGTCTTGACACTCTGGTCCAAATTTTGAAAATGTTGTCAGGAAGTTAAAATATTGTTCACTACTGACAAGGTTGACTAGACAGTATTTTAACTAGTTGATGACAAACTGGAGTTGAAATGATCAGATATTCCTTTGTTAGTTGTGGCTAATTCCCCTTTTTTCAGGCAGACAACTTTTACTTAAACATGTTTACTGCAGTTAAAATGACACATTGGTTTTGCGTTGTGTTAAATAAAAACTTTCAAAGGTAAAATTATTCCTTTTTCTTATTTTGCTTAATGGCATTTAACTCTGCAGGTCATCCCTGAAATTCTGATGCACAGAATCACCAGTCCAGGTGTGAACTGTGTCACAGAGTAAACACAATAAAAACATGTATTATCTGCAGCATTGTTCATTAAAATGGCTCAATACTATTAATGTATTACAGAAAATATACATATAGTAGGCACACTTAATGATGTTGTAGACCATTGCATTATGTAATACATTCAGGAAGTACATGTACTTTTAATACTTTAAGTGTTTTAAAAGCAAACACATACTTTTACTTAAATAAAAATGTTAATGTGGTACTTCTACTTTTACTAGAGTACATTTTTGTCTGTTTATTTGTACTTTTACTTAAGTACACTGAGTACTTTCTCCACCACTGGTTTGATGCTGCTGTCTTGGCCAGATCACTCTTGGAAAAGAGGTTTTTAACCTCAACAAATTATTTTCCTGGTTAAATAAAGGATACATACATACATCCTGTCAGAACCCTCCCCAGTCACTTCTATCTTCTACAAGTTAGGGTGATTAGGAATGAGTCCCGTAAAGGGAGAGCCCAAGTTGAATGGTTGGAGTCAGAATTAGAGATGGTGTGGACGTGTGTAGAGGAGGGATTTAGACAGAGGATATCGAACATGGAGCCACCAGAGAGGAACAACAAGAGGAAGACCACAGAAATTGTGGACAACATGACTGTAGGTGGGGAGTTGACAAGGCTTAAAGCCCCTCAGTGTGAATACACAGACTCTGATTCCAAAAATACAACATGGCAACTTCTGTAAAAATACTTCCCAACAAGCGATGGCAGAGACACTTATCAATATATTGTATATGTCTATGTTGGGGACAGAGTGGAGTGGATGGAGACAAGTGTCTTGTTTGGGACAAGACGGTACTGAGACTTTTTAATGAAATATGGTTTGGAGTCAGTGACGCTAACAAAAGTACAGGAAGCTGAGCTGTAAAAAGTCAAGATCGTGACAGGCTTTTCTTTTAAGCACAAATGGGATTAATATAATTTAAACACTTAAGAATCAAAGAGTTGGTTTAGTATTAAAGTGATGTTCAGAAACAAACATAATCCTGACTGTTTTAGAATGCTCACCTGCAAACTTCACATGAAACTTATTTTCAGGTTTGAGTATCTGGACATAAAGAGGACAGTTTGGAGCAAAGTCTTTTACCGCCCAAGCTCTCAGGATAGTCTGATGGTCCTGGTAGAAACAACAAAACATTGCACATTTTTATCCTAATGAATGAGTGCACTTTTTTTAATAGATGGCATTAAAAGAAAGGTTAAAATAGGGGAAGAAAAAAAATACAGCAGAGCGCATTAATCGTTTTTCGTCTTACCGCTGCCATTCGATCGACCTCGTTCCGACTGCTCAGGATGAAACAAGCCTCTGCGTCATCCATTCTGCAGCAGCGTGACAGCATAGAAAGCAAAGTTGAAACAGTCATTTTAGACACGAATCATAATAACAGGGATAACATAATCACATCTTGACACCAAAGAATCAACAGAGAAGCCACCTGAACTGTAAGAATATAACATAATTTGATCTGTGATTCAGTTAAGCAATACCTGCACTATCATCAGACATCCAAACAACTTGAATGTTGAATGCTGTGTGACTGTGGACCTGTTTTTGCATATGATTAACACAACCAGAGGAGTACAGAATGCAAAACAAGTGTGGGAGGATTTGAAATGGTGCCAGATGAAGGATGCAAGTGCGCCACACACCCAGTCCTTCCTTTCTAATTGCTCTATTAAGACCCTGATGAACATATACAGAGTTACATAACCAATTATCATTAAAGCACTTATTTTGAAATTCATTCTTTTGAAACTCTTTCAAACAACTGGCACACATCTGTAATATCCAGAAATGAGTATAACTTATGAAAATCTTAATGCACCTCTGAAAATAGCTCAACTGAGTGTAAAGATGAGTGGAAGCAACAGAATTATTACTGCTTGAGTTTGACTGTAACTCTGTAAAACAAATGGAAGTCTTCCAGAAATATAGTTTTAGTCCTGTGTGTTTGTTGAACTGCTGTCACTGTGAAGGAGTATTGATGTATACATGGATTCATTTGTGTCAAAACAACAACAAAAGATAAATAAACATTTGCTTTGGCAAATAGAGTGAAATCAGATTTATATTCCTTTTTCAGATTTTTTTCTTGTGTTTTTCATCAAACCTTCAGAAATCAATTAAATGTCTGACATGTCATGTTGATTATTTTAAGAGGAGCAGACTTTTACCAGTTAGATTTTAAAAAAGAAGTATAAATCATAAGTTTTGACAAACTTATTTGCTAAAATATAGGACTGGCAGAATAGCTAGTTGATCTGGGCGATACCAAAAAGGATCGTTTTCAATATATTGGATTTTTCTGCTTCAGCACATATTTGCTCCAAGCTTTTGACAAAACACAACCTATTCATTTTGTTTAAATACTTTTACATATACATGTGTACTTTAATGAGCTGATCAGACTGAATGAGCTTTGCATGTGTACTGATCTGTTGCCAGCTGCACAGAGAAGCATCAATCATAACAATTACTAACATTTGAGGATAAGTCCAGTAAATATAATGATTTGTTTGAGCACACAATTAAAAGAACCTTTAGCAAAATAACCAGCCAAAACTACTGTCTCATTCTGAACCTCAAGAGGGATCAAAACAAATGTTCCCTGAATAAAATGAAGATGAAAAACACAGTGAAATTTAATTTAGTTTATTTAGTTAATTTGTTCTGCTGCTGCTGGAAGGACTTCACAGACATTAGTTTCACGTTTCATACACTAAAACTAAAGGAACTAAATTAGAATTAGTCATTAAAAATGTTTCATAAATCTGGTACACTGTAGTGTGAGCTCTTAGGCAGTGTAATGTATCTCCAATTATATTGTAATTCTTTATCTGTTGAAAAATTTGATTAAAAAAAAATTTTTTTTCCACACATATTATAAGTCATTCCACTCTTGTAAAAGAGACTTCTAAAATAATTTACTGTAAAACGTCTATTAAGACAAAACTTGAAAAGGTTCTGTAGTGATTTATTTATTCTGCATTTTGACCAAAACATATCAAAACATTTTTTTAATTTTTATAAATCCCTTAGGAAGTTGTGCTTTCTCATTTAAAACCAATAACATGTCTAATTATAAATAAAATAATTAAAAAAAACCTTACTGCACGTTGATATTATTGACGCATATTTATTAATTGAAAATGTTTTATTTTTAGCATGCACTAAGATAATTTTATGTCTGGAGCCCAAGTCAAACTGTACGGAATTATCATGTTTGTACAATATGAATATATATATATATATATATATATTTTTTTTTAATTTTTTACAATAAATTTAAAACAGTAATACTCTTCCTTAAAACTGACTCTTTTTTTTTTTGGTTTATTTTTCATCAGTAGTAACACAACGAACCAATATATTTCGCATATTATCTGTTTTCACCCCCTTTAAATCGCGTCATATTGAAATTTGCACATATAACTGGGACGTTACAAAAGCCAAAATCCACAACACAAAGAAGTATTAGTACTACAATAAAGACATCCAGAGGATTCTTTACGCTGGTTTACTCTTGAGTCACTGAGCTGCTTTTGTCTGTGTGAATAATCAGAACAGCAGTGGCTTTTGTGCAGATAAAGCAGGAACTGAGTGGGAAAACAACAAGAACAAAATCAAATCTAACAAAAAAGTGTGAAATACATTGTCTAATGCTTTCCCCCCCATTTTCCGAACGAAATCCCAGAGTAACACATTTAAATAATACTCTAGTTTGCACATCAACAAAGAGTGAACAGCTGTTTCTCATTCAACTCTTTTGTTTCTATAAGCATCAATAAATAGATCTGGTCAAAACAAACTTTTATTTTTTGGAACTGAAAACACTTTTTCACACTATGTCTGTCCATGGTAGGTGTACAACCATAATTCCCCCAAAATTTGGACTTTGTGAAAAAGGTTTAAAAAAAATGCAATAACTTGGAAATCTTATAAACCTGTGTTTTATTCATATTTCAACCATTTAAGATAATACATTGCATAATCTTAAAGAGGAAATAAGATGATTTTGCATTTAATGACACAACATCTAAAAAAAAAATGGGACAAGGGCAACAAAAAACTGTAAAAGTAAATTGTATGATAGTGAAACAGCTGGAGGGACATTTAGCAGATAACTGGGTTAACTAGTAACAGGCCAGTGAGGTGACTGGGTATAAAAATTGCATTTTAAAGAGGCAAAATTGATCAAAAGTAAAGATGGGAAGAGGTTCATCAGTCTGGGAAACAATACATCTAATAAAAATGGAACAATTTCAGAATAATGCTCTTCAGTGGAAGGTTGGAAAGACTTTACATATACAGTACCATAATCGACAGCTCATGAGATCATAAAGAGTCTGGAGAAATCTTTGTACACAAAGGAAAATGCTAATGCCACGATCTTCAGGTTGTCGGGCAGCACGGCACTAAAACAGATTCTGTTGAAATTGAAAACATTTTGGCACATCCCAAACGAATGAGCAGCTCCTACATCACATATGAATGGGATAACATTAATTACAAAAACTACACAAACATGTCTACTGTTAAAAAGAGGGGAGGCTTCACAGTGGTAAACATGGACTGTCCCATATTTTTTGAGATGGGTTGCTGCCAAAAAACTTAAAATTACATTTTTTGACTGAAAACTTCCTGCTATTCCTCTTTGGTGAATACTTTTAGGCTTCACGTACTTGGCTCTCAGCAGATCTTGATCTTTGAGGACAGACCCCTGCAGATAGATGACTCTTTGGGACCAAAGAGGAATCTGCAGCACCCTTCGCACTTGCAGGTCCATCTCAGTAGGGCACAGGATCACCACGTAGTAGTCCTTGAAAGTTAAACCAACCCTGAGTTAGAAAGTGCAGAAAAACGTGAAATAAAAATGTACACGGACGTCATTTGGTACCTGCAGTCTGGGATGTGCGTAAAACTCATTAAGAAAATCCATGAGCAGGTCTATTTTGAGTGCGCTGACACACAGAACTACGTGTTTTTCTGTCTGAGCTCTGTGGCGGCTGTAGTTCCCTCCAGACTTCTGTCTCTCCATCCACAAGTAGATCAGCTCCTCGAACTGACACACAACAGACTTTGTCGCTAAAGAACGTGTGAAAGGCAGCAAAGATGAGCTGCACGTCCTCCTACCTGGAGAGGCAGCACCACCAGAGCCACACAGATCATGATGACCACCAGCAGTTGGGAGGGCCATATGCGGGGGGTCACATCCCCAAAGCCCACAGTGGAGAAGGTGACGATGCAGAAGTAGAAGGAGTTGAAGAGGGAGAGGTGCTTACCTGCTCTCTCTAGATGCTGAATCCCACATGTGCTGTTAAAAAAAGAATGCAATCAAAGTCAAAACAAAATCAATATAAAGTCCTAGCATTTCTTAAAGGAATGCATGTTGCCCACCGCTGTTCATGCCAGACCTTTAATTGATTACTTCATGCTGGAAAGAGATGGAGTTATAGTTCTTATATATGATCTCATGTGATATTGTGAGATCTTCTTCCTCTTCCTCAGAGAATGTGTGGTAAATGACTCTCAGCACTGCTACACAAAACTGAGCTCAGCACCTAAAATTAACAGAGTTAAAGCCACTTTTATATTTACGAAAAATGACAAGGCGTGATCTTCGACTTGACTTGGACTGACTCCAGATGTTGTTGAGTTTTAGTTTTACATCCATTGATTACTTTCTGAGAGTTTAAGTAAAGTCTGTCCAGTGGTTCACAGGATGTTTTGCTAACAGACAGAGTTGACTTCATCAGGTCATGATGTGCCATAACACAAAGACACAAACAGTGCACTCCTGGTTAACACATCAGTTTTTGTTACAGACAGAACAGACAGAAAATATGTGAGTTCAAAGCAATTTGTTAAATTTCATAAACACTTTTGTGAGATTTTATTTTATTTAATTTGTTCATCATTATAGCAACATTTAACTAAAAAAAATATATGTATATACATATATATGTATGTATATATATATGT
>NC_056515.1:23224135-23233397 GCF_014905685.2 Nematolebias whitei
TTTAATTCTTCCTTGAAAATTCCTGAAAATAATCATGTAAGATGGTACAAGAAATATGGAAACAGATTTTTAGTAGTTAGACATGAGTATTCTCGATTCCTTGAGATGAAATGTGAAAAAAGCTTTCCCGCTTAGACTCAGAACATTTGCTCCCTATTATTGTAATATTAGAAAATTGTCTGCTGAGAAATGTCACATTTTTCCATGCCTATTTGACCTTTTAACAAAATAACAAACGGTCTCTGATTATACAAGTTCATCGTGTGCAAACTCATCACTCTGTTTTTCCTCTCCTACTAAATCTCTCTGTCGTTTTTAGTATTAGATACACATTTTCTATATCCATGGACTAATAAACTAATAGTCTTTAGTAATCTGTACTAAAGTATGGTTTTATAAACAAAAATTAAAGAAGTTTGAGAAGTCAGCCTCACCCGGTGAAAACGAGGCAGAGCAGGGTGCAGATTAGAATGAGGACCTGGTTGAACATGGCGGAGTTGGTCCTCTGGATTGCTCTGTGAACGTCGTTCTGCACCAGAAGGAGCAACAAAGATTTCATTTTGAAGGTGAAAAGTTAATGACACGCATGCTTGAACACATTAAGCTCGCCCCATACAAAATAACTTTGCTCTGAAAAAAAAACATCCATTCTGCAGCATTTTAGCACAACACGGTAGAAACGATGCGAACAAAAGAGGAAATCTCTTAGTGCACACTTTTCTTCATGCACACAAACAGCAGGAAAAAAAAGAAGATGCTGCTGTCAGGGCTGCTGATTTGTAAAAAAACAAACAAACAAAACAAAAAGATATGGCTTCCACTCACAATCATGTTCTCCAAAGCACATTTTGCCAGCCAGCAGTTGAGGAACACAGGGATGAAGATGTTCCTTATCGAAGGCCAGAAGATCTGAAAATAAAGGTAGACGGTTTTTTATTGACAATGAAAACTGCACATGAGCAAATGTAACGTTCGCTTGTTTAAATGTTTCTCGTTTGGTCTAAATGCACATTTACCTGCCTATATAACACAGTGGAGCTTTTTAATCATTTTAATGGCTGCAGTTCACATATGGTGCTACTGCACCGATACTAAAACTACTGCAATTATAGAGAAAATACAGCAGTTATTATGCTTAGACAAAGCTAAAAGAAAACCTCTCAGAAGTAAAGCATGAACTCCTCAAGACCTCTGAAAGTCTTTGTTAATAAGCACAAGGATGTTAACATCATTTCTTGTGTACAGCTTGGAGAATGCATCAATCAGACTTGTTTTGAAGTTGTTGCCTCGTTAGATTCATCATGCAATAGCTGTGCAATTGTTTTGTGATTTGGGGAATTTGAAGCTGAAGTGAACAACAGTTCAGGTCAGTCCTTAAAACAGTTATTGTTTGTTGGCAGTGTGCACGTTTTTTTTTAAGAAGGCAAGTATTATTTCAAAAAAGAAAGAAGAGAAACAGTTGCCATGGTGCTTTCCCCTCTTCTCTTTTTGAATCCTGCCACCACTTCTTCCTCCCAGTAAATGATGCACAAATACTGGTCACACAATAGATCGAGCCTCTGTTGCTCCGTTGTAATGAACTGTGTGGTTTAACAGCTTTCTGTTAGCACTTGACACCACAGCAAATCTTTAGTGGGATCAAATCCCAAGTTTCAACCCTGAGTCCTCACGTTTCAGTCGGCTTTAGAGATGAATCACAGATCCTGACTCTATCCAGTTTTCCTGCTTCAACACTATCACCAGCTGCCCAACAAGTTTTTTTTTTTATAAGACTGGGATAATCACATTTATTTTTTGTCCCTGCATGTTCAGGATGTTGATATGTTCTGATACATGAAACACATATATGTTTTGTTAGTGGTGATGTCGTAAAAAAATCCATGCACAGTTTATTCATAGCAATGTATAAATGCATTAACAACAAATGTACGTCTGTCATTATGAGCACTCCCCTAGAGAGAACAGTTTTCCATGTCCACGAGCAGGGATTAACACATTTAGACAAAATTAGTGTTATTCCTGTAAAGGCTGCAAATTAAAACTACAACACGGTAACAAACCAACTACCGTATATTCCAGCGTATAAGTCACATTTATTATGTGTTTATTTAATGGTCAAAACAGCTTCATTTCGTCTGGGCCATCCATCCATCCATCCATCCATCCATCCATCCATCCATCCATCCATCCATCCATCCATCCATCGCAGCCGGAGCCGCTAGCTCTCCAGTAGGAATGTGCAATATATGCGGTACACGGTAGAAACGATAGACATTTAGCCTATGATAGAGCTCTGTCTTCTACCGGCTAACTGCAGTAATGCTGTGTCTGATGTAAAAACAGAGTTGTCAGATTTAATCGTTAAATTTTTTGAGTTGAAAACTGTGCGTAAATGGTGTTAAAGTCTATTTTCTTCGAGAGCTAAGTAGCAAAGTTACAAGCTAACTGCGGCTGGCTTACCGTACTGTTGATGTATTCAGACACATGCGCAAAACGCTGTGTTCTGTCAAAAGTTAAAGTAAGACTTGGTCAGCTTTAGAGAGTGCAATTGTGCTAAATAAAAAAGGTTAAACCTTGTCTCTGATCTGTGAAAAGAACACTGTGTTGTGTGATTTTACTGCGAGACCCTCTCTGTTCAAAATCACAGAGGAAACTGGTCGCCATTTTGTGTCAGCTCTCCTTAAAGCGGAAGGAGACGCCCACTGGAGGGTTAAGTGTTTTCAGTGTGCACTTTTTTATATGTGAAATGCTGCTCTATTGCAGTTCATTTATTAAGTGAGAAGACTGGAAAATGTTGAGTTAACAACATATTCTTTTGTTTAAAACATACTACTAAAACTCCATTTGATATCTTTTGTACTGTTTTGCACTACAAGAAAGAAACCTAATACTTGATTTGTTTTTTTATTTAAAACTCTTGGGACCTAGTAGTGGAATTTTCTTGATTGAGATTATATTATGGTATAGCAGTTTTTAAAATAAATTATGGCAAAAGGACACCATATGTTTTTTTGTTTCATTCCTATTGCAAGTTTTATACCAAAAACATATCCTGATATATATCGTTATGGCTACCCATCACAACTGATATCGGGATATGAATTTTATGCCATACAGCACATCCCTACTCTCCAGCATTCCTCTGCCTTCACCAGCTGAGTGAAGCGAGCGTGCAAGGGAGGACTCGTTGTTGCAGTTCTTAGAAATTTAAAGCGTCAGTCAAAAATTGCGTTACGAATATGTAAAAAAAGCTTCTATAAGTCGCTGGACTGACAAATCTATGCAAAAAAACTGTGACTTATACGCTGGAAAATACAGTATATGGAACTTACGGTTATAATGAAGGGAACTGTGTTGATCATCTCCAGTAGAAATGACACCTGAAACATCTGCTCCCAAATGTTACCCTGAAAGCAAAAACGTGTTCAGCCGTTGTCATGCTTTTGCTGAAAGGACACAACAGTGGACACAAACTGTGGGTCAGAGCACAGATACCTTCATATATATATGTGTAAATACAAATACAATTTATATAATATATTACTGTAAGTAGCCTTCACCAACCACTTACTGCCTCAGCTCAACCACATCCTGTAATTACCATTGATTCTTAATGTTTCTGTGACAAATGACTTGGCTAATTACACCACTTATGGATTGTCAGTCTAATGCTTCACAAGCTTTCAGTTGTGCAGAATGCATTAATCATGTTAGAGGGTGATGTGATTTTTTTTGTGTTAATTGTAAATCAGTCTTACCTTGTAGCTCAAATACATTAATAGCATTGTCTCCAGGAAGCTAATGATGGCCACGATCACCTGCACAAACAGGAAAAACAATCCGTAACATTTAAATTACTTACAACTACAGATCAGAAACTATTCTCTGGGAAAACAATTAGGTTTTTTCAAAAAATTTTAGTCTGAAGCATTTATGCTTCAGCTTAAGTAGATATTAAGTCAAATCACAGATTCAGGTTTGTGTAATTATTATTCCTGTAATTTTGTTTAGACTCACTTGAATGGCCCACACTGGAGCCTTCCTGTCCACCCAGAAGATCAACTCCCTAACAGAGAGAGGACATACAAAAACTCTTCATTTATGTTTCAGAGTAAAACAAGCATTTCTTGAATATATGCATATCACCTGCTGCTTTACATGCCAACGTTTTAAAGATATTGTGTGATCCATTAGTGCTTTAATTCTATGATGTGGATGACTCTCAGCTACTGTCACGCCAAAATTTATCACAATATCTATAAAAAAAAGACTGTTTTAATAATAATTTTTGTGTTTAGAAAGTTTGATTAGCTGTGGCAACCATCTTGCATTGGATCAGTTGTTGATATACATACAATGTTAACTTTCAGATTAAAATCTAATGAATAGTTCATGAGATATTTTGCTAACAGACATACAAACACATCCACACATATGCATAAGCAATTACATGATTGCTCACTTTTCATGGCAGTGGGCAACAATAAATACCTTCACAGGTCACAGCAGAAGTACATACAAATATGAGTTGAGATAAAAGTGCTGAGCATGTGTCTTCCACAAGTCTTCACAACAAGAAACAACTGATTTAAACAAAAGTGGCAGAAATGAGATAAATTCATTATGTTCATGGTAATCACATCTTCTGCTGCCTACCAGTTAATTTCTCTGTCCTGCACCGATCCGTTCCACAAGCAGTCAACGCTGAAAAGCAGCAATCAAGGTGAAGAATAGAAATCAAAAGAAGAAAAAAGCCTTCATGAATATATATATAAAGATCTGGAGTTTGGCAGGTCAGAAAGGTTAATACATTAGACTCTTTAATATTCATGCACAATTATATAGTTTCTCAACTTTACACTCAATATGGTAACTTTGTTAAACACCTGCTTTAAACCGAAGCTCTAGCATTCACTGAGGTTATGTATATTGCCCACCTTCTTTCAGAGTATTAAACTAACATCATCTTATGAAAAGAAATGACAGCATTTTAAAATAACTTAAAAAAAAGTAAATAAACAATTTCATGTGATGTTAAATAGATGTGAATGACTCAAGAACAGCCACATTAATTTTAGGTCCATATTTGAAGAACCGACAGACTTAAAGCCATTCTTGTGTTTGGGTTGACTCCAAAAAGCCAATCAGTTCAAGTTGCATGTTCCTTGATTAGTTTCTGCAAGTTTATTTCAAATTTGTCCTGTGGTTCACGAGATTTTTTTCTAACAAACAAACAAACTCGCATGCAATGACGTTGTCTTCCCTCTTGCCTTTTGGTTGTGGTCAAATAAGATGTATAAAATGATTTGGTAACACTTTGCAATAAGGTACACAACATTTGATTAGAGAACACCTCAGGAACAAATCAGGAGTTAATGGGTAGTTAACCAGTACTTATTGGAGAACAAACAGCCAAGCCTTATTAGGGGACTACTGGTTAGTTATGTTGTAAATCAAGAGGAACTAATCAAGAATGGGTAGTTAACAAGTAAACCAAAGAGGAACAAATCAGGAGCTAACAGTAGGTAAAAGTCAGGTTGTGATTAAACAATGACTGGTTCCTCAGTAAGTACTTGGTATGATGCTTCACTACATCAATGGACAAAATAATAGCCATTCATTGATTTGGTACTCAGTAAGTGATAGTCAGACATAGTTAAGATGACAGCAGCATAAGATTATGAAATTGCTAATCAGTGGCAATAGGAAACAGGTTTTTGACAATAACGAGCTGTGACCTCACTGGTGTAGGGTTTATTCAGAACTCACATGGATAATTTCTCCTCTGTTTCTGTGGTAACAAACCATTAGTCTCCTAATAAGGCTTGGCTGTGTGTTTCCCAGTAGAGCTGTCATTTCTAACCCGAAACCAGAGCCCAGCCCGGTCCGGGTCAGGCCGGACCATAATAATGTGATTAATGTGCGGGCCGGGCCGATGACGAGCTTTTGATTGAGTCATGGACACTCGCGGAATATCCAGTTATATGGCAACATGGCTTACCATCACCAGCCGAACACGGCCATTTGACCGCGAGCTGACCAGTCTTGAAAGAGGTAAACATTTCTGTTACGCTTCAGATGGGACTATACTGCCAGGTAGCAATCCATTAAAGCCCAAATGGATGTTCATTCAGCCGCTGCACTCAGCAGACGCGCGTGGCCGATGACCCAAAAGGTGAGATCCCAAAATATCCAACATGTCAGAGCAGGGTCCATGTCTGAATAATGCTGAATGCAGGCAGAAGCAGTGATTTAATGCACTTTGATGGCCATGAAAGGACAAACCCCCTTCAGCATTGATCTTCTGACCCCTTAGCCACAAGAGTCCGCCGACCCTTAATAAGCAGTCAAAGCTTAATTAAAAATATCAGGGAGATTTTTGGGTTCGGACCTGTAATTACTGTTAATTCGTCGGGTGGGGTGGGGTTCAGAAATGATGGCTACGGGCTGGGGCCAGGTCAAGTCAGACTTTTTGGGCTCGAATGCAACTCTATTACCCAGTAAGTACAGGTTAACTACCCATTAGTTCTTGATTACTTCCTCTTTATTTACAAGGTAACTAACCAGTAGTCTCCTAATAAGGCTAGGCTGTGTGTTCCCCAGTAAGTACTGGTTATTACCTCCTGATTTGTTCATGATTCATTCCTGAGGCATTCCCTAGTAGTTAATCAATTTTTGTGTACCTCATTGTAAAGTGTTACTGAAAAGTCAGTGCTTTTAATGTATATTTTCAACAGATTGACAACTTTCATGTTAAAAACAAGGTTGCACTCTTTATACTTGAACTAATTTACACACAGTTCTTTGTAAATGCTGTAAGGTTGCTTTCATTCAATGCGTAATTATTACCAGATGTAAATGTTCTTTTTTTTTTTTAAATGAACAACCAGCTGTTCTAGCTGTTCCTTGTTTTAATGTACTTTAACTAGTTGATTCCATCATGTCAGTGCAGCTCGTTAGCGTTCCACTAGTATTGTTTCATGTTTGTTGTACAGTTGTCTGTGTGATAAAGCACTCAGCTTCACATTTCATTTGCGTTGCACCAACAAACCATTTGTTGTTGCCGTTCGGAGTGTTTTGTTGCGCGTTGCTGTGGCTGCCGCCGGCGCTCTGCCCAGGTCTGTCCGTCATCACTCTGATGATGTACAGCAGGCAGGTGAGCAGCTTCAGGCAGAAGTTAAACACACGAATCCGTAGGCCTGGAGACAAAATGAGAGGAGGGATTTAAGTTATTTCACATCGATGCACAAACAAGCGTGACTGTACAACATTTGTGCGGATGTGGTTTTAACACAGTTCTTGTGTTTTTCAACATCCATCTGGGTTTCATTATTAGCAGCTTAATGGCTTATTCTTTGACTTTGTCATCCTTTCAGAAGCACTGATGCACCGTGCACTTACTTGATCTTTGGTTTTTAATGAAGAAAAGCTTCAGACGCTCCTTGAAGGTGTTTTCGTTCACGTAAAACTCAACCTGCACCCTGACAAGAAACAAGAGCTGTCACACAGGACTCAGTAAAACAAGCTGATCAAATCCACACAGATGTTTTTAAAATAGAGTCGGTAATACAGTCTGAATATTCATTAGCGGTTTATCTAATCATCTGTCTGAGGAGAGTCATAAGCAATTATCTCTTATTTTCTTCCCAATTACAAGACGGCTATTGAGAGGAAAACTGCATGCTGCACAGCTTGAACCAGAACCATCAAAGATCAGCTTTTACAATATGAGATTTAGCCAGAAGAGGCAATGGGAATTATGAAATTATTTTATTAAGCGACTACACCCTCATGACTTGTCAATACCTCGGCATTCTTATAGTAAACCATAAAGTGTATTAGTTATATTGATGCCAGAAGCTATAATCCAATGTGGACCAATTAAGAATGAATTAAAAAAACAAACAAAATCAGGTTATCCTTTTGTCAAATTCTACACACTATAAATCTTCAAGGTAATGCCCCTATGAAGTGAAATTAGCAAAGGTAGATTTGGAAGAAGCTTCAGAAGATGTGCTGCTGTTTCTGCTGCTTCATTAACCTTATATTTTGGCTTCTGTTTGAAGAGATCATGATTAGAAGGTGAGAGAAACGTGGGCTGTTGTGTTTTGAAACTCCACGACGGATTCAGAAAGATGAAACGCAGAGGAGCGACAGAGAAAACCGCTGCTGTGAGATCTGTGAACAGCTGTAACATCTGGTCATGTAGCGAAGCAGAGGTGAGTTCTGGAGAAAACACTTCAACAGAGAGCTGCTTGTCACATTCTGAGAGGCCTATTTGTCTGCTTGTCTGTCTCACTGCTCTTCCCACGCATGTACATATGTGCATAATGGTACATTCAATGACCTGATGTAAAAATTACAGGTTGAAGTGGTATGACTTCATTCATATTGTGGTCACAATGGCGTTCTAGGTATTAATAAGTCCTTCAAATTTCATTCTGTTTAAAACCTTTATAGAAATAAAAAGATTTGATTTTAACAAAAATCCCCCACAATAACAAAAAAAGTGACTTTTTTAATGCAAAAAGTTCAAACGATGAAATCATGAATGTTCTTTTACATTTAAAATGTAACAAAAATATCTACTAGTGGAACTAAACCTCCACTACCCATGAGAAACTTACATATGCAAAAAACAGAAAGAGCGCTTCTTTTTCCTTTTTCCATCAGCCAAATCCATATTTTGTCCATTCTTAAGAAATGGAAAAGTTCACCACAATCAAAATCAAAACACGAAGAGACAAACTTCTTTGTGTGGCCCTACCTCTGCCCGGTGTCACTACCAAGAGCATCCGACCTCCACGCCCCCACAGAGGGACTGACCCAGGTGTGGATGATGGTCTCCGGATCCATCGTGCAGATCACTTAGCTGCAAAGTGCAGCGAGTCTTAATTCCTGCAGCTTGTTGACAAAAGCTCCTCAGTGCAGCTCTAAAAAATAAGCTCACTGTGTATGGATTTGAAAATGTATTATAGCTATCTATATATTTATTTTAATGAGAAAAAAATCAGAACTAGAAATCAAGAAACAGAGCAGCTTAACTGATTATTTCTTTTGAGGAATGGGAATATTTTTAGAGTTTTATACCATCTTTCTTCCTCTCTCTCTTCCTCTCTCATGTGCGGGCCTGTTGCCACAGCAACATGATAGGAATAACCCAAACTGATGCTGCTGCAGGAACATGGACCTCTCCAGCACTGCAGCACCTATAAACACTCACTGTCATATGGTCAAAGAGGTATATATATATATATATATA
>NC_056515.1:23236397-23241171 GCF_014905685.2 Nematolebias whitei
TATATATATATATATATATATATATATATATATATATACTATATATGCAGCATATTTTATGTTTGTTTTGTTTCGCTAATAAGATGTCCAAGAAGAGTGTCTAATGTGGTGGCACTCATAATCAGAAAAAGATGTTGGACAGCAAAGAATGAAATACTTTTTCAGTCTTTTGTTCCAAATATCTCGTCTTTTTCCCTTCATTTGGGAGAAAGACAAGTCGGAAACAATCATTTATAGATGACCTCGTTTATGACTCAATGCTTTTAAAATGCGAGAAGAGGACACTCCACTTGAACCCTATTTCGCCCACACATGTATATTGTCTGAACGTGGCTTTTTGAATTACACAAGTGAGCACTTTACAGCCCACTGTGACTTGTGTCTGTAAATCATTACAATATTCACATCTATATTTAGCTCATAGAGGCTTCCCTCCTTAGAAATCAAATGATAAAACACAATAATAAACACAACAAAGTGAAAAATAAGTGCAGACAGAAGGCAATAATGAAGATTGTAGTTGTGTTTAAATAGTATTTTTATTTCTGTTAGCTTGAGAAAAGAACAGCTTAGTGATTGATTATCCCTATTAAGATGTAGTCAGTGACATTTGTGAGTTCACTGACCGCTTCTAAACACAGACTTAGATGATGACCACAACAAATATAACCTGAAACATAATTTCCTCACTGATGGTACTATCAAGTGAGGGCAGGAGGCCGGTTCATTGTGAAGGGCAGAACATAAAAACAATAATGACCATATTAATAGGAGCTGGAAATGTGGTCTGCGCAGTCAAGATGAAAACCGTTATTGTTGCGAGGACAGTTGGGCAAAAGGTCATGTTGGACTAAAAGCTTGTTTTTATTCGTCAAATATAAAAAGACGTGAGAATGATTTCAAACAGCACTGCAGCCTGCTTTATGCTGTAATGACATCTGATCGCCATGATATTCCTCAAAATAAATGCAGTGACAGATAATGTTTTTTTTTCAAAATACTTTTTTTGTTGTTGTTGAAGAGCTCTTTGAAATGACACACTTTTGGTTCTCTGAAATAAAGGGGGAAAAAAGCAAACAAAAATATCTAGGAAAATTATATTTTCTTTAAAACTGCAATGTGAATGCTGAGTGCCAAAAACTGCTGAAATATGCTGAAGAAGCTGAAACATAGTTCCTAAAACTAAAGGAAACAAAACACTTGCTAAATGCTAAAAGCAGCACAAAAAGTTAAAAATTAGAAAATACACTAAAGCAGTTTTTAAAGAGAACAATGTTTTTGAAGAATTAAATAGATCTTGGTGTAATCATGCAGGGGAAATATTTGTAAATCAAGGTTGAAACAAATTAAAGTTACAAAAACCAAAACTCATTGAACCTTTCGCCTGAATGAGCTAAATGTTTTGCTAAATGAATGGCTAAAATAGCACAAAGCCTGCAGAAGTAGTGAAATAGTTATGAAAGGAAATAGTTAAAATTTTAAGTACAAATACATACACACACACAAAAAAATAATAATCTGTTGACATACTTTTAATTATTTTCTACTAAAACATGCAACTTTGCAAGCTGCCCTGAATTTCAGCACCATGGACAGTGCCACACACGCAACACAAGCAAAAGTCAGTTTTTAAAACACGTCTAACACTGAAAACAGTGAGAACCTTTAATTTCTTTTGTGATTGCTCAAACCAAAGGGGGTTGTCAAGCTGAAATCTCCAAACACAATCCTTTTCATGTAACTGTATGATTACTGAAAACACAGGTGCCTGGAAGAATCAAGTGGGTGTGAATACCAATTAGAGGCATTTGTTGGATGTTTAAAAACAAGAATAGCAATCAGTAAAACATATACTGTGATAAGAAAGCTTTATTATACTTGGTATCTCCAAATAAATACAACAAAATCTTAACTAGAGAAACTGTGTTTTCTGTAATGGATAAAAATAGTATAAATGATAAGAACTAAATTATTTGTACATTTTGCTAAATAAGCTGAAACTGAGTTATCAAAGCTATTAGAGACAATACATTTGAGGTAAAGCTTAAAGGGAAAAAATGCTAAAAGCTAAAAGGGACTAAACACCAAGTATCCATCCATCCATCCATCCATCATCTTTACACGCTTCTTCCTTTTCAGGTCATGGGGGTCACTGGTGCCATATCCAGTTATCACTGTGCGAGACATGGGGGACACCCTGGATAGGTCTCCAGTCCATCACAGGGACACATAGAGACAAACAACCATTCACTCTCTCACCTAGGGACACTTTAGAGTTACCAATCAGCCTAACGTGCATGTTTTTGGTCTGTGGGAGGAAACCAGAATCCCTGGAGAAAATCCACACACGCACGGAGAGAACATGCAAACTCCACCCAGAAAATAAAATTTCAAATAAAGCAGTATTTTTGGTGCAATTAAAAATCTCAGTGTATTTCTATTGGAAATTATTTTTGTAAATTAAAATATGTTAAAAAAGCATAATTTAAATGTATTAAATAAATGAACATTTTGGTGTTTGAATGGTTAAGATGGGACAAAGTATGCAGAAGTATTTGCATGTTGAAAAAGGTACAGAAGAAAAGATAAAGAGAAACAGGATCAATATAGTGTGAATGCTGAATCAGGATTCACACAACCAGCATTTAATTCAAACACATAATATCAAGCCTAAGCAACAGCAGTTGTACCTTTGATTTGATATGAGTTTGGTGGATTTAAATATAAGTTTAGTTTTAATCTGAAGTTGTATTTGCTTCAATTTGTTTCAGTCACAGCTGCTGCTTATTATCAAATTTTGCGCTTAATATTTCAATCGTCTTGTAATTTCTCAAAAAAGTAACATAACGCTAACAATTGTTAAACGATTGAACACGACTGACAATAAGAGGATTTAATTTACTTAAGACCAATTCACTTTCATTCAGTTTATTTTAATTTGCAGAACAAAAAAATAAAGAGAAAAAATTTATAAACTAAATTTGAACATATCAGTTTGGAGCCACATGTCTTTGGATTTTTATTTACTATTTTCTTTAGGTTTCTTGAAACAGCTGCTAATTTAATTTGCACAGGAAATCATTTTATTTTACTCAAATTTGAAGTAATTGTTAAATTAGTCATCTTTATCAGCTGTATTTTTGTCTGATTCTAAAAAAACAACTAATAAACTGATAATACCGCTCCCCCTGTTGAGTGTAAGTGACTGTTGCTGCCTACCTGTCATCATTTGGGAAGTTCTGGTCCCCGAGCAGCAGGTCCCTGAAGCGGAAGCGGGGTGGAAGTGGAGGCACCTCGCTCTCCAGCTGCTCCATCTTCAGAGCAGAGATGTCTAAGATAACTCCACTGCTGCTGCTGCTGCCTCTGTTAGTCTGAAGTGGAGCTGCAGAGGAACTGGAGGAGCGAGAGGAGAAAAGTAAAATGGCAGAAGGGGAAAGAAGGATAAAAACAAAAAAGCTTTGTGAAAAAAATGAAGGGAGCTGGAAGGACAGGAAGTGAAAGAAATACAAAGATGAAACAAAGGGAAGACAGAAAGAAAAAAAAAACAGATGAAAAGGTGACCTTTTACAAGAATGCACAAAAGTATTCAAATCACTTTGCACACTTCATCATCCCGGAGCAGGGGCAGCAGAAAAACATCTTCTTGGTCTAAAAGCTTCAATATGCAATTATTTAAGCAAATGAGTCACCTTGTTAGAAACACTGTTTCTTAGTGCATGATTACATTTCTCACAGCTTCAGTTTATTATATTTTATTCAGAAAATCAAAAACAACTTTCCATAAAAATGTAGTAGATAAGAATAATACATATAATATGTATGGGATCCTAATTTTGATAAGAGAAAAGAAGATGTTGAAAATCATAATCCTTTAAAAAGTATATTAATCAGAAATTGAAGATTAAAGAGGTGAGGTGTTTCTGTGAGTGATGGGTTACTCTCCACAATTATTTTGATGCAGAAACATTTCACATCTCCTCCTAAATTGACAAAAAGAGTGAAGTTCTTGAGGTTTGGTGTGAGGATAGGTGCTGCTTTCAGTCTCCTAGAAACACAGCTGGTCACAAAGCAGACAGGAAATGAAAGCCCAAATCTCTCCTCATCACTGTCTGCTGCAATCCTGCACTGAGCTCATCAAACATGTTTTATAATTGATAATGGATATATTTCTATGTGGCTCTGAGGGATTCAATCATTTCAACACACTCAGCTCACACTTCCAGTGAGAATAAACACTAGTCTTCACGAGTCACATTTTTGTCCTTTCAAAATGCCGTTCCTTCAAGTTTGCATGGAAGAGATGTTATGGCAAAATCAGGAGTGTCATTCCAACAAATCAAGGCATAAACACAATGAACTAAAAACTGGATAAAGTTGGTGTTAAATAGAGAGGGTGTTCTGAACTATTTTATATATTTATATATTTTATATTCTGGACATAATGAACTGCTGAAAAAAGTGACAAAATGCATACTGCCTGTGGGGGCCACACCATAAACATTTTATCAATCCCCATCAGAGGCAATATCCAATTAAAACTTAATCACTGGCATTGTCAAACCTTTTAGCTGTGCAGGGTCACAAAGTCAGCATCATTAAGCTACAATTGTGGAAGTAAAAAATTACAACCTCACACAGGAGGGCCAGATGAAAACAGGAAACAAGGTATATTGAAATTGCCAAAACAGAGGGGAAAAAGCAATAAATGTAATTTCTAGCCATGACAAATTTCTGCAGAAGCTGGATTAAAGTGTATGCAGAAAAACTCCCAGCA
>NC_056515.1:23241271-23249833 GCF_014905685.2 Nematolebias whitei
CCCATTCCTCAACCTGCTGAGATCATTAGGCTGACAGAAACATGTAAAATAGATAATCATAAAATCTAATAAAACACTGATAGTCAGTAAATGTTTTCTAATGTTCACGTGCTTGCTCAACAAAATAAAGAAATGGTATCATCAACAGGGAAATCTACTAACTATAAATTTTCCATTTTAAACTTTATAGATTTTAGTTTGTAGCCTAGCTCTTGTTATCAGCAAATCTGCTAAAAATGATAATTCAACAGAGAAACTAAAGGCAGAGGTGTAAAGATGCACAAAGCACATGTTTTTGCAACAAAACTCGAAAAATGTTGATTTTTTTCATATATGTATATATTTTACTTATGATGTTTAAACATATATGCGGATTCAGTGTTCAGAGATGTGAAACAAATAAATAAATTAGGAGCTAAACAAAATGATCATGGATTTTTCATTTTAACAGAAAACAAACCCGTCTTACAGCAAAAAGCCTTAGCTTTGCAGCAATTGTGTACGGTAGGTTAATTCATTTCTCAACCGAAGTTATGGTATCTTTGATTATGGTATCTATAGGTATGTCATACCTATACATTAATAAATTGCTCCCAATTTTTTGGTTTAGGACATATTTTATGTGCAATAAGCAATCCCCAAGGAAATGCCTGACCTAAAAGACGGAGCTTCCCTACATCAGCATGGCCTTTCTAAAACATCTGCATAGATTTGATTGAAATAACTAAAACAAATATTGCTTGGTTTTACATATATATATTCTAAATGGGTTGAAATAGTATGTGCTAAACCAGATGCAACAACAGTAGCAAAACTTTGTCAACTGAAATTATGCCAAGGTTTGTTATTCAAAAATCTACAGCGATAATGGAACTAATAAATTTAAACTCGAGAAAATCAGCATGGAAATTGGGAAAACATTTTTTTCCTGTTTTAGTCATGGGTTAGGGTTATTATCTACCAATGTTTGAATATCACCACTATAAAGACTAAAGCCCATTACTTCTGATAAGCTTTGTGTTTAACAAATGCACAATTTTTTCCTTAAGTTGGATCTACAAAATGCATACCATGTGGTATGTGTCCAAGAGGGGATGAGTGGAAAACAGCATTAAAGACACAATCATAATACTTTGAATACTTGGTCATGCCATTTAGAGTGTTCCTGCTGTGTTTCAAGCTATAATTAAGGACTTCCTCAACTAGTTTGCATTGTTTATGTCACAATCTGTGTTTTCCTTTGTAGATGTTTCTGTTTTGGGATGTTTATTTTCTGTTTTGTGTTGACGTTCAGTTTGTTTCTTATCATTCCCATGTACTTTACCTCAGTCGGTTTCTCCTCCTCAATCCTGCCCCACCTACTTACACCTGTTTCCTGTCACCATCAAGTCAGTTGTCTCTATTCACCTCATCAGCCCCAGTCCATTTATTCTGTCAGCTCTCACTCATCTGCAGTCTGGCATTGTGGTTCCTTTCCCTATCCTGTTCGCCTCTGTGGGTTTTGTTAGATGGAACTCTGCAATGTGTACTGGTCTATCTAAAAAATTGAATATCGTGAAAAAGTTCAATTTTTTTGTCATTAACTTCAGAAAGTGAAACTCATATATAACATAGATTCTTTACACATAGAGTGAAATATTTTAAGCCTTTATTTCTTCTAATTCTGATGATTACAGCTTACAAATAATGAAAAACCCAAATTAGGTGTCTCAGAAAATTAGAATATTACAGTGCCAGCTTTTGGTTGGCAGTGTGGGCAGGTGCCAAGTCCTGCTAGACCAGAAAATTCAGTGGACCAACACCAGCAGATGGCATGGCACCCTAGATCATCACTGTCTGTGGAAACTTCACACAGGACTTCAAGCAATGTGAATTCTGGGCCTCTCCACTCTTCCTCCGGATTCTGGGATCTTTATTTCCAAATGACATGCAAAATCTACTTTTATATGAAACAAAAGAGGTTGGACCACTGAGCAAAAGTCCAGTTCTTGTTCTCCCAGGTACGCCAAAAAATAAAAAGGGAACTTTTTCACAATATTCTAATTTTTGAGAGACACCAGTAAACCTTGTAATATTTCTCTCTGGCCTTCTGGTCATGGCAATTAATTTGTCTAATAAATAAATGCTTCAAAGTTTTTTAATGTTATGTCCATTTTTTATTGCCAGTATAAAAAAGATCAACAGAAAACCCAGCAAAGAAGCAACTGTCTAATTTAAATTTTTAAAGCTGCATAGCTGCTCTGGCTTCACAAAGCCGATGGTCAACAACTTTTTCGAACAAAATGGCTAAACATGAGGTAAAGTTATATGGCATCTCCTTCAACCAAGCTCACCCCCATCTCTAAACTGTTGATTTGGTCCTCTGAGGCGGACTTTTCACATTCGCTCTTGTTTTCATTCCTTCAGGTCCTCAAAAACAATCTGTTGTGGAGGCTGATGCATTCAATCTAAATACTGTATAAGAAAATCCTCTCATATAAACTGAACCCGCTTCACTCCTGTGCCATTTTCTCCCAACGCTTGTCCCTTGTTTAGCAAATTTATGAACACCACTTGCCATCAAGATGATCCTGGAGGAGTGCCGACACCTTTTTTTTTCCACCTTCTTCCATTTCAAATTCACATACGGGCGGGTAAGATATGGGGCCAAGATGGGGTAGAGGTAAGGCAGCTAACCTGGGACCCAAAAGCCTCAGATTCAATCCCCAGCACATAGCTGTCCACCACTCCACCTGGTGATATGGGTTAAAGGCAGAGAACCAATTTTGCCATTGTATGGAAACATACAATGATGACAACACATAGCACTTTATTTATTTATTACATACAGACCTAATTCCCACAGCATCAAACCAGATGCCCTTTGTCTAAACTAACATGCAATCCTTGCAGATTCATCTGTTTCCAGACCTTTGAAATTTCTTGGGAAATCATCCATCCATCTATCCAGCCAGCCAGCCAGCCAGCCAGCCAGCCAGCCAGCCAGCCATCCATCCATCCATCCATCCATCCATCCATCCATCCATCCATCCATCCATCCATCCATTATCTTTAGCCGCTTATTCCATTTTGGGTCACGGGCGTCACCGGTGCCCATGTCCAGTTATCACTGTGCGAGAGGTGGGGTACACCCTGGATGGGTCGCAAGTCCATCACAGGGCCTTCTTGAGAAACCTTCCTATATTAAGAAGTCAGTTCCACCTACCTGTCTGTATGTTTAACATGCTTTCCTGTGGGATTTCTTCAACACTTACCCATCCTGGACTCCTGAAACATCGGCTTACAAGCAAACATGCAAGACAAGACAAAAAAGTAAGACATAAATACAAAATCTAGAAAATCTGTTTTTGCTCTAGTCATCATTTTTCGTTAGCTTTTTTGTTTTGGTTCTCATCTAAAGACCTGCAATAACCTCAACTCTGTCAAGACTGTATATCTCTTCTTCCCACAAAAGTTCAACTCACCTGATTTATTCTCCTGTGAATTTTCTTTTTGTGTCAGTGTCTGAGAACCCTATAGTAAATTCTGTCATATGACATGAACACTGCAATAACCAGCTCTTTGTTGAAATTTAACTGGTACCTATGCACTGGAAAATGCATCCATCCATCTACTTTACCTATTTCTTCCTTTCTGGGTTGCGGGGTCACTGATGCCTGTATCCAGCTATCATTATACAAGAGGCAGGGTACACCCTGGACAGGTCTCCAGTCCATCACAGGGCCACATAGAGACAAAGAATCATTCACTCTCTAACTCTATGCACAGAGAGAACATGCAAACTCCCAACAGAAATGGTCCCTGGCCAGGATTTGATCCGGCAACCCTCTCACTGAGAGATGACAGTCCTACCAACTGAGCCACAGTGTCACCTGTAAAATACACAAAACGTTTTTTTTTGGTTCATCTTGCAGAGGTCGTGAGCAATACGACTTAGTGATCAACATGGTTGCCTCAGAGCAGGAAAATCCAGGGTTCAACCCCCAGCTTGGGCCTGGGGTCTTTCTGTGTGGAGTTTGCATGGTCTACTTGTGTTTGCTTGGGTTTTCTCTGGGTTCTCCGGTTTCCTTCCACAGTCCAAAAACATACATGTTAGGCTGCCTTCAAGCCCAGCCCTTCCTTGAAAAAGAGATCTGTAATCTCAGCAGGATTTGCCTATTTAAATAAAGGTTAATAAATTAATGAATAATAAAAGGCACCAAAATATAAATAATTATGGGTTTCAATTTAAAGAGGTTTGCTGCCACTTAAGCATTTGAGTTAAGAGTAAGGTTGCAGTAATGCACATTTTACATATTGTTAAATGTATTACGTGCAACAACAGAGAACACAGTTGCAGTTTTATTGAGGCAGATTGTCAAACAGCTGAACAAACATGACAAGAGTATGGATGAATGATGAACAGACAAAATACAAAAACAGCATGTGTTATGTCACATTTTAATAATTAGATTGCTTTTATTGAACCATTCCATCTGCTCCAAAATAAACTTTTGATCCCCCATTTAAAACTTTGTGAGCCACTAAAACTGATTACTTAAATGGGGCTCCAAGATGTGTGTGTGTGGGGTGTGTGTTTGTCTCACCGTAATCTGTGCTCTCTCACGGTCCCATCATCGTGCACAAACGTCTGGTTCACGTAGCACTCACTGCACATGATGTTGGCCGGAGATCCGGCGCCTCGGTCGGACTGGAGAGCTTCTGCAGTCGGCGTGGAGAAGTCCTGAACAAAGTCGTCTTCCTGGGTTATTTGCATCTGAGGGCGGCCCTGACAGACAGGAGTGGACTCCCTCAGAGAAAAAAATTAAGATATAAACAAACAAAAAAAAGTTATTCCTTCTGGTGTTTGAGGATCTCACCTATGGAGGTGCATTCTGAAAGAGGTTCCCCATCAATCTATGCAGACTGAAGCTGCAGGCAAAGCGACCACTGTGCGTGGGAGGCAGGAAAATGAGCTGACAGCCTCAGAGGAGGAGGGGGATACTGAAGATGTGGAGGACAGGTCTGGATCAGCTTCTCTCATCTCTGTACGCACAAGGCTGTTGCGTTTTCACCCAAATCTGGCACAAGCAGGATTATCACCATCTGGTGGAGGCTTAGAGCACTCACAACACATGTTGAGACAAAAAAGATGATCATTATCAAAAAGTTATTAATATTATTTTTATAATTGCACCAGCTTGATATAAACTAAAACAATTTAATATTTTACTTTTTAGGGATTCATTTATTGTTTGGGTGCAAATAAATAAATAAATAAATAAATTCCTATTATATAAATTGGCCCCAGATGTTAATAATGACTACACAGCAGACTTTATACCTCCCACATAAAAAAGGAACAAGAAAAATGATCATTGGATATCACCAAAGTTAAAATATTTTGTAAAGTGATTAAGAAAATCTAGTCCATGCTTTTAACACACTAAGACTGCTTTTCTGTTACTTTTAATCATATCCCAAAAATAAGTTTGACACTCTGTCAGTCTCTTTCCAAATTTGAACTGAAATGTGGGATTAATTTGTTATCCATGTTAGTTTATGTATAGGATAGGATTTAAATTTTTATTTTTAACTTACCAAGCTCTGAACACCCAAGCTGCATCCTACAGTACTGTCAATATCATATATATTTTTTATATTTTTCAGACTACAGGTTTACATGTGGTTCCCAGAGTTTCTATGAGTTGAAAGGATACAGAACTATTATTTTTAGTGGAAGAAGCTCTTTTGATAAGTAAAGCGGACATCTTGTCTTCTTTGACATTTAAAACTTTTTTTTTTAATAAAACTGAAATTGTGCCTTTGGTTATGCTCCCTTTTACTTTTGTTGCTATAGGTGTAAACTGCTGAAGGAGACACTGACCCCACTCTGCTCTTTTTACCCTCTTTATTCTTCATTTACATGTTCTTATTGTCACTAACTTTTTTAATTCAAAATGCCTACTCGGGGTATTTTATGTTTGCTTGTATCCCTTACCTGTGTTTTTACACAGCCAGTTGAGGTAGATGGCTGCCCTAACTGAAACTGGTTTTGCTGGAGATTTGTTCCTGTTAAAAAGAAGTTGTTTCTTTCCACTGTCACCCGCTGACTCACGCATGCTCTGGATGGAAGATTGCATCAAAATGAAGGATTACAGGCAAAACTTGTGCAACTTTTTACAATTTTTTGACAGTGTTGTTTTAATATTCATAGGAGGATTTGTTATCTCCTACAATTTTTAAAATTCATTAATTTTTTCTTTATAAAATATGATAAAAATAAACTAAATCTATATGCAAAAGTTGGGACGTAGTATCAAACAAAATTAAAGGCTGTAAACTGGTGGATATGATACAACAAAAAAATTATAAATATTTCAGATATTATAGCTGCCCACATATGCCTTATTAACTGATATTGATGTGCTGACTCTGTCAAGCAAAATGCTGTTATTCTCTGCAATTATCCAGTCATTTATAGAACAAACCCTGTGTGTATTTTCAGAAGGAAAAAAAAAGCCAAATGTTTTGACTTTTTTCAATATGCACAGAGTAATGACAGCTTCATGAGATGTTTTGTGGAGGATTTCTTGGATAACAAAGTTTGTAAGATGCTCTGCTACATTAGTTAGCTGTTTGTCTCTGCTATCTGTCAAAAAGAAATATCCAAAGAAAAGACAGACTGGATGTTTCTATCATTCTTTTTTCTTATCTGATGACGCATCTGGAGAAGACGTGGGTGAGGTGGTCTATGAATCACACAAGGCATGGTGAAGTGAGGTCATATGAGTTTCAAGCTCATGATGGATATTTGTGATTGAGTCAGTGCTAATGGGAGAGAAACTGTTTTTTATACTGATGGAAGGAAGAAAAAAAAAGTACATCTGTGATATTCCACCTGGAGGAGTGTGTAAATGATTAATGTTAAAAATGAATATGCAATTGCATTTTTACATTTATGCAGAAAGAAAAGCCTAGTAGAATGCTACGAGGTTCTGGTGAAATAATCAGACAGGAAAGCAGAATTTACCATACTGTACCACTTTATTTATAAAGCACGTAAAACAGCAACAAGGCCAACCAAAGTGCTGTACAGCAGAACAAACAAGCAAAGCACGCAGCAAAAATAAAACAAAGTAACATAAAATCATAGATATGAATGGAAGAAGATAATAACTAAATGGCCAAAATTATAGAATACAGACAGGTTAAGAACAAATCACAGTGTGAATAAAAGTGTTTTTTTAAACAAGACTTAAAAAACAGTGAGAGAGGGAGACTGCCTGGCATGTAGTGGTAAGTCATTCCACAGTCTTGGACCTGCAACAGAGAAAGCCCTGTCACCTCTGAGATTATGACAGATTCCTGGAAATGAAAGAAGCATCTGATCCACTGACCTCAGAAAGCAATGTCGGACATATGGCTGCAGCAGATCAGTGATAAGAAGGGGCAGAAATGTTCTGAACTGAACTTAAAATCAGATGTAATTGAAGGTTTTAGTTAGAGGGCTGTAAAAAAGTCATCCAAATCTGCAAATACCGTACACACACTGTATTATGATAGAGAAGAGGATAATAAACATATTTGTCATGCTGGAAAGTTTAGACTCAAATCATTGCAATGACTTTTGATATTGCATGTATCAGAAGACTTGTATGGACAAAATAAAACAAGGAACTCAGTGTCCCTTACCTGGACGTGGGTTACCGGGGCCCCACCCTGGAGCCAGGCCTGGGGGAGGGGCTCGTTGGAAAGCGCCTGGTGACCGAGTCTCTATGGGGCCCGGTCAGGCTCAGCCCAAACGAGCATCATGGGTTTGCCTTCCTGTGGGCCCACCATCTGCAGGAGGGACCATATGAGTCGAGTGCATGAATCCATGGGCAGTCACCAAAGGCAGGGACCTTGGCGCCCTGACCATGGCTCTTGGGACATGGAATTTGACCTTTCTGGTGGGGAAGGAGCCAGAGCTTGTATGTGAGGTTGAAAGGTATTGACTAGATATAGGTGGGCTCACCTTGACGCACAACATGGGCTCTGTAACCAATCTCCTTGAGAGGGGCTGGGCCTTTATCCACTCTGGAGTTGCCAATGGTGAGAGGCACCGAGCTGGTGTGGGTATACTCTTAGCTCCTCAACTTGGTGCCTGTGTGTTGGAGTTTTCCCCAGTAGATGGGAGGGTAGCTTCCTTGCGCCTTTGAGTGGGGGGATTGGCTCTGACTGTTGTTTGTGCCTATGTGCCGAATGGAAGTTCAGAGTAGCTGTCCTTCTTGGAGTCCTTGGTGGGGGTACAGGAAGGTGCACCAGCTGGGGACTTCTTTATTCTGCTGGGGGACTTCAATGTCCACGTGGGTAACAACAGTGTGACCTGGAGGAGTGTGATTGGGAGGAACAGCCTCTCTGATCTGAACTCAAGTGGTGTTCTGTTGTTGGACTTCTGTGCTAGTCATAGATTGTCCATCACAAACACAATGTTTAAACATAAGGATGTCCATAAGTGCACTTGGCACCAGGGCGCAGTAGGTTGTAGATCAATGATTGACTTTGTAGTTGTGTCATCTGATTTGCGGCCATTTGTTTTGG
>NC_056515.1:23249933-23250226 GCF_014905685.2 Nematolebias whitei
GGAGAGCTTTAACCACATCCCAGCTGAGGTGGGGAACATTGAGTCTGAGTGGGCCATGTTCTGTGACTCAATTGTTGAAGTGGCTGACTTGAGCTGTGATCGTAAGGCTGTCAGTGCTTCTCGTGGTGGCTGTCCTCAAACTCGGTGGTAGACACCCCGGGTTAGGGAGGCTGTCAAGCTGAAGAAGGATTCCTATCGGTCCTTGTTGACTGGTGGGACTCCGGAGGCGGCTGAGGAATACTGGAGGGCCAAGCAGTTTGCAGCCTTGGCTGTTGCTGAGGCAAAAACTTTAA
>NC_056515.1:23250326-23256804 GCF_014905685.2 Nematolebias whitei
ATTTCTTGAACCCATATTTTCCTCACAATAGAATATAGTGAACATATTAAACAATTTAAACTGATTTTACGATGTGTAGAAAAAATAAGGCAGTTTTGACGTTGATGAAATCAACACTAAAAGTTAAGACGGAATCATTTTTACCATCCATTCTTCTTTGAACAAAAGTCTATACACCTGTAAATGTCTGAGAACTGAGGAGAGCAGTCCTTGGCATTTTTGGAGCAGAATGTTATCAATTGGTGATTGATTTGTCCGACCACAGAATTTTTTTTCGTGCATTTTTATTTTCGTGGAAATGTTCCTAAGCCCATGCAGTGATGTCCAGAAAAGAATCAGGCCTGATTTTATTGCTGCCTCCATCACGGGTATCAGTTACTCACTTTTGATCTTGCTCTTTGGACATAGATATTTCTCCAGATTTTGATTTTTTTAATGATACTATGAACTGTTGATGATGGGACATTCAGTCTTTTAAAATTTATATCGAGGAACAATATTCTGAAATTGTTCAACTATTTGTAGATGAAGTGTTTCACAGACTGTTGAACCTTTGCTTATCTTTACTACAGAGATATTCAACCTCTCTAAAATGTTATTTTTATACCCAGTCCTCTTAATGATGTGTTGGCAGTTGACCTAATAGCTTTTAAAATGCTTCTCCAGCTGTTTCTTGTTCATAACACTTACTTTTACAGCTTTGTTTGCCCACTGTCCCAACTCTTCTGACATGTGTTGCTTCCATTAAATAATAATTACTCCCCTTCCCCATAGTACAATTTTCTTAGTTTAAACATTGGATATATTTACTATATTCTGTTGTAAATAAAATATAGGTTTGTGAGATTTTCAGAAACAAGTGTTATGTTTTTATGTCTTCTTTCGGCTTTTCCCTCTTCAGAGGTTGCCACTGTGTCATCCTGCTCCATCTCACTCTGTCCTCACTTCTGGCCTTTTTTGTCTTTTTCCTGGCAGCTGCATTTCTAACATCTTTCTACCAATATACTCACTGTCCCTCCTCTGGACATGTCCAAACCATCTCAGTCTGGCCTCTCAAACTTTATCTTCCAGTCTGTATTTATTTATCACCTGTGCTGTATCTCTGATCTCTTATTTGTAATCTTATCCGTCCATGTCACTCCTAAGGAGAACTTCAACATCCCATCTCCTGTCTTTTTGTCAATGCCAAGTGTCTCCAGACCATACAACATAGCTGGTCTCACCACTTTCTTGTAAACTTTTCCTTTGACCTTTGCTGACACCCTTTTGTCACAAATCACTCCTGAAATTTTCTCCATCCACTCCATCCTGCCTGGACTCTTTTCTTCACTTCTTTACCACACTCCCCATTTCCCTGGACAGTGGACCCCAAGTGCTTGAAGTCCTGCACCTTTGTGACCTCTGCTCCTTGTAGCCTCACTGTTCCACCGGCCTCCCTCTCATTCACACACATGTAATCTGTCTTACTAGGGCTCACTTTCATTCCTCTTCTTTCAAGTGCATACCTCCACCTCTCCAAGTTTTCTTCCACCTGTTCCTTGTTCTCACCACAGATCACAATGTAATCTGCAAACATCATAGTTCATGGGAATTCTTTCCTGACCTCATCTGTTAGACGGTCCATCAACAGAGTAAACAAGAAGGTGCTCAGAGCTGCTTGATGCAATCTCACCTCCACCTTGAAGCTATCTGTCACTCCTACAACACATCTCACCACTGTCCTGCTGTCCTCATACATGTCCTGTACCAGTCTAACATACTTTTCTGCCACTCCAGATTTCCTTATGCAATACCACACCTCCCTTGGCACCCTGTCATATGCTTTTTCTAAATCCACGAAGACACAACGGAGTTCTTTCTGACCCTCTCTTTACTTCTCCATCAGCGTCCTCAAAGAAAAGATGGCATCTGTGGTGCTCTTTCTTGGCATGAAACCATACTGCTGCTCACAAGTAGTCACCTCTCATCTAAGTCTAGCTTCCACAACTCTCTCGCAGATCTTCATCGTGTGACTCATCAACTTATGGACAACAACCTGTAGTTGCTACAACTCTGTACATCACCCTTGTTCTTAAAAATGGGAACCAGTACACTTCTCCATTCATCAGGCATTTTCTCACCCTCAAATATGCCATTGAATATTTGAGTCAAAAACCTCACTGCCATCTCTCCAAGACATCTCCAAACCTCCACTGGTACAATATGTCATCAGGTCCTACTGCCTTCTCCTTCTTCATTCTTTTCAATATTTTATGAACTTCACCTTCACTAATCTTTGCCACTTCCTGGCCCACATTTTCTATGGCCTTTACTCTTGTTTTCCTTTCATTCTCTTAATTCATTAGCTCCTCAAAGTACTCCTTCCATCTTCCCATCATGTTCTTTTCACTTATTAAAACATTACCGTTCCGATCTTTAACAAGCCTGACCTGCTGCACATCCTTTCCAGCCTGATCCCTTTGTCTCACCAAATACTACAAGTCTTTCTCTCCCTCTTTAGTGTCAGCCTCCCATACAACTCATCATATGTTTTCTTCTTTGTCTTTACTACCTCCCTCTTTGCTCTACGTTGCATCTCCTTATATTCCTGTCTCCTCTCTTCAGTCCTCTCACTGTCATATTTCTTCTTGGCTAACCTCATTCTCTGAATAGCATCCTGCACTTCTCTATTCCACCACCAGATTTCCTTATCATCTTTTCTCTGTCCGGTTGACACCAAGTACTTTCTTAACTGTCTCTCTATTTATTGTTGCTGTAGTAGCCCACTCATCTGGAATCTCCTTCTTACCACCAGAGCCTTTAACAGCTACCACCTGATCTCTTTCTTCCTTCCACCATTTGGTCGTCTTCTCTGATTTTACTCTTTTTCTCTTCTCCACACCAACAGTCATTCTACACACAACCATCCCATGCTGTCTGGCCACGCTCTCCCCTGCCACAACCTTACAGTCTCCAATCTCCCTCAGGTTTCCTCTTCTATACAGAATATAGTCTACCTATATACTTCTTCCTCCACTCCGATAGGTCACTCTAAGTTCCACCCTCTTTTGGAAATAAGTATTGACTACAGCAGGGGTGTCAAACTCACTTGCAAAAGGGGACCAAAATTAAAACCTTTTTAAGAGCCGGTTTCACAATCTACATTAACTCAAGTTACTGTAGATACCCAACATTTTTTCTTGGTTGCAGGTTCCTCAACAAGAGTTTTATTGGTCTCATTTGATGTTTCCTGCGGCACATTTGACATCATAATCAAAGATTACTGAAAAAATTCAAGCAATAAAAGTATTTTATGTTTAACATATCTTGGGGGCCAGATAAGATGTCAACAAGGGCCACATTTGGCCCCCTGACTTTGAGTTTGACACATATGGACTACAGCCATTTACATTCTCTTGACAAAACCCACCACCATCTGTCCTTCCTGGTTTCTTTCGCTGTTTTCAGTTACTTTTACTGTATGTTGCAACTTTTTTTTATGAATTCAGAATGTACCTGTTTTGCAGCTAAAACACAAAATGTTGTTATGACCCATACACACACAAAAACAATTTCTGTTACTTCATCACATCTTGGCTAATAAACATTCTGCTTAAAATGTTTTTTTTTTGTATCAGAACACATGAATCCTATTCAGGAAATACTGTAATATAAGTTTATTGCCCATGAACTAAAGTTTAGGGTTTAGTCAGAAATTTTTAAATGTTCTCAACAGATGATGAAAAAGTTTACCATATAACCCATAGGAGCTATTTTTATAGATTTTAATAAATCTGCTTTTGTCAGTATCTTATTCAATCAAGTCTTGAAGGCGTGGCTGATTGTAAGAACAAAAAAGAACCTTGTGGTCAAAAAGCATACACATTCCTTTGGTTGTTTCGAGTCGGTGTTAAGGGCTGAAGGCTATAAACGCTCTGAGCAGATTAGAGTATAAACCAACACACAAACACAGCAACGTGCTGGTGTGAAAGTCAGCACGGTCACATGTTTAAGTGTTTAATGGGATTGGACCTGAGTGTTGGGACCTTGTTCAACAAAGCTTGGACTCACCATGTTTACTCATGGTCACTGAGAAAGCAGTGAAATATATTCTAAATGTCACATTCAGAATGGACCACAATATTTTAAAAGCTTCAGTATTCTAACTAGGTAAAAATTGTGTCATGTGCTTTTAGGTTTGCACTAAATTAAAGATGTGACAAATAGGCAGATTGTGAGAGTGTATAGTATTTAATTTCTTTCTGAGATGTGACTAAATTTTATAACATTTTCTGCAGTTTACATCTCTTTTAGATTTAAAAGTTTATCTGTGTTAATGCTGTTACAATTGTTATTTGATCAAGTTGTTGATACTCAAAGATCCATACTAGATATAAAATATTAGACTTTTAAAATTGATTGATAATATTTCTTTGCATGAACTCATAACAAAAGCAAATATTATTTGAAGCTGAGGGCAGCATTGAATCAGTAAAGGCTGACTGGATATTTAATCTAAAGTTTAATATTCTCTGACAGTAATATAAGCTTTTATTTATTTCTTCCATCCATCTGTCCGTCCGTCCATCCATCCATCCATCCATCCATCCATCCATCCATCCATCCATCCATCCATCCATCCATCCATCCATCCATTATTTGTTTATTTATTTATTTACAAATTTGATCATTTAGGTGTTCCTATGACAGATGAAATTTGTGATTTTATTATGACAAAATTTTAGACAATACATTACAATCATGTGTACATTGTGTAGCACTTAGTATGTGTTGGTGATGGCTCAGCTACTATACCACACTAAACTTTATCTCATATTCACACATTATAACATTCATACAGTGTCTGCCATGTTGACTATACTTTATTAACCTTTCAATTAACACCTACTATCCTTCCTTAACAGTTTGTCAGATATTCTACAGACAACATTTTTTGTAGTAGATTCTTCTGAAGAGCTTTTTTTTTCAGTAGACAGAGGATTTTTCATGAAGCTTCCATGTTGGAACTGAAGAGCTGCATCTTTTTGATGCAAAGCCCAGAGTCTGACAGCTCTGCTTTGTCTCTCAGCAAAATCGCTGCTGGTCACTTTGACCTAATGTCAGAACTGGAGCAAAAACCCACCCCCCAACACACACACACACACACACACACACACCAGCCTTTTTAATTCACCTCACACTTTCACACATGCCCACCAAAATGACTTTCCCTGCTTGAATCATGTTAATAATGAATAGCAAAGAAGTATTAGCAATGAGGATTAGAGAAGAGCTCCTGACTCCTTCATTCACTTTCTCTACCACAAAGTCGTACACCCTTTAATAATCAAGTGAGCAGGAGATGGGATAGCATCCCAGCCCCCAGTCTTTAGCCGGACTGGCGTTCCCTCCTCAATCACCTATCACTACGGCAACCTGTAAGGACAAGAGAACAATCGGGGACATCCGAGGCTGAGCAAACGTCAGGGTGAATAGAGTTGTGTTTGGAAGGGGCTCGAGCAAAACAAGACCGAATTAAATCAAAGCTGAATGCATATTAAGGTACATCAGATGTTTTCAGACATCGTCTGAGATACTCATCAACTGAACTGAACTCCATCAGCAGAAGAGCTGCATGCAGACTGACCCAAACATGCCGTGTCTTGTAAAAAGGATAGCTGAGTCTTCACAGTGGGCTGAAGTGCGTCCGAGTCAGCTGTATGTTTGTTTTCCCAAAAGAAATGTCTTGTTTTGTGTGTTTATCCCATTCAGTTAAGCCTCTAAAGGGAGAATAGTTTTTTGTGTGTGCATATTTTAAGTTAGTCTCCACCGTTACCATATATACAAGATACAGTTTTATTTAGCATTTGCATCCATTGTCTGGATATTTCTGTTTCACTGTGCAGTCAGACACAAAGTCACTACTTTTCTAAATCACTCGTCTACAAAACGACTACTGTGACCTTTTGTACTCCATGTACAGCCTCATGCCCAGTCTGCCTGCTCACTTATGAGGGTTGCTTATGGTCAAATCACTAATTTGACATTTAGAGATTTTACTATGAGATAGGTTGTAGTTCTCTTAGTATAAAAGTTAAGCTAAAAGCAGAAATCTTAGTCATGCATAAAGACTGGAAACAGAAGCAAACAGACTAACAGTTTAAGGTAGAAAACATTTTATAGAAGTAAACCTATTACAGATTTTGTTTGCCTTATGTAAAAAATTGTAACTAAAATTGTTTGGTAGGATGATGTGCTGTTAAAACTTGCATCTTAAATAAGAAATCAGAAATGTTAGCAAATCAAGCAAAGTTGCTCTACCCAAAATATTTCACATCCAACATGATTTAATGTTATATTTACTTTACTTTGGATCTAAAAAGGTTGGATCAGATCCTCTGGATCCTTCTTTGTAGAAACGTTTCATCTTTTATCCAAAAGAGCTTCAGTTTAAGGAGCTGCAACAAACTCAGTCTTATATTATATTATATTATATTAT
>NC_056515.1:23256904-23258077 GCF_014905685.2 Nematolebias whitei
ATTATTTACCTTGGCTTGTTTTATTGATGTTCGTTCATGTTCAAACAGTAAATATAACAATATATTGATTGGGCGGGTTTTTGTGTGATGTGGCGGTTTTTAACAGATTCTTGGGCTGGAAAACCTCGACTCTATCTGGCAACACTGGATCTAGTGTTTATAAATGAGATCTTTGATCCACAGAGGGTTGAGACTTCATACTCGAGCGTACGCGCTCGCGTTTTCGCGCCAAATTCATGTCGTCATTTCCTTAAGTTCGTCATTTCCTTCAGTCTTTCAGTCATGTCGTCAACGGATGATGATGAAGAAGAGATCGTTTGCCTCTTATTAGCTTTAAAAAAACGAAAGAAAAGAAGGTGGTACGTGAGGCCTTTAAACCAGACCAGGGATAAAGAAGGGGAATTTAATACACTGGTTAATGACACTATGGACAGCGAGAAACACTTCGAATATTTTCGAATGGACTCGAGCAAGTTCGATGAACTGGTTGGGCGCTTAGCCCCGTTTCTTCAGCACCAGGGCAGCCACCGCTCACCTGTCAGTGCTGCACAGAGAGTGGCTGTCACGCTGCGCATCCTGGCCACTGGTTGCTCGGAACAGAGCGTCGCTGCCAGCTATCGCCTGGGCACATCAACTGTGTCAGGAATAATGGCGGAGGTGAGTCATGGAATAAACTAATGAATGGTTTTGCTCTGATTTGTATTGATGACTACTAGGGAAGGCAGCAGTAGAGGAACTAGTAGTTTATAATAACGGTAATAAAGTAACCTGATGCATGCTCAATAATCCAGGTAGAAAAATCCAAAAGAGTTAAATCTGGTCCTCTGACATTCAAAAAAAAAAAAAAAAAAAAGCAAAAAAATGTAGAAATGTTTCGTCTCTCATCCGAGAGACTTCCTCAGTCTGAGGTGCTGTATTCAGCTCAGTCTCTTAAATAGCACCTTCTCAGGGTGGATCAACCAATTTGCTGCTGACAACCAAAACCAGCTGCTCACATGCTCAAGAAGGACCATCAGCCTAACAATGGATCATTAGCACACTGATGGCTGTTTACTATTCACAGAGGGCTGAGTGATACTAGCAATCACAGCATTGTAAGAGGGGGACAGTTGAACCCGGAGGCCTCCACCCCTGTTTAATGATGGATGATTTATTTTCACAAAGATGACCTCC
>NC_056515.1:23258177-23260782 GCF_014905685.2 Nematolebias whitei
GGACTTCAATGTCCACGTGGGTAACAACAGTGTGACCTGGAGGAGTGTGATTGGGAGGAACAGCCTCTCTGATCTGAACTCAAGTGGTGTTCTGTTGTTGGACTTCTGTGCTAGTCATAGATTGTCCATCACAAACACAATGTTTAAACATAAGGATGTCCATAAGTGCACTTGGCACCAGGGCGCAGTAGGTTGTAGATCAATGATTGACTTTGTAGTTGTGTCATCTGATTTGCGGCCATTTGTTTTGGACACTCGAGTGAAGAGAGGAACTGAGCTGTCAACTGCTCACCACCTGGTAGTGAGTTGAATCAGATAGTGGGGGAATATGCTGGACAGACCCAGTAGACACAAATGTGTAGTGAGGGTTTGCTGGGAATGCCTGAAAGAAACCCCCATCAGAAAGATCTTCAACTCACACCTCCAGGAGAGCTTTAACCACATCCCAGCTGAGGTGGGGAACATTGAGTCTGAGTGGGCCATGTTCTGTGACTCAATTGTTGAAGTGGCTGACTTGAGCTGTGATCGTAAGGCTGTCAGTGCTTCTCGTGGTGGCTGTCCTCAAACTCGGTGGTAGACACCCCGGGTTAGGGAGGCTGTCAAGCTGAAGAAGGATTCCTATCGGTCCTTGTTGACTGGTGGGACTCCGGAGGCGGCTGAGGAATACTGGAGGGCCAAGCAGTTTGCAGCCTTGGCTGAGGCAAAAACTTTAATGTGGGAGGAGTTCGGTGAGACCCTGGATAACAACTCTCGGTTGACTCTGAGGAAATTCTGGCAAACCATCAGGTGGCTGAGGAGGGGAAAGCAGTGCTTTACTAATAGTGTTCAGTGAAAGTGGAGGGCAGTTGACCTCAACCAGTGATGTCATCGGGAGGTGGAAGGAATAATTCCCTGGCCTTCTCAATCCTACTGACACGTCTTCTTTGGAGGAAGCGGAGTTGGAGGACTTTGGGGTTGGTCTATCCATAACCGTGGCTGAGGTCGCCAAGGTAGTTAAAAAGCCCCATGGCGGCAGGGCTCTGGGGGTGGATGATATTTGTCCTGATTTCCTTAAGGCTCTGGATGTTGTAGGGCTGTATTAGTTGACACGTCTTTGTAACATTGCATGGACATCAGGGGCACTGGATTGCCACTGGATTGGCATACTGGGTTGGTGGTTCCCCTCTTCAAAAGGAGGACCGGAGGGTGTGCTCTAATTACAGGGGCATCACTCTCCTTAGCCTCCCTGGTAAGGTCTATTCAGAGGTACTAGAGAAGCGAGTCCAATTGATGGTCAAACCTCAGATCCAGGAGGAACAATGCGAGTTCCATCCCAGGCGTGGAACACTGGACCAGCTCTTTATTCTCACTAGGGTCCTCAAGTGGTCATGGGAGTTTGCACATCCAGTCTGCATGTGTTTTGTGGACTTGGAGAAGGCATTCAACCATGTTCCTTGGGGTACATTGTGGGGGGTGTTCCGTGAGTATGGGATTGGGGATTGGGGATTGTTACAAGCTGTACGGTCCCTATACAAGAGGTGAGAGAGTTTGGTTTGCATTGCTGGTAGTAATTTGGACCCCTTCAGAGTGGGAGTTGGACTTTCCCACGGCTGCCCATTGTCACCGATTCTGTTCATAACTTTTATGGACAGAATTTCTCGGTGCAGCCAGGGGGAGGAGGGATTCCAGTTCAGTGGCCTCAGGATTATTTCGCTGATCTTTGCATATGATGTGGTCCTGTTGGTGTCATCGTGCTGTGATCTTCAGCACGCACTGGAGTAGTTTGTAGCAGAGTGTGAAGCAGCTGGGATGAGAATCAGGACCTGCAAATCTGAGGCCAAGGTCCTCAACTAGAAACGGGTGGCTTGCTCTCTTTGAGTCAAGGGTGAGGTTCTGTATCAAGTGGAGGAGCTCAAGTATCTTGGGATTTTGTTCACAAGTGAGGGAAGAATGGAACGTGAGATTGACAGATGGATTGGTTCAGCTTCTGCAGTATAGTGGACTCTGTGCTGGTCCATTGCGATGAAAAGGGAGGTTAAAATGGTATTCCTCCATAGGGTAGATGGACTCTCCTTTAGAGGTAGGGTGAGAAACTCAGAGTGGCATTGCTGCTCCTCAACATTGAGAGGAATCAGTTGGGGTGGTTTGGGCATATGGTAAGGATGCCTGGGCGCCTGCTTCAGGCATGTCTGACTGGGAGGAGACCCCAGGGAAGACCCAGGACACGCTGGAGAGACAATGTCTCTCGGTTGGCTTGTGTCCACACAGAAGAGCTAGAAGAGGTGGCTGTGGAAAGAGATGTCTGGGCCTCCCTGCTCAAGCTGCTGCCCCTGTGAAAGGGCTTCAGAAGCAAGCAGAAGATAATGGATGGATGGACTTTTGACATCTGACATTGCTGCCTCTGTGTGGTGTCTGCAGCCACTAACCTGATCCCTCAGTTGCATATCAAACACTGGCTTAGAGTCTAAATTTGAATCAGAATCAGTCTTTACAGTAGTCCCTTGTTTATCACAGGGGATCTATCTGTACCCTGAAGTCCCGATATGTGAAAAATCATAAAGTAGGAATAGTAGTACAAGTATTAAGTTGTAGATTATTTTCATAATTACACCCCCCCACACACACA
>NC_056515.1:23260882-23266945 GCF_014905685.2 Nematolebias whitei
GAATACAGCACCTCAGACTGAGGAAGTCTTTCGGATGAAAGACGAAACCTTTCTACTTTTTTCTTTTTTTTTAGTTTGTTTTGTTTTTTGAATGTCCAGAGGACCAGACTTAACTTTTGTAGACATGTCCAATCTTATTTTGAAAAACCGCGATAGAGTGAGTCCACAAAAAACAAACCGCAAAATAGCGAGGGACTATTGTATTGTCATTGCACCGAAGCACAACGAAGTTACATTTCAGTACAGCTTTCAACTAATATTTATTAAAGCTGCATGCATACTGCAGGATAACTCCCCTAGAAGAGGATGGGGCTTTGGTGTCAGGTGCAGGGTTACATGCTCTTAGTGTTTCATGGAAATGGAAACTCTGTGTGTAATTGTTGAAGAGCCTGCCACAGCAGCCGGTCTACTCAACACCTGGGGGTTTATAAAACAGACGAACAACAAAACAGCAGCTGTTTATGCAGGTACAGAGCCGATTTTAAGCTTGACTCATGAATTTTAAATAATATTTAATCAGCTACCATTTTTGGAGCTCATACTTTCTTCATCTTTTCTTAAAATGATCTTCCAGTGCTTCTTGTGCAAGTTGCACACTCATCAGTGGTGCTTCCTCCTCTTCAATGTGCTACTCTACCATGCCTTGCTGTTTGGGGCAGATTTTGTTGAGGAGTACCTCCTGCAGCTCACACTTGTGGTTTACACTGATGGCACAGTCATCAGGGTAAGAGAAAAAGCAAGGAAACTAGACCTGAGTGCCTCAAAGGAGAACCTGTCCAAGTCCTACACTATTTCCAACCCTGAAGCCTGCAGAAACTCTGACATCTTCTTCCTTACTCTGGTCTTCAGCTCTTCAGCTAATCTCACCCAAAGAAATGCTATCAGAAAGACATGGGCAAACCAAACACTAATCCAAGGCTTTTCAGTAAAGATGCTGTTCTTTTTGGGATTGATTCAGACCTCTGAATAACAAGAAGACATCGTGGGGGAGTTTGAATGTTATGGAGACATAACCCTGGCAGATGAAGCAACTCTCCATGGTCTAAAAGAGAGGACATTCTTGGCTCTTCTCTGGGTTATTGCTTTTTGTCCTCTTTCACGCTTTGTTCTGCTGACTAAAGAGTCTGTGTTTGTCAACCTACCTGCAATTGGGAGTTACCTGCTGGGGCTTCACAGGTATCCTGAAGATCTGTATCTGGGTAAAGTGATCCAGAAGGACTCTCCTGACAGGAATCCCAACAGCCCCAGCTTCCTGCCACTCACTCTCTATCCAAACAAGTTCCTTCCTGAATATTGTGAATGAACTGCCTACGTTCTGTCGCAGGATGTTGTCCGAAAAGTGTATGTGGCGTCTGCAGCAGACCTGGCACCTGTGCCCATCGATGTTTTGGTTGGCCTCTGCGCTCAGAAAGCAGGTGTTGCACCGATCCACAGTGCCAGGTTCTCAGGCGAGAGACACATCCACTACGTTTGCTGCTACCAGCATCTGTTCAGCTCAGCAGGAATGGAGAGCCATGAGTAAGAAAGAGTGTGGAAAGATCTGAAACAGAAAGGTGGACAATGCTCTCTGCAGAAGACATATTATGGTCTGGTGAAATGCAAAATTCACATATATTTGGACAAACTGGCTCTGTTCAATTAACAGGGGGATCATGTTGTTATAAATAGGGATTAAAAAATATTTGTTTTTTTGGGGGGTACAGGTTCAGCTTGAAGTGATAAATGTTGAATTAGGTTGCCATGTAAATTTTACTTCTTGTGAGGAAACCACCTGGCTCCAATAGAAGGAGCAGGATCTCCTTTTCAAAATTTTGCCTCATTTTATGCCAATTTAAACAACTCGTAAATTTTATTGTAAGCATGTCAAATGTTAACATTGGCATACCTTGCAAAATCCTAAACCTCACTTTAAGTTACTACTCTGACTATTAAAAAAACATTTTAAATTGTTTTTTTGTATTTTTCTTAACTTCTGTTGTCACATGTGTTGGATCAAGCTAGAAGTTATTGTCGTTAATGTTCTTCCTGGATCTTGCCAGACGTCCAGTGGCCAGTAGGAGGCATAACAATCCATTGGCAGCACAAGCAGAAAACCTCAAGCAAGTTTGTATTTTCAATGTACATTTTATGTGATCTTATAACATTAAACACCATAAAATTTATCATAATTTTTATGACATCCACATTAATTTTTAACTTTTAGTATATCATTTGCATGTGTGCGTTTATTCTAATTTAGTTTTATGTAACCAAAATATGCTACATAAACATATCCCTTTTTATCCTGTAAATGTTGCACAAACACTCTTTTTCCTATTCCACAAAGGAAATGCTTGGCCTCTTTCCCTGCACCATCAGCCGACCAAACAAAATTTTTGGATGTTCTGCGATGTGTTTCTTGCCAGTGGTTTACACTGAAACACTTGATTCCATGTTGGAAAAGTTCCACTATGTCTGCTGTGCTTTCCCCAAAGTGTCGGTCTCTTTTTTTTTTTCACAGCAGCTTTTTGACATCAAATGAAAAAAATAAAATAATTTTTAAAAAGTGCATACTAGAAAATACTCAGTTGCTAAAAAGACCAGAACCTTTACTTGTGTTTTTAACAACGCTATTTTTATCTATGGTGTTAATTTATGTCAAAATCTATTAATCCATGAATACTTCTGTACCCAACTGTTATAAAAAAGTATACTGTTATGGATTAAGTAGCCAATAAATGTGCATACTTTAAGATGAGGTCCAGAAAAAAATTAAATTAAATTAAAATGAACTCAAAGTTAGTACTTTCTGACTACTGTGGTACTGCAGATTTATCCTAAAGCCTCTGTGAGTGCAGTTACTTCATTCAGTCCTGGCTCAGATTGTTGTTGAAGTTTGGTAAAAGTTTCCTAGAGAACATTGGAAACAGGGTCAGGGTAGAGGAGAAAACCCTCAGCCTCTCCATTCCTGCCCTGCCCTCAGCCATGAGCAAACCTGAGCATAGGCACACACATTTACTCCAAAGACATTGGACAGGCTATAGAGATTGTTAATGTGAGGTTTAGGGGTCGGTTTAATGCACGTGGGTGGTGTGCTCTAATGAATAGCTCTCCTTAGAGAGAAGCATCTTTGGAGGGAGGGACTCATCAAACCAGAGAAGACTGTTTTATTAATATTTGGACTGAATAAAGAAGCTTGGAGCTCCACAGACATGGATGATGATTGAAAAGGATGGTCAGTGGGAGTTGATGTCACAGCTGATAAAACAAGTAATTGCCTGTTACCTTTGTATTTGTATTCACTAGTGTATGCTACTGATGGATTCTTGTAAGCTTTATGTTCAGAGCTGAGGGTCAGTGTTCAGCTCTCCAGCCCACATTCGTTTACGTAGAAGTTGTAACCTCAAGCATAAACCCTCTTTTTGACGACAACTGTGGTTTCTTTTCCTTTCCCTTTTCGTAAACTCCATAATCCACGATTTGAGGTTTTGGTAACTCTCCCAAGCCAGACGTTTATGCCTTTCTGCAGCTGCTTTTGACTTCTTGCATTTTAATTATGAATTCTATAAGTTTTTTTCCTCCCAGAAAAAGACATCCATCTGGAGAAAATTATGTACATCAAACTTGAAAGACATCATTACATCGGCTCAGCTTAAGGCATTTACTTTATAAAGCGTCTTTAAGAAGAATAAAAACATGTTGCATTTTATTAAGCTTACTCACCTTGCATTATACTTGTTTCACTACGTACTCTCATGCAAGACGGACACTTTCTTCAATTGCCCATCCTCCTCCTGCTTTTTTACGCTCTGTCTTGTGCATCGGAGCTCCTATTTACACATCTTCCAAAATGTAAACTACTGTCATGGATCTATCTGGTCAGCTGGACTTTCAACAAAATGGATTAAAAAAAAAATCAACAAAACGACAGGGTCATGGAGAACCCTCGTGCCACGCTGAGACGCATGTGGCAGGATATGTCATGGATCTGATGTGCCTTTCCATATTGTCTCAGGAGGACGCCGAAGATATTGGAATCATGATAGCAGGGTTTCTGCCTTTTGGCACCGGCGGATACATATGTTATCGGCTGTTAAAGAAGATGGTGGCAGCAGTTTCAGCCATGGCAAAGCTGCCGATCATGTCTGCAGGTGTGGTTTGTGCTTTGAGCTCTCATAATCAGCTGATTTACGAGCTAAACCGTAAGATGGAAAGATTTGTGAGAATCGCAGGCCACTTGCAGCTTCTGGGGCTCGCCAGCATGTTGGGGGCGACCTTGGAAAGAGCTAATAAGCACGGACCAGTGGAATGCCCAGAAATCTGGCTATTTTGGATTAAAAATACCAGCAGAACTCAAGGCTGATGAAAAATGACAGTCTGCCTGAAAAAAATCAAAAACTGTTGTTTATCGGAATCTGACGCCCCCGTTTGGCCTCGAAGCAGGCTGACATCAAATTTCTCCTGGGATATGTGTAAACTGAGAAAGCTGTCTATCCATTTTTTGTAATACCACTATCCTCTCCTCATGGCTTTTTCCCTTTTTCCTATCTAAAAAGAATAAAAGGCCACACTCTTAGGAGCAGCAACAACGTGCACTCCGCCCATCTTTTGGATGACTGTACAAACATAATCTCACTGTATTTTGGTACCATGATAATAAAGCTTATTCTGATTCTGATTCTGATTAATGACACCATTAAGTGGGTTACACAAAGATATTACTAGGGATTTTTAGACAGATATGTCTGTCAATCTGTGATGCATCTTAAACATGCACACAATGAGTGCTCCATGACTGAAGGACTTGCTGTAAGGAACATGTTCTTGAGCTTTAGTGTCTTTTTCTGCCACGATCTGGTGCTTCATGGGCGTCAGAAGCATCTGTAATGTGGGGGGGGGACACTAGTGTGTGTGTACACACATGTGTGTGCGTGCGCGTGCACGTGCACCAGTGTACAAAAACGCAACATTTCATTTAGATTTCCTTACTTTAATTCCTTTTAAATCATGTTTCTCCTCTCACTAAGTTTGTGTAAATTCAGCTGTGGGTTTTAAAGACATTTTAACTTTAATGTACTTTAACACACAGCCACAGATCTGCACTATTTGTGTTTATACACTGGACAAAAAGGCCTAATATCCGGGGAGATACAACAGTATGCAAGTCTACGTATCTGCCACATATCCAATATGTTTCCGGTGCTATACGGGGAGATCTCATCTGTCACAGATCCTAGTACAGGATATCCCACGCATACCCATCTGTGATAGATCCTAGCACTGGATATTTTCTGGATACCCATATATGATAAATCCTAGTATAGGATATTTTCCAGATACACATCTGTGATAGATCCTAGTATAGAATATTTTATGCATACCCATACTCGAGAGATCCTAGTATTGGATATTTTTTGGATACCCATATGAGAAAGATCCTAGTATTGGATATTTTCCAGATACACATCTGTGATAGATCCTAGTCTTGTATATTTTCTGGATACTCATACATGATAAATCCTAATATAGGATATTTTATGCATACCCATACTTGAGAGATCCTAGTATTGGATATTTTTTGGATACCCATATGAGAAAGATCTTAGTATTGGATATTTTCCAGATACACATCTGTGGTAGATCCTAGTATTGGATATTTTCTGGATACTCATACATGATAAATCCTAGTATAGGATATTTTATGCATACCCATACTTGAGAGATCCTAGTATTGGATATTATTTGGATACCCATATGAGAAAGATCCTAGTATTGGATATTTTCCAGATACACATCTGTGATAGGTCCTAGTATTGTATATTTTTTGGATACCCATTTATGATAAATCTTAGTATTGGATATTTTCTGGATACTCATACATGATAAATCCTGGTTTAGGATATTTTCCGGATACATATCTGTGATAGATCCTAATATTAGATATTTTCTAGATACCCATACATAATAAATCCTAGTATTGGATATTTTCCGGATGAACATCTGTGATAGATCCTAGTATAGAATATTTTATGCATACCCATACTTGAGAGATCCTAGTATTGGATATTTTCTGGATACCCATAT
>NC_056515.1:23267045-23268522 GCF_014905685.2 Nematolebias whitei
CCATACTTGAGAGATCCTAGTATTGGATATTTTCTGGATACCCATATAAGAAAGATCCTACTATTGGATATTTTCCTGATACACATCTGTGATAGATCCTTGTATTGGATATTTTCTGGATACCCATACATAATATATCCTAGTATTGGATATTTTCTGGATACCCATACATAATAAATCCTAGTATTGGATATTTCTGGATACCCATACATAAGAAATCCTAATGTTGGATATTTTGCGGATACACATCTGTGATAGATCCTAGTATTGGATATTTTCTGGATACCCATGCATAATAAATCCTAGTATTGGACACATCTGTGGTAGATCCTAGTATTGGATATTTTCTGGATACCCATACATGAAAAATCCTAGTATAGGATATTTTCCAGATACACATCTGTGATAGATCTTAATATTGGATATTTTCAGGATACACATCTGTGATAGATTCTAGTATTGGATATTTTCTGGATACCCATACATAATAAATCCTAGTATTGGATATTTTCTGGATATATATATTTAACTGTGTGTGTGTGTGTGTGTGTGTGTGTGTGTGGGTGCGTGCGTGCGTGCGTGTATGTATGTGTAAAATTTTATCTTTACACAAATCCTAAAGGATTTTCTTTCTATCAAATGTGTATAACACAGATAGGGGTGACGTGTCAAAGATGTCAAAGATTAGCAACAAAACTGACCTTAGTATCAAATACTCCCTCTGGTATCTCTCATGGTCAAAACTGTTCAATTGACTTCCAATTAAAATTAAAATTGTGTTTTTATCTCTCTTTAATTAGCTTTAAACACTGCCATTCAGCTGTTTTTCCATTGTAGGAAATCTTTGTATTTTGAGATTTAAATGTTATTGCATCTTGAAACCACCAGGGAGCACTAAAAGTTATCTATTTGCAGGTTTGAAATTATTTCTGTTAATCAAAACGTTGATTTGGATGTTTGTTAAGAATTTATTTTACTCACACATACACAAAGAAAAAAAAGGGATTTCCACCGGTGGTCTTAAAGCTCCATAATATGATTCTACATAAAAAGCTCACCATAAGATAGTAGCTAAACAGAACTTGTTTCCCCACAGAATCCATTGTTTTGGATGTGGTTCAAATTGAATTACTATTACCCTTCAGATTAATATGAGAGTTTGTTATTTTTTACGTTTGGTAATTTTGATGGTTGGGAATTTAACTTCCAGTCTGTGTTTCCTTAATGTAAATTGGATTACCCAAACCTGTTCATTTTAATGTATTATATAGTGCTTATTTAGTGATTCATTAGATACAATGGGCCAGATTCAACAACTTCATATTTTGCTCCTAAATTTCTCCTACTTTTGTTCGTACGAACATGGTACGCCAGAACAATTGCTTCTATCTTGAGGAAAAGTGTGTAAATCAGGTGCGTATTTGATGAATATTTTAACTGGTTAACTGGTCATCATTAACTTCACGCAGACTCTTCC
>NC_056515.1:23268622-23273735 GCF_014905685.2 Nematolebias whitei
TCCATCCATCCATCCATCCATCCATCCATCCATCCATCCATCCATCCATCCATCCATCCATCCATCCATCCATCCATCCATCCATCCATCCATCCATCCATCCATCCAGTAATACAAAAGTAAAACAAGTAATAACAAATGTTTTGTCTTTTCTGTTTAAGCTCTTAAATTCACGACGATCCGTTGCACGCTGTATTCTGACCGACGAGGAGTTCAAATATCTTGAAGGGGCGTCTGCATGTCTGATGAGCGATGAAGAGACAGACAGTGAAAACGGCCAAACGTGGAAAGTGTATCCACCTGAACGGAGGGCAACAAAGCTCACAGACATTTTGAATAGGTGCCAATGCCAACTTGCCCAGCTGCAACAAAAGTCGAGCAGAATGGTACATCGTAGGGTGGCCAGTGGCGTATGCAGCATGAGGCAGCCTCCAAGAGGCATAGACAAAACGTATTTGAAGTGGGGTTTTTTTGTGTGCGTTAATAAAAATCTTTTAACAAATTCTTTGTTTTCTATGTATATGATATTAATGTGCAGTTAGGTGTAAAACACCTGATTCACTAAACTACTTTATAAACTGTTCATTTAATATAAGTACAATAAAAGGTAATATGTGACCCATCACATCGAAGTGAGGATTAAAAGTGTTTTGAGTAAAATATTTGCAAAAATTGCGTTTTATCAAAATATAACAAATAAATGTTCTATCAGTGTAACATTTGATTGAATTGTCTAAAAAAAAAAAGCCTAATTTTTTTAAAAAATTCTTATTAAAATTTTAAACAATTAGGTTTCAGACCAAATAATAGCCTAATGTATTATTGTAACCAACAAGCCAAATTAAGTCATATCTCTGAATCCCCTTCTGATATCAGAATGATCCAGTATCAAAATATAGCTTTGAAAGCCACAAATCTGAAGATGTAATGGGCTCATTTTGACCAAATTTGACTTAATCCTCATTTTGATGTGATGGGTCACATACGATAAACCTAAAAACAAACAAAAGAAGTAAGAAAATTGTAAGATCATTTAAGATGGCAATGATAATCACATGTGGAATCACATTTAGTCTAATGGTATTTATAATTGTAATCATATACTTTAAATATAAAATAGAGCCAACAACTACAGATTGGAACAACTACAGATTGGAACTTCTTCAGATTAGCAAATGACTTCATGGATGAGCTCACTGTGACATCCTATATTGTTTTTTTTGTACAGCAATTCAACAGATTTAGCTATTTTTTATTCTTAGTTTATGTGAGGTTTTCATGTCAACTTTTCATCAATAATGATAAAATATTAAATTTTACTGACTTTACAAACCTCAACAATATAAACATATGGTTGTCCATTTTCTTCTTTTCATTTATTCTGTTAGGTAAACGTCTCTTGAAAGTGTGATGCAGGCTATTTAAATGAAAAAATAAAGTCCATGAAACAACTTAATTTACAGATAAAACACACAAGTAAACACTTTTGAGTCTTAACTGTAAATTAAATTGTCCACGTCGCCAAACTCCTTACAGGTTGGTGGCGGTAATGCACCGTTTTCCAACAGCCGTTTAACTGAAGAAGAAGAAGACACTTCCGGTATTACATTGGCGGGATAACACAAACGAGGTCCTTCTCGGATAACGCGACGTGTTTGATTCAAAGCCAAGCGGATCTACGATTTTCAGTAAGTTGCTGCTTCACATATTTAGTTCTAATTATTTTTGACCAAGCATGTGGTTAGAGCGTAAAATATGTAGTTTTACCGGTGTGTTACTCGACCTTTTACAACATGGCGTTGTCAGCGTCACGTCAAGTTGAGGCTGTTTGAAAAGTTGTACTGAGCAGAATAAAATGGACACTCATACAGGGGGAATGGGAGACATCTATAACCAGTGGCTGCTGACCACTGTTGGGCAACTCCTCAGTGAGAGGTGTCTTTTTGCTTTTCTAAAAGCTGTTTTATGATGTCATTGTCTAAGTTACATATTTGGATATTTGCTAATATAATTGTGATCTAGGCTGGAAGTAATCAATGTTGGACAAAAAATGACCACTAAATATGTTTAGAACTACAAATCAACTTAGAATACTTTCCTGGATTTTCCTGCAAAACACCGTTCAAGTTATCAAGTCAATGAACTGTTGGTGTGTGGCATTGTGACTTAACATACTGTTATATAATTTAAATAATATTATAATGCAACGCCACATAACTGAATCTTTGTCTTGTAGCACCCAAGATGCAGCTCCACATCACGCAGCACAGAGTGGGCAGGTAAGAGTACTCATTGACTGAATATTATTATAATTATATAATGAAGAGTCTGGTGAAGACCTGCTGTATATGAAAAGTGTCTTGAGATGTTAAATGATTCAACCCTTTAATGAAACTGGCCTGAATTGATCATACGGCTTTGTAAAAAGGGGAGATTTGTTCTGAGTTATGACAATTTTTAAAATGTGATTGTGTCAGGAGCAGAGCCAGTAGTGATGAGGGGATTGTTCCTGTCAGTATAAAGGAACAGGTGAGCTGTTGTAACTGTGTGTGAACAAGTATTAGTTCCAATATAAACACTTTCTAAACGACAGTAGTGACTCGTTATATTTTTATCATTAAAAGTAAGACAATAAATACAGAAAGCCTGCAATGAAAGTATGAAAGTAATATGAAATAAGCCTGCATATTTTGCCATTGAAAATATATTAATTGGTTAAGTCAAAATGAGTTTTCCTTATCAAATATACTAAAGCTTTACAGATTATTGTCCTGATGCAGGCTCAATAAATTAATTCCTCTGGACAGATTCTTCTTTGTATCAAAAAGATTTCTTCAGTCTGAGGAGCTGAGACAAACTCAGTCATCGTTCCTCCTTGATAGAGAGGAACGATGACTGAGAGAGGAGTAAAGGAGGCCATCTTTGTGAAAAGAAACCGTCCATCATTAAACAGGGGTGGAGGCCTCCGGGTTCAACTGTCCCCCTCTTACAATGCTGTGATTGCTAGTATCTTACGTTCACATAAAATATTTGATAATGTTCTTATAGAAACAATTCTTGAATAATGTTCACACTGTGTTAATGCTGCATGTTTGTCTCAGGGTGCTTCTTGTTCTGCCATTAACTCTAAAATACTTATTGAATAGTTTACATATGTAGGTAAAACTAGATGTTAAATACACCAGAATGCAGGAAATGGCATCTATTTTATTCAAAATTTTCTGGGGGAGGACCCCCAATGGCTACCAAGCCAAGAGCCATTGTTAGCACTGAGGTTAAGCTAAAACTAAACTAGCTAAAAATAAAAAAAAATCCTAGAGGAAACAGAATTAGAATTAGAATGCAAAATATATCTGATTTGCTTTAGTCTCACATTACATCATTGTAGATCGTGTGAAACTATAGTTTCTTGCAATGCAGAAGAATTAAAACTTTTAATTAAATTCTGGGTCCTCGTGTAAAGATGTGTTAAAGCGCCATCTACTGGTAGATATGAGTTACTAAAAATATTCAATATGGGAAGATTAAAAAAAAGGTTTTTGGAACATCCGTAAACTTTTTGTTTGAGAATCTAAGAATTGAGATATGGATGCATTTGCTTTTTGTTATGTATACATTTTAAAAAGTGCTCTTATTGACCTTGTGTTTTCTGTGTTTTCTGTTGAAGCTTTTGAATTCACGGCGGTCTGTTGGTCGCTCCATTTTAAATGATGAAGAATGAGGGGGTGCCAACATGCCTATGAGTACGAGACCGACACGAAGACAAAGACACATGGAAAGTTTATCCACCTGAATGGGAGAGCAGCAAAACTAGGACATTTTAGACAGATGCCAGTACAAACTTGCTGAGCTTCAAACAAAGCCCTGCAGAATGGATGGCTACATTACAGAGTGCCCAGTGGGAAATGCAGCCTGAGGCAGCCTCCAAGAGGCACCAACAACTATTTTTTTTTACAAATGAAACCGTAGGTTGTATTTTTTACAAATGAAACCGTAGGGTTTTTTTGTGTGTGTGTGTGTGTGTGTTTTAATAAAAAAAGAAAATCTTTAAGAAAGTCATGGTCAGTGTTTTCATGTCTATGATATGTTTGCATTAGTATGTGTTATGAAGATACAAACCACTGTGTATTTACTAGACTGCTTCATAAACTGTTTATTATACTGATTTTTCATAGTTCTTATTGAAATGGTAATGTGCTTACTGGTCCAGCTTGTGATTTGTACATCATGATGATGGTACATAAACCAAAATTAAAGACTCATTAATTTTGATGTAAAAAACTGGGTGATCTTAAAATGTTAAAGATCTTAGAAGCCAACTATTTGTAGCCTATAGCAGATTTAAATAGTTATATAAAGCACTTCACGTATTACAAATAAAAACTAAATGGAGTGCAAGACAAAAAAACAACAACTAACCATTGGAAACATGTTAAGATATAGTTATTTTACTTGAAGGCTTACCTACATGCCAAACCTGTATTTACAGGCAGAGTATATCAGATTCCCAAATTTGCATAAATGAAAAATCTGTAAATATCCGACTGACATCTGCCACGTAATACGCCAAAGATGCGGCAAGTATGCAAAAGGATCTGAAGCTGGAACTCCGAGGGATCGCATACTTCAGGATCCTTCGCAGATAAACATCTGTAAATATCCGACAGACATCTGTCACGTATATGCATGAATCTAAAGCAACCATACGTCAAAAATGCGGCAAGTATGCAACGAGATCTGAAGCTGGAACTCCGAGGGATCACATACACACATTTTTCAGGATCCTTCGCAGATAAACATCTGTAAATATCCGACAGACATCTGTCACGTATAGGCATGAATCTGAAACCAACCATACGTCAAAAATGCGGCAAGTATGCAACGAGATCTGAAGCTGGAACTCCGAGGGATCACATGCACACATTTTTCAGGATCCTTCGCAGATAAAAATCTGTAAATATCCGACAGACATCTGTCACATATAGGCATGAATCTGAAACCAACCATACGTCAAAGATGCGGCAAGAATGCAAAGAGATCTAAAGCTGGAATCCCGAGGGATAAATGAGTCACATATTTTCGGGATCTGCCGCAGATAAGTATCCGGATTTTG
>NC_056515.1:23273835-23290049 GCF_014905685.2 Nematolebias whitei
AACATCACCACTGGACTTTTCTACTTGTGTTCAGCACTCATCTAAATTATGTTTCTCACGTAGCTTGAGGACATTAAGGTGTGTTTTTTTAAGACATTTCAACTTTAATACACCTCAACACACAGCGTCTCTTACATCTGCAGCGTCTTACAGCGTCACAGTTACCGCTAAGCTAAGATGCTACAGACATAACACTCTACTTCTCTCAAGCATCCTCCTAACCATGTATATATGTTTATGATCAAACCCCACCCGGTCAACAACTGTCCACACTAAGCTCGCTAAGCTGGTGAGCGATCAACACAGAGGTGTCTCCATCTCCTCCACCTGTGCGTTTTCTGCCGAGGCAGGAGGAGAAGCACAGAAAGAGAGTTGAAGGTAACCAGGAAAACATGGATTGGATTTTTAGTGGTTTGAGTATTATCCTATTGATCAAGTGGAATGGATTTGTTCACGAAGAAAGAGAAACAGCGCCGACAGAACTAATGTTTTATAGTAAAAGTGTGTGTGTGTGTGTGTGGGGGGGGGGTGAACTTTTTTTTAATGTGGGGGGGACATGTCCCCTTCACATATAATGGTTGCAACGCCTATGTTGTGCATTAACTGAATTCCAGCTTATAAGCTTTAAAATACCTCACAAGGAACACAAGATACGGGCAGTGTTGTTATACTTACATCTGTATTAAAGACTATTATGGCACATTTCTGTAATATTTTCTGATACTTATGAACTTACTTACACAAGATGGGCATTGCTTATTGTTTTTATCTTTATAATACACTTACTGCTGTATAAAATACAGCAGCTTTATAGATGGATAGGTATAGACAGACAGACAGACAGACAGACAGACAGATAAAAGTTTGCGATGAAAACAAACCTGTTGTAATTGTATGATTACTATTCATTCAGCTTGCTGTCTGCTTGATGTTTAAAACCATGTTAACAGTTAACGTATAAAATCTCATCACAAGTCTCCCATTAATTTGGGTTGAAAACTGAATTCAAGTTGTGGACCCACCGCAGACCCAAATCTTTGGAGCCACAAAGGCAACTTGACCAAAATTGGGACTGTATCCATGGATGAAAGAAAACAGTATCTTAGCACCTTGTGTCCTTGCTCTTACTCCCTCTCTTGCATTTTCAAGACATAGGCATGTGACAAATTAATTTTCCTATAACTGTGCTTTAAACGAATTACTGTAGTTCAAAAACAATATTGGTGCTATTCTCTGGCTGCAGTGATCTGTGCATGTAAGAGCCTTGAGGTCATGACTGATGTATCAAAGAGTTTGACTCCTGTCAGAAGGAACCAAGGGTGGAGATCAGCCTTTTTTTGGAGCATATCAGATCTCATGTTATTAGAGGCTTTAACTGAAATGTTGATGGGCTTTCTAGATGCAATGCAGAATCTCTCCCTACTTTGTTTCAGTTTTGCACGATGCCAGATGATGAAGACATCTGCTAATGCTCAAATGCTCCACTGTTTTGCAAGTTCAAGGGAGTTTGTTTTACTTAACATCAACATGATATATTAGTGGCTTAACATGTATATAAAATGATCTTTAAAAAGTGGCCAATGTGGCATGCTTTTTATAGCATTGCCGTGAAATCACATTGTGTTGGGTGGGACTCACCTTACAGCAGAATGGCTTCTGGTTTGAGCCCACAAGTTGGCTGAGACCTTTTTAGTGTAAAGACTGCAGTTTTCTTCACATCCTGGCATTGTATGTTCTTTGTTTACTCTAAATTGACAATTCATAAAAAATCTAAACCACTAACCACAATTTAAATGTTATATAAAGTCAAATTGTAATAATCAGTCATATAAAACATGAAAACGATTATTTAGGCAAAGCACTTAAACCAGCCACAAGGGAGCATAAGCTAGTGTATCTCTTGAGCTAGTCCCAAAGTCGAATAAATGGTGAAAGTTGTGTCTGGAAGGGCATCTGACATAAAACACTTTTATCAGAATTAATATGTGAGTTCATCTAAGCAACAACATACCAGATTGGTCGAGGCCTGGGTTAACAACAAACGCCACTGGTGCTGTTGACAAATGGAAATTGTGCTACTGTTAGTCAAAGACCATGAGGAGGGAAACGTGTCAGGAGATAGAGGGAGAAGAGGAAAGTCAAGAATGTAGGACTGAGGTTGGCAACTCTAAATGTGGAGCCAATGAAAAAGGCAAAGGTAGATAGCTGGCTGGCATGATGCAGAGAAGGAAGGTAGATGTTTTATGAGTTCAAGAGACCAAGCGGAAGGGCAGCAAAGCTTGCAGCATTGGAGCAGGGTTCAAACAGTTTTACCATGGTGTGGATAGAAAGAGAAATGGAGTAGGGGTGGATCTGAAGGAGAAGTTGGCAAATAATGTAGTAGAGGTGAAAAGAGTGAAATGATAGAGTATCCCCAGGAAGGATAGCGTGGTAATTGGAGCAGATCTGAATGAACATGTTGGTGAAGAAAACAAAGGGGATGAGGAAGTGATGGATAGGTTTGGTGTCAAGGAAAGAACCCAGAAAGTACAGATGATGGTGGATTTTGCCGAGAGAATGGAAATAGCTGTAGTCAACACTTATTCCCAAAAGAGGGAGGAACTTAGAGTGACCTATAAGAGTGGAGGAAGGAGAACACAGGTAGACTACATTCTGTGTAGAGTAGGAAAACTGAGGGGGATTGGGGACTGTAAGGTTGTGGCAGGGGAGAGCATGACCAGATATGATCATCCACTTTATGAGATTCAAACACAAAATGAACACAACAATCAATTTCTAGTGTATGTTCGGGACCAATGGAAAAGCCTGGACCAGTAAAGCTAACTCAGCTTTCTACAGTAGCAACTGTTTTTGTTATTTGCATCTGTGTATGTAAAAATTTGAACATGGTCACTGCGAGAAGGATAGATGAAAAATGGAAGAGCAGCTTTGAGAATTACAAAAAAGACAAACTAAGACCCCAAAACAAGATTTAGCAGTGCACAATAATAACAAAACCATCTGATTGTATCATTCTAGTCCAACAGACAGGATCATTTTGTATTGCACTAAAACTTCCAGAGCTGAGCACAAAAAGTCAAAACTGTCATTATGGAATAATTGTTTGTTTTTTAACAGGAAACAAAACTATGACCATTTTAATAAACGTGTTTTATTCTAAGAGAAAGTAATCTAAAATCAAAAAGAAACTTTGAGTCTCAGAAAAAAATGAAGAAAGTCTAGCATCAAAGAGTAAGAGCAATAAAAGTATTATAAGGGCCACAGTAACGGATTGCACCAATAAATTACTCTAATAAAATCCAACTCACTGAACAGTAGAAGCTACAAATGTTGTAATGAAAACACTGCCTCACACGGAAAGCAGCTTACTGCTGACTGCCTCACATATGACTGGATGAAAGTTCACACTGAAACAAAACTCTATTCAGGTCAGATTAAGATCACTTTCTGAGGGAGGACAATGGGACCACTGATTTGAGCTTGTTGGAAAGAGAGAAGGTAGCTTTACTGACTTTAACATGAGATACGCCTTCCTCCACAAAACTGCTACAGCCATAAGTCAAGTAAAGACAGCCCTACACACACTCACAGCAATGGCAAAGCAACATTGCAATACCATTTAGGAGCAAAAGGGTTGTTGATTATTAAAACAATAGTTGTACAATGTTTTACAAGGATTTTTATTCATTCATTTCATAGTCACAAATGACTGAAGATGATATTCCTACAATGACCTTTTCAGTATATTAAATATAACAGTCAAGACAAAACTCTCCATCTCTACATTCTTCCACTTATCTGTGGTTGAGTCATGGAGGCAACAGGTCTAGGAGAGAAATCCAGACATCCCTTTCCCCAGTGACACTCTTCAGGGGATCCCAAAGGATTCCCATGCCAGAGAGGATAAATAATCCCTGCAATGAGTTTTGGGTCTTCCCTGGGATCTCTTACTTTTCATTCATTCAACCTTTATTTAGACAGGAAAATCCCATTGAGCCTCGAGGACTCATTTACAAGAGAGACCTGATTTCAACAAAGAATGATGACAACAATGGACAACAGCGACAACAATAAACAGTTATAAAAAGTCATAGAGGTTTTTTTTTTCTTACTAATGGGATGTGCATGAAAAATCTCTCAAGGGAAGCATCCAGAAGTCATCAGATGCCTGAACCACCTCAATGGATTTCTTTGATGAAAAAAGAGCAGAGGCTCTACTCCAAGCTCTGCCGGGCTGACAAAGCTCACCCTATTGCTAAGGATGAACCTGACCCCCCTACGAAGGAAGCTCATTTTGGCCACGTGTATCTGGGATTTTTTTTCTTTCACTCATGAGCTAGATCTATGACCATAGGTGAGGGTCAGAACACAGACCAACCAGTAAATCGAGAACTTTGGTTTAAACTCGACTCTTTCTTCACCTTGACTGACTGAGGCAATACCCGCATTACGGATGCCCAATCTGTCCATCCATCACTTCATGTCATGGCTCAATCATCTTCACGTCGATCCCATACCCCAAAGGTTCTGTGTGATTTCCATCCCTCCATCAGTAGAGGCAGACCTGAGTCACTGGGGAAACCCTCGGGCCTTGCTGGACGGAGTTCTCCTGAGCAGGATGACATAATACATGCCTGTGTTCAGCACCACATCCCTCTCCAGTTGTTAGGAGAGATGTCACCCTTCCTGCTGCTCAGTGCATCCCAGGCGCACGGATTCAGAGGTATGCAATTTTGTGCAAACTGAAGGTTCGAAATGGATTGTTTTCAAGAATATGAGCAGATGTTTGTGTGATTGTGATTCTGAACAGAACCAGTGAGGCATAGACTACATCCTTATTTGTTTAATCCACTAGCAATAGCCTTAAAGGGCAAAGCCTATATGAAATAGAACATTTGTTATGTATTGTAAACCCAGATTCTATGAGTATAGGTTCAACCCTTTAAGGTCTGGGCTTCACTGGCTCCTAAGTGGCTGAAGAAAATGGTATTTTGGGAGCCGAACCCCGGTCTCAGAGCAGTTTATATAGACCAGGGATGGGGCCCATACAACAAGTGGGTGTGAACTAGTGTTTTCAGTGCTGCACGCATGAAAAAACCCATTAGCGATAATCTTAAAGTGATGCGCCTACTCATAGAATCTGGGGTTCATTCATCCATCCATCCATTATCTTTTACCCGCTTCTTCATTTTTGGGTCATGGGGGTCACTGGTGCCCATGTCCAGCTATCACTGTGCAAGAGGTGGGGTACATACTGGACAGGTCACAAGTCCATCATAAAGCCACATAGAGACAAACGAGACAAACAACCATCTCTCATTCACACCTAAGGACAATTTAGAGTTACCAATCAGCCTAACATGCATGTTTTTGGTCTGTGGGAGGAAACCGGAGTACCCAGAGAAAACCCACGCATGCACGGAGAGAACATGCCAACTCCACCCAGAAAGGCCTCTGGACCAGGATTTGAACTGACAACTTTCTCACTGAGAGGCTGTATATCTACCAGTTGTGCCACAATACTGCAATTCTTTTATTTATTCAACCTTTATCTATACAGGTTAGTCTCATTACAATACGTAACAACGTTTCAGGTACATAGGTCTGTCTAGACAATAGCAAATCAACTATGTGGTGTCAAAGTTTGCACAAGTAGGAGTAATTTTCATAATGAGCAATCTGATCACATTTCTAGATTTCATTTGTATTGCAATGAAAATGCTAGAGAATTGAGTTTAAAAATCAACACTCATGAAGACTGTTCGACAGTAGCAGAAAGGTTTTTGGATCATAAACCCAAACATATAGGAATAAACACAAGAATTGGCAAGGTTCAACAGAAAACTGAGTCTTTGAGCTTGTAAGCATGAACCTGGTCAGAAATCAATAAAACTCACTTGTGCACAGGGTTCAGGAGATACAGTATTAACATTGTAAGTGAAACCAAAATAATTTTGACACGGTGCTCTGCCGTACTGTAGTTAATTCCTGATGATTTGCATCACCAAGATGCTTACTTCCTTTTTATATGTTGCCCAAATTTTGCTTTTGAGCTGTTTGGTTTAAATTGCTGTATGATATTTTTATTTCTCATTTCATAAGAGACCAATTTTCAATTTATTACCTCTCTGGGATGTCAGCATGTAAATATGTTGAACTCTTGCAGCCAAAGGGTGTGTGTTTAACTGCACTGACTACCCTCAAGTTATCCCATTTCTTTGCTGGGTGTGCATTTATAATCATGGCTGTGTGCTATGTGGCAGGGCTGTAGCTTCTTTTGATGTACTACAACTTGCAGTTTATGTTGTACATACAGAGTAGATGCTCTAATCACACCCACAGTCATTCCTTCTAATCCTGTCACAGTCCCAGTGCAGTCTTTTAATTGGCTGGGAGAGCACCACCCTCAAAGTTTTGGTTTTCTTGGAAATATTGCATATAATATTTGTTTTATTACATGACATATGCTGGCTATAAAATGGTCTGTTTTTAATCAATTTTGCTCTTGTCATTAACACATAAAGGCACATTTATGCTTCATTTGCTAAAGTTTTCATGCCTTAATTTGAAAACATCAGATTCGATGCACAGAAGGAAAGCAAAACAAAAATAGTTTTCAGATTTATAAAATTCTCTTGTACTGGATAGTCAAAAATAACAGGGTGCACACAAGTTTGATGTCCAAGCAGTAATTTATTGGCAGGTGTGACAAGCTTGCAAAGATCATGGTTGTTGAGTACATGACTTAGTCCATCCAAAATACTGCTGTAAAATTCCTGTATAGATATGGTTAAATGGTAAATGGACTGCACTTATATAGCGCTTTTCTATCTTATCAAGATACTCAAAGCACTTTACATCACAATCTGTGCCCTCATTTAATCACTCACACATCACTTTACTTGATCTCTACAAAGCTAATCTGAATCTGCAGAAACTAATCAATGCTTTATCACATTCATTCACCTATGGGACACACATCAGAGTCAATGAGGGGTTCAGTGTCTTGCCCAGGGACACTTCGGCATGTGACTGCTTGTGGAATCGAACCCTCAACTCTTGCATTGGAGGACAACTGCTCTAATCACTCAGCCACAACCGCCCTCCGCTCAGCAACAACTGCCTTCATGTTAAAGGGCCCTCATGTCTTACCATAACTGCATATAACCACAACTGAATGGCACCTTGTAAACATTATATTAAGCAACAGAATAATGAAACGGGCAATGACAGATTTAGAAAAAGAGCTGGACTAGTTTGTCATGAGTTTATCTTAACCTCATGTACACCAATATAACATTGTTACACATTATTTGCCTATAAAACTAAAAAAAAAATAGCCATCATTCCACTAGCCCCAGATTAGATACATTGTTTCCTAATGATAAATAGGAAGACTTTATTTCTAGTAGTGGCTGTTCAAAGCAACAAAAGCTCTTCTTGAGAGCAAAAACAGAAATTTTCCTCATTATGAGCAACTTTGGAAACATGTGGTGAAGCATGACACACTCCTTAAAGAAGCACCTAAACCATCCAGTCCAACCAAATGCTGAAATTTACAGTTGCTTTACAGTGTATGTACATAAACGTCCATTCATCCATTTTCGTAAACCATTTCTACCTTTCCAAGTCACAGGAAGCGGTTGTCCATGTCCAGCAGTCACTGTGTGAGAGGCAAAGACAGCCTGGGCAGTTGACAGGGACACATAGAGACAATCAACAAACAACCATTCACTTCCTCACTCACAGGTACAATTTAGAGTTGCTAATTAACCTAATATGCATGTTTTTGGTCTGTGGGAGGAAACCAAAGTACCCTGAAGAAAACCCACATGTGCACACGGAAAACTCCAAGCCAGGAGGCGATGCTGCGATCTTCTCGCTAAGAGGTGACAGCTCTAACCACTGTTCCACCATACCATACCGCCTGTGCACAAGCAAACTTTTCTAATTATACAGTTTAAATAATTTAAAGCAGTGCTTATTAGCTTGAAAACAAAAGTTAATTCAATTTACATGTGAGAGTGCATAGAGTAAGAAATATGAAATTTTTACTCTTTTTATCAGTTAAATCTAGTTAGAAAAACATAATAAATAATGCTATTTACTTGTGTATTGGGCGAAAGTATCAGAAAATGCATGGTTATGTCTTCAGTTCTACTTAGGTTTCATTGTCATAGAATTTATTCAGTACGTGCACCTGAAATTAGCACAAGTTCTATTGAAAACTATTGATAACAAAACGAGTAAACAATAAAAAAAGGAGAGAAAAAAAAACATACTAAAACTGTGCCAAATTTATGACCTGGAATTCCTTGAAGGCATGTCAACCTCTGCCTTTCATGCCACAGATTTAATCTGACAGGGTGAGCATGCACGCTTCATACAAAACAGAGGTTGCGTTTTATTCAGTACAGCCGCCATGATTTTTCAGCATGTAGAAAATATGAGAACTTGCAGGCTCACGCTACAAATCATGAAGGGAGGAGACTCATAGGTGCTTTCTATCTGTACGCATTGAAACGTAAACAGATGAGAAAGTCAACAAGCCAGATTCAGGGTTAAAGGAAGGAGTTAAAAAGCTCACCTTTCATATCTACTTAAATGAAACCTTTTGATGGATGTTTTCAGTGAAATGAGTCACAGAGATGTCTTAGTGAGTGCCCTTCACAGAGCAGGGTACCAGCTCTACACAGATGGGCTCTTCTAGTGCGAGGCAAACATTAAAAAACCTCAAAAGTCAGTCTGTCTCTCTCTCTGCCCTATTTGGATTCCTTCAGGAAGTTAAGCTAGCCAATATAGGTGCAACTGTGCTGTGTTATTAATGAGTTTTGTAGAAGGGCTTCATTCAAATCAGGCTAGAAATGATGAAGAAAAAAGGTCCAACTGAGATTTTACTTGAGTTGCTGGCTTCTACGAGCAAAAAGGAGTGAAACAAAAATTTATCCCACTTGTCTTCTAAATCAGTGGCAGGGCTCAATGACGAATGGACAGATGCTCTAATGTCGTTTATTTATTAAACAGCTGAAATAACACGTCCCGCCCATAACCAAAATCAAAACCCACATATATAAAATAAAAGGGCACATAAACTCAGAGCAGAAGCTGTAGGAAATAGACAGAGACAAGTGGAAGTGCCCAGAAGCATTTTTACAGACTCCAAGTTTAGACAATCCTGTCATTAAGGTTTGGTTTACTGGGACAAGTGTGGTGGTTTCAAGCGAGGAGGCTTCATATGAGACGAGGCTGCAGGAGAATGAATCCTTGTTGGGAAATGACAGTGGCTTCAGACTGGTTGCTGGCACTAAAAATACACAGCTGGGGATGGCTAAGGATTGGTTCTGGGAACATATATATAAAGTTAATTATTGTATATGCTCAAAGAAAAATATAGTTGTCTGTAGCTAGCTACTAATTTTCCTTCTGTCCCTTGACTATTAGATTTTCAGTAACAAGCCCTCTCCTTGTAAAGTGGGATTATGAGATTGGATTTGTTGGCTTGGTTCAGGGTATGAACATATTTCCTAATTTTATTTGCCTTTTTAAAACATACTATAAGTGTATTTAGGATTTTCTGTTTTATTTATAATACAGCTTTAATCATAAAATTATAACACAACGTGCACTGATCAGTTTTAATATGAATATTGCCCAATTGTAGTCACAACTGTGGCACCTGGCAAAATGCATTTCCATCTTGTGCAATTTTTACTTTTATTTAGATTCCATCAACTAAAATAAATATGTAGGAAAAAAAACAGTGACAATCTACCTGAGGGATCTTCAACCTTAAAAAAAGGAGCCTTTCCTGCTTCTTTTCCCACTTAGAAATGTACTTTCTACTTTTAATAAAAATATCACATGTCAGTCTCTTTGTTTCCTCCAAAAATCTGCATGTTAGGTTAAATGGTAACTCTAAATTGTGCCTAGGTGAGAGCGACGGTGCAACTAGTTGACACTCGTTTGTCTGTGTCCCTGTAGTTGACCTGTTCAGTGTGTACCCTGCCTCTCACACAGCAACTTGAAAAGGAGAAGCATGTAAAGAAAATGAATGGATGAATGGATTTGTGTTGGATTTTTCCAGGGAAAATCTAGGAAAGATGCTGCTGCTCGTGTGTCATCCCACAAAGTCTCACTTTGTTTCCTGCTCTTGACAGAAAGTTTGTGTGCTCATGGGGAGAACAGTCAGTGGCCACAATCACCTCACTTCCTCTCAGAGCTTTCATTTACCTTGTTCCAAGAATGTGTAGGCTGAAGATGTAGTCTTAGGAAAACAAGAGTGAGCATGTGTGGATAAAACAAGACAACCTTTTTTACAGCAGTGGTGCAAAAAAAATGCAAAGACAGATAATAGAAAAGGAAGGGGAAGAGAGATCAGAGGGACAAGGATAAAGTAGGATGGCTTGATAATGTCATCCAAATGTGACCAAATGCCCAAGAGAGTCAGCACTGTGCCATCCTTGTCCTCCTATTTATTTTGAAGTGTCCATGAATCCCACTTTTGTGATGTAACACCGTGTTGACCCTGGGAGGTGCCCGACACCAAAAGTGTGTACTTGAACACACAAGGAGAAAACATTTCAAAGCTTCCTCAGCTCTGAGAAGTGTTTGTTGACCACCGCTGGAAAAGGCAGTGGAATAGCTTGTTTCTCTCCTCGGCTCCCTCCCACAGAAATAACAGAGGGGCATAGAGACTGTATTCAATGTAAGTATAAGCTGCTTTATAGTTGCTCATGTGTGGCTGAGCAGCAAGATTAACACGGCACTGTATACAGTGTATACTACCAGTTCAGCAGTATGAGCAGTGAAAAATTCTGTTTGAATCAAACTATCTGCCATTAAGTTAGAAAGTATATTTTCATAAAGTGTATTTCACTTTGTAGACACTGTTTTATTACAATAAAGATTAAAAGCCAGAGCTGAAATACTCAGATACTCTGAAGTCATCGAGAAGAGACAAAATGCTAAATAGTTTGGCCTTTCTGTTGACATTTCATTTTTTAGCTTTATATTAAACAGGAAATTTTGCCGTGGTAGCCGTCAGTGCTGCCGACTTGTAATCCAAAAGCCCAGATTGTGTCAGGAAGAGAATCCAGTGGAAAAACTAAACTCCAGGTTACACATTAGACCTTAAAGTATTTGCACATAAAGACCACTCATAAAATCTCATAAAAATGCCACCTTTTTAAGAAACTGAGCAAAAATCTCCCAAACAGTGATTTTAAAGTCTCACCATTTGCCAATGACCACCGGAGATTGGCATTTCTGAACACGAATAGGCTTTGGCATGAATTTTGTTGTAGACTGGTGCCATAGAAAAGCATGAACTGAAGATATAAAATAAACTGACAAACTATTGTTCTTTATTTTAACTTTGATTTTGAAGTTTCCATTTGTGGTACATCTTCTTTTATTATTTTTTCTATCTTTGATTTCACAAAGCTACAAATCTAGTTTTCCTAAATTCAACATCTCAACATGAATATGACAAAAACTACAGAATCACCATATTAACATCTGTCCAGCTGTAGCAAAAGAAGGCATGCAGTCAACATGCATTTTTCAAAAATAAATGTCTGGAATTATGTGAAATGTAGCCTACACTTTGCTTCCTTTATTTATTTTAATAAACAAAAGGCTGCCGCCTCTCAGTGAGAGGTTGCTGGATAGAATCCCAAGCCGGGGGCCTTTCTGGGTGGAGTTTGCATGTCCTTTCCATGCATGCGTGGATTTTCTCCAGGTAATCTGGTTTCCTTCCACAGACCAAAAACATGCATGTTAGACTGACTGGTAACTCTAAATTGTCCCAAGGTGTGAGTGAGAGAGTGAATGGTTGTTTGTCTCTATAAGTCTATGTGTCTCTGTGATGGACTGAAGACATGTCCAGGGTGTCTTCCGCCTCTTGTACAGTGACTGCTAGGTATGAGCATCAGTGACGCTGGTGACCTACAAAGCAGGCAGTGATGATGGATGGATGGATGGATGGATGGATGGATGGATTTGGAAATACCAAAGTTTAAACCATCAGACATTAGGATATTTATCTAAAAATATCTAGTTGAAAAATTAGTCGTTGGAGTTGTTACTGGGAGGAGTGTGAGAAAACCTTATCTGTGCTTCTGAATGTTAGGAAAGTCCTGGATTTTTACATCGAAAAGATATGATTCATTTGACGGATGTTTCTGGCATCGTGCACCAAATGTCTTTTTTTAACTTGACCTAAAATGATTATTACTCTTAACAAGTTTGGTGCTCCTGCTGCCACATGTGAAATTATTTAAAACTCTAAAAACAAACCGCATTAAAATCCAACAAAATGGAAAATTTAAAAGCTGATAGGTGTTCAAGATTGACTGAAACTTTAAACAAATTATAATGTAAATATATATAACAGAATCAAAAATATCTAAAGCGTTCCAATGAATTTGCTTGAAGACTCGTGATCTTTTCATGAAAGCCAGCAGGGACCTTCTAATGTGTTGCTCACTGGATGAGAAAGTGGAAACCAGCACAAACTTATAAAAAAAAGACAATCTGAGGCAGCATTGTGGAAAACTGTAATAAATGCTTAAACAGTTAGTGTTGTCATAAAACAAGTTCTCTCTTGTGTTCCACTAAAGGAGTTTTTTTACTTGATGATGCAATTATTTCCTAAACTAAGTCTGCTTCTTGCCTGCCAGTTTATACTGTATCTGTCATGATGCATTTGTAATGACTGTCATGTTCAGATAAAAAAACAAAACAAAACATGAGTTATGCTTTAAGCTGGGATAAAATGTCAAGATGGGTAGAGGATTTGCAGTTTATCAAAAAAAAATGTGTTAGGAAATGGTTGCATGGCTTAAAAATAATGCTTGTTCAAAAAGTTACGAGGCATTTACCTTTATGATAACTGCAAAAAAAAAAAAGTAAAAATATTTAAGGAAACCAACATGAATTTCACACTGTAAAGGGCAAGATTGCAACAAAATTAACAACAATCCCTCATATGGCAAAATGCATTGACATCATAAGAAAACTAACAATAAACTCATTTGGGAAACCAATGTCCAGCACTAAAATGCAGTGTTAAGAACATAATTATAAGTTATATGATTTTTGCCCATGGTGCTGTACTGCTTCCCAATGACCTTGTACAAATGCACAGCTTTAAGATTTATTTGCAAATCAAATTAGACCCTTAAATCGTCATTTAAATGAAGCCAATATTTATTTTAGGTGACAAAGCATTCACAAGTTGCAAGCATTGCAACAAATTTTGTGTAGGCTGCAACCGTAAAATGCAAAAGTAGATGTACAGCAGTGCAAAGCAGTAAAAATGAAAATTACAAGACAAATTATGAAATGCTTTGGGCTTTACCCTTTCAGGTTTCACACCCATTCTGACCCTCACCACAACCACCTCGATGACTACACTCCATCCTGGCTCTTCTAACTCAACCAAACTGCAAAGCTTTTGTCTTATCTCCTGTTGTACATTATGAAACCTGCAATATGATCCATCTGTTTCCTGCTCAGTCTTGTTCAAAGTGACAGGGAGCTGGTGCTTATCGAAAGCAGTCGGTGGCTGAAAGACAAAGTATACCCTGGACTGGTTGTCAGTCTGTTGCAAGGTGGACATAAAGAAACACAAGACATGCAAGCATGCACAGTCCATTCACTAGTTCTAGTTATGTGACAATTATGTGGCTAAAACATGATGCAAATCAAAGCACACAGTGTAGTTTGACATTTTCTGAACATTGAGGCAGCATAACGCAACAATCACGCTATAAACAGAGAAGCAGAAAGCAATCTTCAACTCATAGATTAGAAACTAGAAGAATTAAAGGTCAGAGCTGCAATGAGTGTTCATTTGTCCAGAAATAAAAAGGCATATTGTTTGATTAAAAGTTTCATTCTTGTCATTCTGCAGCAATTCAACATGTTGCATGACAATCTAACAGCAGCATGGAGATATCTGTGCTTCTTATTTAAGTGCAGCGTCACACAACAAACATAAGCATTATCATTACTACTATTTATTTTGGCTAGAGTTGAAATGATGATGTTTACTGGGTGTAACAATATGTTAAAGTAATGGATAGTCTGGCATGGAGAAAGAGCCTGTATTTATCTGGCTTGCTTGTATTAGCAAGACATCTCATGAACTTGTGGGCGGATTTTAATAAAACTTTCAGAAATTAATCAATGAATGTTCATTTACACATCTATAACATATGGAATCAACCAGTTCAATATGGCTGACTCAGTTGATTGACCATAGCATTCACAGAATTGGCTCAGCTTTACAGACGTTGAGCTAAAATATAATGCATTAGCTGTTAGTAATCCCCAATTTATACTTAAAGCAGTAAGAGACTACATCAGATCTATGTTTAAAACATTGATGGTGCGTGATATGGATTTCTTCAAGAAATGCTAATTTCATTAAATGTATCACTGTTTTGCTCTAACCTTTTGTTTGTAATAAAGCTGCTGTAGCTATTTTACACACAATTGTAAAAAAGCAAGCGTGTAATAGCTTGTTATTTATTTATTTTAGTTAAAATTTAATTTTACCTGGAAAAAAATCCGTTGAGATTATTAATCTATTTTACAAGGATGTCCTGGCCAATGTGCAATGTGCAAACAAGCCATTACAATTATGGCAACAGCCTTAATAACAGTAAAAGTAATATTAAAATATTTACAACAGAACATTTGGTAATAAGACATAACATAAAATGCAAGTTTAACAAATGTAAAAAATAAAGTGTAGGTAAACTTTATTAAATTTACAAGCACTGCTTTTTGGGGAGTGGTGGTGCAGAGCTTATAGAGAGGAGAACCTGTGATCAGAACATTGTTGGTTTAAATCCTGCTGACCGTAGCATCAAAATTTGGGTGGAGAGAATGAAGCACCATCATTTGCCCAACTCTGGGTCCTTGAACAAGGTCCTTAACCCCCCACACCACCCCCACCCCTATTTGCACACCCGGGCGCCCTAGATGGCAGAGGGCTGTGGTAGCTCACTGGTCTGTGATTGTGTTAGGAAGGGCATCCGGCATAAATCAACAGCCAAATCATCATGTGAGTTTGCTCCCTGTGACCCATGAAGAAGGGAGCACCTAAAAAAAGTGATTGTCAGGGTTTTGTACTGTTTGAGGATCTTTTTTCTCTTCTTACCTTTTGTTTTTCTTTGCTCTTCTTTGCTGCATTTCTGGATAGCTGCACACAGTTACCCCTAATAAAATTATTTACTACTTAGGCCAGGGGTGTCCAAAGTGCAGCCTGCAGGCCATTTGTGGCCCTTGGATTGATTTTGCCTTGGGATTCCCCTGGAGGAGCTGACCCAAGTGGCTGGGGAGAGGGAAATCTGGGCCTCCCTACTTAGGCTTCTACCCCCGCGACCTGACCCCAGATAAGCGGAAGAAAATGGATGGATGGATGGATGGAATGAAAAAAATGTAGCTATAATTAATCCCTTTATCCTATAACAAACTTCACTGACTTCTATCAAAAAGTAGAATTTTGGATGATAATTAATAAAACTTGACTAAATATAACGTGTTTTCAAAGAAAATCATTTCAGTTGAGTTAATAATCAATGGAAAGAAATTTGACATTTTAAAAATAGTATAAAGTGGTATCCCCTTTCATATAGACAGTTCTGGCACACCTATGAAAATGTTTGGACACCCCTGACTTAGGCTGACCTAAGAGAGCAATATTTGTTGGATTGTTGAACATCACAGGATGATCACTGGTGCTCCTTCTGTGAAATACTTGAGTTAACAAATTCCTTGCCTGACTCTTATAATAGCCATTTTAGTCATCATCCTAAAATTATATTTAAACAATTTGTCTATTATTATTGAGAAAGTATGCATCACATCCAATACTCAGGACCTTTGCCATAATGTATTTATTTAAATAATAAAATTAATGAGAAAAAGTACATTAATAGAGAACAGAAGGGTGTTGAGGTAAAAAAAAAAAAGTATATAAATAAATGCTAAATCTCTGTTTGACCTAAAACTAAAAACTATGATGAAAGGTTTTGCGATTACGAACAAATTTACATGTATCTGAAATAACCAAAACCGTGCAGTCTTTTTCAATATTTTTCAGTCAGATCATCTGGACAGTTTCTTTTTTTGTGCTGAAACCTTTCACCTTCGATACGGAAGGCTTCATCAGTCAAGGAAACACATAACACAAAACTGATTCT
>NC_056515.1:23290149-23294453 GCF_014905685.2 Nematolebias whitei
TTATGTGGCTAAAACATGATGCAAATCAAAGCACACAGTGTAGTTTGACATTTTCTGAACATTGAGGCAGCATAACGCAACAATCACGCTATAAACAGAGAAGCAGAAAGCAATCTTCAACTCATAGATTAGAAACTAGAAGAATTAAAGGTCAGAGCTGCAATGAGTGTTCATTTGTCCAGAAATAAAAAGGCATATTGTTTGATTAAAAGTTTCATTCTTGTCATTCTGCAGCAATTCAACATGTTGCATGACAATCTAACAGCAGCATGGAGATATCTGTGCTTCTTATTTAAGTGCAGCGTCACACAACAAACATAAGCATTATCATTACTACTATTTATTTTGGCTAGAGTTGAAATGATGATGTTTACTGGGTGTAACAATATGTTATAGTAATGGATAGTCTGGCATGGAGAAAGAGCCTGTATTTATCTGGCTTGCTTGTATTAGCAAGACATCTCATGAACTTGTGGGTGGATTTTAATAAAACTTTTAGAAATTAATCAATGAATGTTCATTTACACATCTATAACATATGGAATCAACCAGTTCAATATGGCTGACTCAGTTGATTGACCATAGCATTCACAGAATTGGCTCAGCTTTACAGACGTTGAGCTAAAATATAATGCATTAGCTGTTAGTAATCCCCAATTTATACTTAAAGCAGTAAGAGACTACATCAGATCTATGTTTAAAACATTGATGGTGCGTGATATGGATTTCTTCAAGAAATGCTAATTTCATTAAATGTATCACTGTTTTGCTCTAACCTTTTGTTTGTAATAAAGCTGCTGTAGCTATTTTACACACAATTGTAAAAAAGCAAGCGTGTAATAGCTTGTTATTTATTTATTTTAGTTAAAATTTAATTTTACCTGGAAAAAAATCCGTTGAGATTATTAATCTATTTTACAAGGATGTCCTGGCCAATGTGCAATGTGCAAACAAGCCATTACAATTATGGCAACAGCCTTAATAACAGTAAAAGTAATATTAAAATATTTACAACAGAACATTTGGTAATAAGACATAACATAAAATGCAAGTTTAACAAATGTAAAAAATAAAGTGTAGGTAAACTTTATTAAATTTACAAGCACTGCTTTTTGGGGAGTGGTGGTGCAGAGGTTATAGAGAGGAGAACCTGTGATCAGAACATTGTTGGTTTAAATCCTGCTGACCGTAGCATCAAAATTTGGGTGGAGAGAATGAAGCACCATCATTTGCCCAACTCTGGGTCCTTGAACAAGGTCCTTAACCCCCCACCCCACCCCCACCCCTATTTGCACACCCGGGCGCCCTAGATGGCAGAGGGCTGTGGTAGCTCAGTGGAAGGGCATCCGGCATAAATCAACAGCCAAATCATCATGTGAGTTTGCTCCCTGTGACCCATGAAGAAGGGAGCACCTAAAAAAAGTGATTGTCAGGGTTTTGTACTGTTTGAGGATCTTTTTTCTCTTCTTACCTTTTGTTTTTCTTTGCTCTGCTTTGCTGCATTTCTGGATAGCTGCACCCAGTCACCCCTAATAAAATTATTTACTACTTAGGCCAGGGGTGTCCAAAGTGCAGCCTGCAGGCCATTTGTGGCCCTTGGATTGATTTTGCCTTGGGATTCCCCTGGAGGAGCTGACCCAAGTGGCTGGGGAGAGGGAAATCTGGGCCTCCCTACTTAGGCTTCTACCCCCGCGACCTGACCCCAGATAAGCGGAAGAAAATGGATGGATGGATGGATGGAATGAAAAAAATGTAGCTATAATTAATCCCTTTATCCTATAACAAACTTCACTGACTTCTATCAAAAAGTAGAATTTCGGATGATAATTAATAAAACTTGACTAAATATAACGTGTTTTCAAAGAAAATCATTTCAGTTGAGTTAATAATCAATGGAAAGAAATTTGACATTTTAAAAATAATATAAAGTGGTATCCCCTTTCATATAGACAGTTCTGGCACACCTATGAAAATGTTTGGACACCCCTGACTTAGGCTGACCTAAGAGAGCAATATTTGTTGGATTGTTGAACATCACAGGATGATCACTGGTTCTCCTTCTGTGAAATACTTGAGTTAACAAATTCCTTGCCTGACTCTTATAATAGCCATTTTAGTCATCATCCTAAAATTATATTTAAACAATTTGTCTATTATTATTGAGAAAGTATGCATCACATCCAATACTCAGGACCTTTGCCATAATGTATTTATTTAAATAATAAAATTAATGAGAAAAAGTACATTAATAGAGAACAGAAGGGTGTTGAGGTAAAAAAAAAAAAGTATATAAATAAATGCTAAATCTCTGTTTGACCTAAAACTAAAAACTATGATGAAAGGTTTTGCGATTACGAACAAATTTACATGTATCTGAAATAACCAAAACCGTGCAGTCTTTTTCAACATTTTTCAGTCAGATCATCTGGACAGTTTCTTTTTTTGTGCTGAAACCTTTCACCTTCGATCCAGAAGGCTTCATCAGTCAAGGAAACACATAACACAAAACTGATTCTTCCCCCAGCAGCTTACTCTAAAGTGGAACAAACCAGTTATGTTGGTGCTAAGATGGTCTCTTTGTCACACCCGCTCCTCCTCCATTGCCGGCCCTCTTCCTTGTTGACAGTCGTGTCAAACTGGTTGACAACAACAAAGTCCATGCTCAATAATCCAGGTATACATTCCAACATTTTTCAGTCAGGTCATCTGGACAGTTTCTTGTTTTGTGTTGAAATGTTTCACCTTCGATCTGGAAGGCTTCATCAGTCAAAGAAACACACAACACAAAACTGATTCTTCCCCCAACAGCTTACTCCAAAGTGGAACAAACCAGTTATCCAGTTAACCAGTTCTTGGTGCTAAGATGGTCTCTTTGGGGAAGAATCAGTTTTGTGCTGTGTGTTTCCTTGACTGATGAAGCCTTCCGAATCGAAGGTGAAAGGTTTCAGCACAAAAAATGAAACTGTCCAGATGACCCGACTGAAAAATGTTGGATTGTATACCTGGATTATTGAGCATGGACTTTGTTGTTTTCAGTGCAGTCTTTTGTATCTGGAAATGTTCAGCTGGAAGGAGTCACCTTAACATACTCTGGATCATGGTCATCCAAGCGGCGATGCGGTCCAGGCAGACCGCACAGGTGGCGCACAGGTTGAGGATGACGTCAACGGCTTTACAGAGGAAGCTCTTTGTCTCCTCTGGCAGGTCTGTTTCCTCCAGCTTTTTTGAAATGCTGTAGGCCAGCAGGGCGACGTCGTTGTTCGCTGCGGCCGCCTGGAATGAGCACTGGTGAGTTCCGTTGGAGAGCTTTGTCACCATCTGGTCATGCTTCCCTGGAGGGACAGGTCGCTGGTCCATCCTGGAAGCTTTTGTCCCAAGCGCCTCCTCCAGACTTGGCTCCAGGGGGGGAACCGAGGGAAAACTCAGATTGGTAAAACTCCGATCGGTAAAACCCTCCACTCTGGTGATGGAGGCAAAGGTGGAGACGGGTGCCTTCAGCTTGCTGGACCCAGGTGCAGCTTTGTTCCAGTGGGATGTCACTGCTGGAAAGTGGGACCAGATGGGGTCAGGGCGACGAGTCGGGGTGGAGCCAAACCTTCTCGCCAGATCATCCGATCGGGGTGGAGGGAGGCGAGGGACAAAGTCCCTTTGTGTCAGCAGCCTCCTGGATTATGTCGGGCAGCTTCGAGAGGAGGGCGCCGACGGCTGGGAGCGGTGTGGTCGCTGACATGGGAAGACCCGGGGTGGCTGAGCATCCGCTCGGCCTCCCTTCTTCCGTCACTACGCTCTCCAGGAGGGAGGGGGCAGCGGGGCTGCTGCCAGAATCACCTATTTTCGGAGGAATCATCTGGTTCTTCGCGTGGAAAAAAACATTAGAAAAGGTGATGGCCTCATCCAGCGAGTAGTGGCCTGCCACCAAAAAAAAACCACTCCTCGGCACTTACCTTGAACAAGGCTGCTCGTCTCTGCTTCTCCTCAGGAGGGAGGAGCTCACAGGGACGGCAGGAGGTGGCGAGGTCGGCGTTGCTGGGACCAGGCATCCTTCGCAGATGTTGCTGGACATCTTTTTCTTCTTCGTTCTTCTGACAGTGCTAACTAGTTGGCTGAAGAAAAAAAACGAGAGCCGATTGCCCGGTCTCACCGTAATTTATATGGACCCACACAGCCAGTGGGTGCGTACTAAAGTTTTCAGTGCTGTGCTGCACGCGAAGGGATAAACCCACTAGCGATAGCCTTAAAGGGTGAAGCCTATACGACACAGACCACAGTTAGTGAGGATCCACAACCTCTCCTCCTCCACCATA
>NC_056515.1:23294553-23301284 GCF_014905685.2 Nematolebias whitei
TCATGTTGCTGCTGATCTGTTTCAATGTTGATGTGTTCATGCGTGCACATCTGCTCACAGACTCATGTTCATGTTTGTGCTGATGTTCAATGTTTTTATGTTATGAGTGCTTAGTGTATATTTAGTTGATGTTTTTCTTAGTTCATATCTTAGATGTTATTACTGTTTTTCTTATACATTTATTGTTGGATGTAACTGGGACCCCATGTACATAATTTCGCTCCACCACATGTACCACATGAGGTGCGGATGACAATAAAGAAACTCTGACTCTGACTCTGACTATACGAAATAAAACATCATTCATAAAAATTACTACTTTGTAGATAACTGCCCCAATCCTTCAGAAAAGAAAAGAAAAAAAAAATCACTTTTTAGCAGGGAAAGAAGAACATCCTGATTTTCAAACACTTTTTGTTAAAACAAGTATAAGCTTGCTGAGTGGTTTAATGCCTGACATGGTCAAAACTCAATGTTCCACCAACATCTAGATCTTTGTTTTAGTATTTTATTGTTTTTGTATTTATTTTCTTTTGATGCGTTTAAATTAATTATTGTTTTTTCTTGTTATTTCTGCCATTGTCGTTTATTGTTCAGCACTTTGGTAACAACTGTTGTTTATAAATTTGCTTTATAAAATAAATTTGACTTGACTTTGTTTGTCCTGCAGTGAGTTATTTTTTATTTTATTTTTTTCAAAATATGTAATTTTACCACTACATTGTCTGTTTCAGGCTAACAAAGATTGCCGTTTTATTTGTTTTTTTCCTACTTCCCTATTTGAATTAAACATATTCTTTATTTGATCAGTATTAATGCATTTATATATTTTTTGCAATAAGATAAGTAAAGTATGTCAGAGATTTGGGCTTTAAGGGATTTACAAGAATAATCCTAGTCCAATAAAAACTAAAGGACAAAGATTTTTCCATCGGTCATTTCTTGCTTTTTTGCATCACTTAAGCCTTCATATTGGTTGTCAAGGAAATTAAATGTTTATTGTTTAACCCTGGAGCCTTTGCAAAGAGAATTTTGATGGATTTAAATAAAGGATAGGCTTCCCCCTCCAAACTTGGCTTCCTCATGTGGCACATGAGACTTGAGGTGGAGGCAGGGTCACACAAATAATAAATAAGGGCCAACAAAACAGTGAAACAACAGAAAAGAGGGGCTAAAACAGTTCAGTTTGGCTCCACATTTGGAGCACTGCCTGTCATTGCCACAGGCACTGGTCGTACTCTGCTAGATGTGACAGACTTAACTGAACAAGTCAATCCCTTGAAATAAACTTCACACCAGGGATAACTCTGCAGCAAGTAAAAGCCTTATAGGACTTCACTGCCAGAAGCCTTTGGACTGGATGGATGAATCATGAATACTCTCATTGTTTTACTTTTTCTACAAATAATTTAATGATTTATAAATAAAAGTGTTTCTTTGGGGCAAAATAATAGGAATAATCATACGATTTGTTTTACAACACAGTTCTAACTACAATTTTCTAAATTGTGTAAATTTTCCAAAAGACAAATATTTATCTGATTATCAGATAGTAAGTCTTAAGCTAGTTTTCACAAAAAAATGAACATTCATTTTGATCATGCTTGTCATGGCACAGCTCAAAGGAGGACGTTATTTAGATAAGACACAGGGTCAAAAGGCACATCAGTCACGTCCGTAGGTAAATTTTCCAATTTCCTGCAGTCAATACAGCCACAGTAAGTCAGATTATATCCCTGTATCAGAACCATCTGAAAGTGATTCTTAGGTAAAACCACTGGTCTGGAACTGTTTTGCTTTACATGAGTGTGAACGGTAGACACACACGGTTTTTGTGCAGTGTAGCTGCTCAAAAACTCCAAGTGCTGATGCCAATCTAAGCAGAAACAAAGGTGATATTTACAAAATATTAGTATCATGAGCAGTCCCCATAATCAATAAAGCTCAAAAAGCTCTGCTAAAAATAACATTGCTATAAGAAATATGCCTATAATCAGTAGGAAATAAAAAGTTCTCATACTCACCTCTAAATTTAGTGTATAAAACAGGCTTGTGAATTCATCCCTTTGTGAAAATTTTTCCCCTATTTTGTACCCATCATTAAATATTTTGTACCTATTTGGTACCTTGTACAAAACTGTCACCACTTTGCATACATGCAATTTAGTGACTATCATTGTACACACATGTGTTGCCATAAATGTATAAAACTGTTGTTGTGGTCCATAGCTGAAGGAGGATATTTTGATATATGTATGTCAAAAGAATTGAGGGAATATTGGTTACAATGAAGTTAGCATAAGTGCTCAGAAACTCCTTGGGCCGGTTTCGCAGACAGGGTTTAAGGCTAGTCCCAGACTAAAATGCTGTTTAAGCTGGTTTAGCTTTAAGTCCCTTGCCCAGTCTTATCTTAAAATAGTTGCAGATTTAGTCTGTTCTGTATTAAACAAAGCCAATTGCAGGATCAGAGCTACTCTGTGACTAAATTGAATCTTAAATTAATCCTTCAAAGAGGCAGGTTTAACTTCTGCTCAGTATTGTTTGTGAAAGGGAGCAGAGACAGTTTGTCAGCCTGGAATATTTAGAATATCTAAATGAATACCATTATACACAACAGCGGCCATCCAGAAGAGCACTTGTGGATAGAAGTAATCCATTGAACCTCTTTGATGAAATAACATTCAGAGACCGCTTTCGAATGTAGAAAGAAAATGCATTGGAACTAATTACTTTGCTTGAGCCTAGATTTTCCTCTCTGAATCAAAGAGGAAGGTCTGTACCCAGTTCTCTCCAAGTTCTGATCACTTTGATATTCTTGGCATCTGGAATCTTTCATCGTGAAACTGGTGATTTGTGTGGTGCCAGTGAAGCAACTGTGTGTAGACTAGTTCACAGAGTCTGCAGTGCCATTTGTGAACTGAGGAGCCTATACATCAAATTCCCTGATGCTGCTGAGCAAGCCAACTATAAAGTGTGGTTCTATGAATATGGGCAATTCCCAGGAGTGATTGGCTGTATAGATGGATGTCATGTTGTCATCAAGTGTCCATCAACTCCTGATGCTGAGGAGTACAGGAACCAAAAGAACTGATTTTCCATCAGTGTTCAGGGTGTATGCACATCCAGTTTGAAATTTGCAAACATTGTTGCTCGTTGGAAAGGTGTAACTCACGATTCAAGGATTTTTCTTAACTCCTTATTGTGTGCTCAGTTTGACAGAGGACAACATAGTGGACTACTACTTGGTGACAGTGGATATGGCCAGAGTACACATTTATTCACACCATACCTACTTTGTACATCCCACAACAGCTGAGCAACAAAGATACAACAGAGTTCATGTTCGCACAAGAGGGATGGTTGAGCGTATGTTTGGAGTATGGAAAAATCAATTCCACTGTTTACGGAATACACTAGTTTTTCATGCATAGACATCGTTTTGGGTCTCTGCTGGAAGGTAGTGGCAGCATCTTCTCTCTGGCATGCCTCACCAGATGTGGAGGGTGCACAGGCACTGTGCGCTGGCTCTTCCATCAGGATAAGTTTAGTTTCCTCTGTGTAAAGCACACTGTTAGAAACACAAAACTGTCTAGTCCTTAGACTGAAATACAAATACAGACAGACACAAACAGGAGAGTATTTGTACAGAAGGAGGTAACCTTTCTTTGGTAAATTTACCATTTGTGTTCTGTTCTTCATGTCCATTGTCCACATAGTCATCGTCTGGTAGTATACCTTCCAGAGGCTGCTGGTCCTCCATTATTCCAGACAACAAGTCATCCAATGCATCTGTTTTGTCTTTCCTTGGTGGTGGTCCACCACCAGTAGTAAATCATTCTCTTCTAGCCTCTGCATCCTTTTTTTTTTCAGATTTAGTTTTATGTTCTTCCACAGGGTCTATGAAGGCAGATATAAATGAATATAAACAATATTAAACATAACACTGAATATAAAAACAACAGTAATAATTATCCCTATTCATGAAGCAACTTTCAATCAAATATGTAGCTCAAAAAGTTCCCATCAGCATTACAGAAAAAAACACCGCAACCACCTCTTCTTCTCATGCTCAGTAGAAGCAGTATGGCTCTTCCTTTCAACGACAGGATGATTTGTGACAATTTGTTTAAGTAACGTTTTTTCATACCCCATATAGTTTTTTGAGCAAGTTCTTTTAGCTTCAGCCATTGTTTGGTCCAGAATCCACTCCAGAAATGCTGCCCTCAATTCCATTCCAGGTTTTTATGAGCAAAAGTAAACCAACAGGCTGTGCTCCCACTTTGGATAATGAGGCTTGATGCAGGTGTTCTCATTAGGCTTACTCCAAGACTCCATAGTCTTAGACTAACTAAAACAAAGTTAAGCCACGTTCAAGCAAGCTGCTTAAATGCCCAAGTTTAACAAATCCAGATTAGGCTGTCTTAATCTAAGCCTTGTCTGCGAAACCGACCTAATAGTGTATCATTTGATGTGGATTATTTGGCTTGTTATGCTGCCATAGCCTAGACTACTGGAGGGCAAACTGACCTCATTTCCTTAAATGAATTGTTAAAATTGAATAGCTTTCAATTGATACTATTTCTATCTTAACATGTGATTCTCGACCTGCCATTGTGTATCTGTTCCTCTATCCTGTTCCTCTCAAACTCAGCTGGTCGAAGCAGATGGACGCTTGTCTTGAGCCTGGTTCTGCTAAAGGTTTCTTCCTCATGAGGGAGTTTTTCCTTTCCACTGTCGCTTTCATGCTTGCTCAAGATGAGAGTCTTCAATGGAGTTAAATTCAAAGAAGTCTGCTCCTCAGATAAATCGTGTTAACTTGGTTTTTATATGAATGTTTCTGTTCAGTGCCCTGAGATGACTTCTGTTGTGACTTGGCCGCTATATGAATAAACAATTGAAATTGAATTGAAATTACTTAATGAATGAGTTAAATTCTTAGATAATTATTAGGATAAGGCTACACTACACAAAAAACAGAAAACTCTGCTAGAATAAGCACAGAGACTATAGACTTCCCAGTGTGGATGCTGTGAAAAAGATTGTGGCTATAAAGAGCCCAACCCTCAGGATTCAAAGGGCTTTATGCACCGTTCCTGAAAGGTCAAGACATCCTAATGCTTTTTCTCCTTTTTTTGGTTCCAAGTTGTTTTGAGGGTAAAATATAGACTAGTTGGTCATACTGTGCTGACCTGTGAAAATGTAAGTGTAAAAGGGGGATGGAAATATAGCTGTTTGTGTGCATGGAGGGGAAGGTGGGAGTATGGATGGAGAAAGCTGGGTAGCAGCTGTAAAAATGAAAGAGCATCTGTTTGGAGGGATCTTGGGAAATGGAGGAGTTACACTTCCCGACCATAATGTCAGATTTATGTAAAATTTATGCTGACAGAAATGTTATGGGTAAACATCCTGATGCATGCTCAATAATCCAGGCAGAAAAATCTAAAAAAGGTAAGTCTGGTCCTCTGGACATTCAAAAAACAAAACAAAGCAAAACAAACAACAACAAAAATTTTAGAAACATTTCGTCTTTCATACGAAAGACTTCCTCAGTCTGAGGTGCTGTATTCAGCTCTGTCTCTTAAATAGCACCTTCTCAGAGTGGATCAACCAGTTTGCTTCTGACAACCACAACCAGCTGCTCATATGGTCAAGAAGGACCATCAGCCTAACGATGGATCATTAGCACACTGACGGCTGTTTGCCATTCACAGGGGCTGAGTGATACTAGCAATCACAGCAATGTAAGAGGGGGACAGTTGAACACGAAGGCCTCCACCCGTTTAATGATGGACGATTTCTTTTCACAAAGATGGCCTCCTTTACTCCTCTCTCAAACCATTGTTCCTCTCTATCCAGGATGTGAACATCTTCATACCTAAAAGAATGGAGATTAGTGTAGACCGCAGAGTCCTGGCCTGATGGTGTTGCTCTTCTGTGCTGGGCCATCCTTTTGGCCAGTGGCTGTTTAGTTTCCCCGATGTAAGACTGATCACAGCCCTCCTGACACTGAACAGCATACACAATATTAATCTGTTTGTGCCGAGGGACTGGATCTTTGGGATGAACCAGTCTTTGCCGTAATTTATTTTGGGGTTTAAAAGCCACTGGGATGTTGTGTTTAGAAAATAAACATCTCAGTTTCTCTGATACTCCCACAACATACGGAATGACCACTAGTCTGGGGGGAAGGAGGAATATATCGTCACCTTCTTAAAATAATTGCCTAAGTCATTTTTTGCAATTTTTCAGGAAACACAAAAAACTGAACCATTTGTTGAATAAATGATATTTACGAACAATTTTAATCAAAAAAGTTGTAACAACAGATGTCTTTTGACATACAAACAGCAAGGTCAGTCAAACATGGAACATGACAGAATTAAATGACTTAGGCAAATTTTTGAACATGCCTTTGTGGCCTAGGCAATTTTACAGCACAAACTAACAAAACATAATGCTGAGGAGGCATGTGCATTTTTCCACTTCTCCTTCCAGCTCTTTGCTGGGTTCTTGTCTGATGCCTATTAGTGTGGCAAATTGTCAAAGAAGTGATGACACTCGACAGGCATGATGGGTTTCATTGACTGGAGGTCCTGGAACTTTCTCTCTTTGATTGGTAGAGCACATGGAAACAAACTTATCCATGCCATTGGCCCATTTGATTCCTGCACTCTTTGTGGCAGTTCTTCCCATACAGAGTCTTCTGAAAAGGACAGCTTGAAATGGACCTT
>NC_056515.1:23301384-23304230 GCF_014905685.2 Nematolebias whitei
ATATATATATATATATATATATATATATATATATATATCATTATATTATATATAATCTTGGACCCTCAATGGGGTCATGGAGAGATCATGGGAGTTTGCCCATCCAATCCACATGTGTTTTATGGACTTGGAGAAGGCGTTTGGCCGTGGTCCTCAGGGTACACTGTGGTGGGTGTTCCACAAGTATGGGACTGGGGGCCCATTGTTACGGACTATTCGGTCCCTATACGAGCGGTGCGAGAGTTTTGGTCGCATTGTCGGTAGTAAGTCAGACCCCCTTCAGGGTGGGCATTGGACTCCACCAGGGCTGCCCGTTGTCACAGATTCTGTTAATAACTTTTATGGACAGAATTTCTTGGTGCAGCCAGCTGGTGGAGGGAGTCCAGTTTGGTGTCCTCAGGATTCCTTCTCTCCTATTTGCAGATGATGTGGTCCTGTTGGCGTCATCGTGCCATGATCTCCAGCTTTCACTGGAGTGGTTCGCAGCCAAGTGTGAAGCAGCTGGAATGAGAATCAGCATCTCCAACTCTGAGGCCATGGTCCTTAGCCAGAAAAACATGTATTCCTCTCTTCAGGTCAAGGGTGAGGTTATGCCTCAAGTGGAGGAGTTTAAATATCTTTGGTTGTTGTTCTGGAATGAGATAAGAATGGAGCGTGAGATTAACAGATGGATTGGTGTCTGCAGTATTGTGGGCTCTGTCCTCGTTAATTGTGATGAAGAGGAAGCTGAGATTTAGACAAAGCTCTCTGTTCACTGGTCGGTCTACATTCTTACCCTCACCTATGGTCACGAACTCTGGGTAGTGACCAAAAGAATGAGATTGTGGATACAGGCAGTTGAAATGTTTCCTCCACCAGGTAGCTGGACTCTCTCTTAGGGATAAGGTGAAAATTTCAGTTATCCTGAAGAGACTCAAAGTAGAACCACTGCTCCTCCACATTGAGAGGAGCCAGTAGAAGTGGTTTGGACATCTGGTAAAGATGCTCCCTGGGTGCCTCCCTAAGGAGGTGCTTCTTGCATGTGCTACTGGGAGGAGACACTGGGGAAGACCCAGGACACGCTGGAGCGACTATGTCTCTCGGTTGGCCTGGAAACGCCTTGGAGTCCCCCCAGAAGAGCTGGAAGAGGTGGCTGTGGAAAGAGATGTCTGGACCTCCCTGCTCAAGCTGCTGCCCCTGCAACCCGACTTCAGAACAAGTGGAAGATAATGGATGGGATATATGTTTGTGTGTGTTTTTCTTTTATTTATTTTTTGTCTACTCTGTTCTTCAGGGATCGCCACAGCGAACTAACTCACATGAAAATTTGGCTGTTGTTTTTGTGCCGGATGCCCTTCCTGATGCAACAACAGACCACCAAGCTACCACAGCTCACTGTGTAGGTCCAGGGGGTCGAACCGGCAACCTTCTGATCACAAGCTCACCTTCTCTAACCTCTGTGCTACCACTCCCCATATCGGTTAATTTAATTTTATTATTATTATTTTTTTGTCTGAACAAAATAATTGCTATGTTTTTGTATTTTACCTTCAGGCTTGTAAGCAAGGATATGAAGGCATGTTGCCAGGCAGGCCTCTAAGATGCAGAAACACTGAGTCTGGTGTAAGGAGCTGGTTCCATTTGGGGAGTGGCTAATGCATCATAATGACCAAGCTAAATATTTGCGTAGTCCATATTTGGGGAGCATAATGAAGTCCTTTTACAGAAGGCATCACTGGAATCTGAACACTGATTTTATGCCAAAAAGAGCAGGTTTCACTGGACCTTGCTGTTTCTACTAAGGCTACCCTGGTCTCTGGTGGCCCAGTTTAGGTTGAATATAGAGCCTCATTTTCAGGATAAGCCAGGACTTGTTTCACAGATCATAGATGCATTAGAAAAATATGAATTTTTTGTTGAATTTAGTAAGCAAATGAATTGTACATCTTACAGTTAGCTGCGTAAAATGTTGCCAAGGTATTTTCTTACTATACAGCACATGCTGCCATGTAACACCCAACTGAGCCAGTTTATTAGACAACCTTTTAAAGCGGTTTCTTTTCTGATGTTAAAATGGATCAAATAAAAATGAAAACCCCAATCCAAGGTAGAACTCATGTTCATCCAAACTTTTCTCGAGTTTAACCCTCATTAGTAGAATAAAGTAAAACATTATGCTACACTGTGGAATTAAAAATCAATGATGTGGGAAATTTTTTTATTGAAATGAATATTGAGTCACAACAGTGTTTAAGCTTCCCTTTAACCTTTTGCTTCACACTATTAACTTGTGCAAGTTTTAGACTTTCTAGTACTGAAAATCTCAACCACATGTAGGTGGTATTTTGGAAGCAACATAGATTTCTCACAAGAAGTTGCAGTCTAAGGGTGCATTCACACCAGCCCTGTTTAGTCCGCTTTAATCGAACTCTAGCTTGTTTTTCTAGAAAGTCCGGTTCGTTTAGGGAGGTGTGAATGCACCATCGAACTCTGTCACGGAACAAAAAGGCGAACTCTAGCCCGGGCTAAAACCTAGGTCTCGGTCCGGTAGAAGCGAACTCCAGCGCGGTTTGAGTACAGTGTGAATGTAAACAGACCGGACCCCGCTCCGCAGGACAAACAAACACGCATTTCTCTGACCTTATATGGAGCCGTCAGCTGACTTGTGTGAAAAACAATATTCTCCATGGTCTTCTGTCTCATCTTCTGCTCATGCCAAGTACATTTTTTAAAAATGACAAAATATAACTCCTAAAACTGCTAAAACTTGATGCCACTTCGTTTTTGTTTTTATTTACAGAAAAAGAAGAAGATGTGTCATCAGAGGTTTTTGTGTCGTTTCTTTCAGTAGTTCTTGGTGCAGCGCC
>NC_056515.1:23304330-23306745 GCF_014905685.2 Nematolebias whitei
CAACTTTTTTGGAATCCGGTTTGTAAAATATAGAACCATTGTAATAAAAATTAGTCTTGGCCTGTTGATGTTTTTGATATCTCTCTCTATTGCTGAGTTTCTGCAGTGAGACAATGTCCAATTTATTGAAAAGTTGGATTATTCTGCTTATTCTGTGCTCATTTCAGCTATTTCTTGCTTCTTTTAGCTTCTGCCAGATCATTTGAGCTTTTCTATTCTTTTTCCATATAGTTTTCCACTTCTAAGCTAACTTCAAAGTACGGCAGGCCGATATAGACCAAAATTAATATCTCGATATTTTTTTTAAAAGATAAATCGCGATATACGATATATATCTCGATATTCAAACATCTGCTAAGTTCATGGCAAAACCCAACACAGACATGTTCCTGTTTTTAGTATTCTACATCGCTTTATAATGTAGCTGTTTTAATTGCATCTTTAACATAATTTCCTTCCATTTATTTTTTCAATTTATATACTTTCTTTTATGATTGTCTACTGTTGTCATCCTTCTTTGTTAAAAACAGGTCTCCCTTATAAATGAGTGCTCGAGGCTCAATGAGACTAACCTGTATAAATAAAGGTTGAATGAATAAAGTGGTACCATTTTATTAAAACTAGTCATGAATAAACAAGGGCTGCGACTAAAAATTGTTTTCTGTCATGTCTTTTATAAACTTTCAATTTATAACATGCTGCACAGCAAATTCCTAACAAACAAATACATACGATGTAAGTTAATTAAAAAAATACTTCAGATGGTAAAAACAATAAGCAGCCATAAATTATTTTTTTATTAAACATCTTAGCGTAAAGGAACTAAAATTTCCAGCATAAAACTATGAATTGAGTTGACTTTATCTTACACCACCATCTTTATCTTTCCATCCTAACAGTGTTGTTTCTTCCATTTCCTTCCTCAGATACATAGCAAACCAAAACAGACTGTTTGACATCAGTGACAGCAGTCTGAGGCACTACATAAACCTCAGAAACTTGTGAGTACCACAAAGTGCCTGTTTTGTGAGAAATAGAAGCAACTCAGAGTAACTCTGGGATTTGTTTTTGAACAGAACAATCACAAAGACGCGCTTGACGTCCATTTCATCAGACACATTTTTTAACAACACAAGACTTCAATACGTGTAAGCACCTTCTTTAAACCATACATTTTGCTGCCTCCTTTGGATTTTCATTATTTTTGTCCCACCCCCATAGAAACCTCAGAGACAACAACCTCTCCATGCTGTCGTGGAGAACGTTTCAGAACTTTAATAGTTCATTTCCGTAAGTGACACATAAAACTGACAACAAGTCCCCCACCACCCAACCACCTTTTTTTTTTCTTTGTACTTTCTCATGTAGCTATGTTTGTTCATTTCAAGGCTTCTTCTGTCTGGGAACCCCCTGGACTGCGCTTGTGAGAACTTGTGGATCAAACTCAGACTCCAGGAAGAAATGGACGGTCCAGAGTTGACGTGCACTGAAGAGAGTGGAGTGACGAGGGACTTTGCAACATTAACCCCACCAGACTGTGGTAATGTGTTATAATACAGCCCCATTTAACAAAAAGTTGGGACCATGTGTAAAATGTACAAAAGAAAGAAAAAAAATTGATTACTATGATTTGCAAATCTGAAAAATCCTTGATTTATTGACAATAGAATATAACAAACCCATCCAATGTTTAAATTAGGAAATAATACCTTTCTTTTTTGTGGGGGTGGGATACATATTCTTGAATTTATGGCAGCAGCACATGTACAATGGTGCTTGAAAGTTTGTGAACCCTTTAGAATTTTCTATATTTCTGAATAAATATGACCTCAAACTAATCAGATTTTCCACACAAGTCCTAAAAGTAGATAAAGCAAACCCATTTAAACAAAAATATTATACTTGGTTATTTATTGAGGAAAATATTACATACTTGTAAGTGGCAAAAGTATGTGAACCTTTGCTTTCAGTACCAGGTGTGTCCCCTGCAACAATAACTGCAACTAAACGTTTCCAGTAACTGTTGATCAGTCCTGCTCACCGGCTTGGAGAAATTTTAGCCCATTCCTCTGTACAGAACAGCTTCAACTCTGGATGTTGGTGGTTTCCTCACATTAACTGCTGCTTCAGGTCCTTCCACAATATTTAGATTGGATTAAGGTCAAGACTTTGACTTGGCCATTCCAGAAAATGAACTTTATTCTTTAAACATTCTTTGGTAGAACCACTTGTGTGTTTAGGGTCATTGTGTTGCTGAATGACCCACCACCTCTTGAGATTGAGCTCATGGACAGATGTCCTGACATTTTCTTTTAGAATTCTCTGATATAATTCAGAATTCATTGTTCCATCAATGGTAGCAAGCTGTCCTGGTCCAGATGAAGCAAAACAAGCTCAAACCATGATATTACCACC
>NC_056515.1:23306845-23308393 GCF_014905685.2 Nematolebias whitei
ATTGCTTACAGACCATATGGAAGGGTTCCTCAGTTTGCTCAGTGCCAATCCATTTCCTTTTAGAACCTTTTGTTGCTACTGTTCTGTCATATTTACAATGGTACTTTAATGTTTGTGAAGCCTTTAGAATTTTCTATATTTCTGCATTAATATGAGCTAAAATATCATCAGATTTTCACACAAGTCCTAAAAGTAGATGAAGAGAATCCAATTAAACAAATGAGAAAAATATTATACTTGCTCATTTATTTATTGAGGAAAATGGTCCAATATTACATATTTGTGAGTGGCAAAAGCATGTGAACTTCTAGGATTAGCAGTTAATTTGAAGGTGAAATTAGAGTCAGGTGTTTTCAATCAGTGGGATGATGATCAGGTGTGAGTGGGCACCGTTTGATTTAAAGAACAGGGATCTATCAAAGTCTCTCTTCACAACATGTTTGTAGAAGTGGATCATGAAACAAACAAAGAAGATTTCTGAGGAGCTCCGAAAAAGAGTGGTCGAAGCTCATCAGGCTGGAAAAGGTTATAAAACCATCTGTAAAGAGTTTGGACTCCACCAATCCACAGTCAGACAGATTGTGTACAAATGGAGGAAATTCAAGACCATTACCCTCCCCAGGAGTGGTGGACCAACAAAAATCACTCCAAGAGCAAGAGATGGAATAGTCGGCGAGGTCACAAAGGACCCCAGGGTAACTTCTAAGCACCTGAAGGCCTCTCTCACATTAATGTTAATGTTCATGAGTTCACCATCAGGAGAACACTGAACAACACTGGGCAGGGTTGAAGGAGAAGCCACTGCTCTCCAAAAAGAACATCGCTGCTCGTCTGCACTTTGATAAAGGTCATGTGGACAAGCCAGAAGACTGTTGGAAGAATGATTTGTGGACGGATGAGACCAAAGTAGAACTTTTTGGTTTAAATGAAAAGTGTTACGTTTGGTGAAAGGAAAACTCTGCCATCCCATCTGTGAAACACGGTGGTGGTAATATCATGGTTTGAGCTTGTTTTGCTTCATCTGGACCAGGCCAGCTTGCTACCATTGATGGAACAATGAATTCTGAATATCACAGAATTCTAAAGGAAAATGTCAGGACATCTGTCCATGAGCTCAGTCTCAAGAGGTGGTGGGTCGTGCAGCAACACAATGACCCTAAACACACAAGTGGTTCTACCAAAGAATGTTTAAACAATAAAGTTCATGTTTGGGAATGGCCAAGTCAATGTTCTGACCTTAAGCCGATCCAGATGTTGTGGAAGGACCGAAAGCAGCAGTTAATGTGAGGAAACCAACACCAGGTACTGGTCGACTAGTTGATTCTAGGACATCTCACAAGTTTTACAATTTCATGTTGACTAGTCGTAGTCGTGATGGCGCCGGACCGCTGGCTTACCAAACAGGTAGAAATTCATCAACAGTGTTGAAGAATTTTACTAAAGATGACTCTTCCGGTTCAACCACCCATGATAGATTCCACCACCGCTCACCCCGCTGTGTTTATTTTTATTTTATTTTATTCACTAAATAATATAATTAAAATGGGG
>NC_056515.1:23308403-23308589 GCF_014905685.2 Nematolebias whitei
TTCCTGATTATATCCTGGTATCTAGATATTCCTCGTTCCTTTTCCTGTTTACTCTGTTGAAGTTGGAGTCAATGGTGTATTCTCACTCCATTTAATTTAACTTTTTATTTTTTATAAAGTTTGTGTTTATTATTTTTGGTGTAGTCCATTTTTGTGTATCTTTTAATTCAACCTTTATTTATACTG
>NC_056515.1:23308689-23310034 GCF_014905685.2 Nematolebias whitei
CAGGAAAAGGAACGAGGAATATCTAGATACCAGGATATAATCAGGAAGGTGACAATATTTGTATAAATTAGTGAAAATTAACAGAAATGCTGGAAATACCGGTTCACCAGCTATTCCCTTGTCCCCTGGAGGTCCAGAAGGTCCTTGAATTCCCTGAAGACAGAAAGCAAAAGTCAAATAAATTCACAGCATGATCCAATATTGATTCACCACTTAAGTTTTTTCTTTGTATACTACCATTGACAACTAAAATATCTGAAACACACCGCAGTATTATTTACAGATAACTCAAACATTTTCTAACATTTAAATTATATAGTACATGTGTAAAATTAAGCATATTTACAAAATAATAAAGTATTTATGGTTTTATGTGTATAAATATAAGTAAAATAAACTCACAGGAAAACCTTTAGAGCCGGTTTCTCCTGGCTCTCCAATCTTTCCCTGCAGTGACATAATGATTAAAGCAAAAGACAAAAATATTCAACTCAGTGTTTTTTAATGGCAGATCAAAGCTGACAACTAAAGCATAATTTTAAGCTTGTAATTTGAAAAGAGTCATAATGCATTTGTTTACAGTTACTTCAAATGATCTGAAAAGCATAAACAGGAATACAAATATAGAGACGATATCAGAGAGAACCATGTGGGTTTTACCTTTTTACTTTTGTGTGGATTTTTTTTTATTTTTTTGCTGCCATTTTGTGTAAATCAAAATCTTGTTTACAGTGGTGCTTGAAAGTTTGTGAACCCTTCAGAATTTTCTATATTTCTGCATAAATATGACCTAAAACATCATCAGTATTCACTAAATAAGTAAGTAAGTCCTAAAAGTAGATAAAGAGAACCCAGTTAAACAAATGAGACAAATATTATACTTGGTCATTTATTTATTGAGAAAAATTATCCAATATTACATATTTGTGAGTAGTAAAAGTATGTGAACTAGGCGTTGAACGACAACATAGTTTTAAAGTCTACTTCAACATGATGAAAGTCGAGTCAACGTCAACTAGTCGATGAGATGTCATAGAAACTCAAGACAATATTCACAAAAAAAACGTAATTTATTATTTACAAAAAAAAAGAACAGCAAAACATTGGGGGCGTATATATTTTATCTCCTACCATTCATCATACTGCAAATAAGTCACAGGAAAACCAAAACTATTATTCAGCTGCAAAATTTAGTCTTATTTTATTTAATCCACTAAATAAAATAAACCACAACAGTGTTGCATGGTGGTGCATCCTCCACAAGCGGTGCACGGTGCACATCGGCGGTGGTGCATGGCGGTGGATTCTTCACTGGTGGTGGTGCACGGTGGTGGATTCTTCACTG
>NC_056515.1:23310134-23311456 GCF_014905685.2 Nematolebias whitei
CAGTGAAGAATCCACCACCGTGCACCACCACCAGTGAAGAATCCACCGCCGTGCACCACCGCCGATGTGCACCATGCACCGCTTGTGGAGGATGCACCACCATGCAACACTGTTGTGGTTTATTTTATTTAGTGGATTAAATAAAATAAGACTAAATTTTGTAGCTTAATAATAGTTTTGGTTTTCCTGTGACTTATTTGCTGTATGATGAATGGTAGGAGATTAAATATATACGCTCCCAATGTTTTGCTGTTCTTTTTTTTTTTGTAAATAATAAATTACGTTTTTTGTGAATAGTGTCTTGAGTTTCTATGACGTCTCATCGACTAGTCGACGTTGACTCGACTTTTATCATGTTGAAGCAGACTTTAAAACTATGTTGTTGTTCAACGCCTAGTTCACGTACAGGTATGTAATATTGGATAATTTTCATCAATAAATAAATGACCAAGTATAATATTTGTCTCATTTGTTTAAATGGGTTCTCTTTATCTACTTTTAGGACTTACTCTTATTTAGTGAATACTGATGATGTTTTAGGTCATATTTATGCAGAAATATAGAAAATTCTGAAGGGTTCACAAACTTTCAAGCACCACTGTAAACAAGATTTTGATTTACACAAAATGGCAGCAAAAAATAAAAAAAATCCACACAAAAGTAAAAAGATAAAACCCACATGGTTCTCTAATGTTATCGTCTCTATATTTGTATTCCTGTTTTTCAGATCATTTGAAGTAACTGTAAACAAATGCATTATGACTCTTTTCAAATTACAAGCTTAAAATTATGCTTTAGTTGTCAGCTTTGATCTGCCATTGAAAAACACTGAGTTGATTATTTTTGTCTTTTGCTTTATTCATTATGTCACTGCAGGGAAAGATTGGAGAGCCAGGAGAAACAGGTTCTAAAGGTTTTCCTGTGAGTTTATTTTACTTATATTTATACACATAAAACCATAAATACTTTATTATTTTGTAAATATGCTTAATTTTACACATGTACTATATAATTTAAATGTTAGAAAATGTTTGAGTTATCTGTAAATAATACTGCGGTGTGTTTTAGATATTTTAGTTGTCAATGGTAGTATACAAAAAAAAACTTAAGTGGTGAATCAATATTGGATCATGCTGTGAATTTATTTGACTTTTGCTTTCTGTCTTCAGGGAATTCAAGGACCTTCTGGACCTCCAGGGGACAAGGGAATAGCTGGTGAACCGGTATTTCCAGCATTTCTGTTAATTTTCACTGATTTATACAAATATTGTCACATTCCTGATTATATCCTGGTATCTAGATATTCCTCGTTCCTTTTCCTG
>NC_056515.1:23311556-23312847 GCF_014905685.2 Nematolebias whitei
GAACACAAAATTGCACATCAACAAGTCACTTGCAAAGTGAGAAGAAAGCACTTGTTGCAAAATTCATAAATGTTGGACATCGTTTTCTCTAAAATTACTGCAATGTCAAAGTCACACTATGGTGCATTTTTCTAGTTTCTGCTTTCAATCAAAATGGCATACTGTACAAGTTTTAAAAATGCCAGTACTAAAAGTAACATTTAATCAAGAAATATGTCAATATTGCACATTCAAAATATGTTTTCTATTTCTTTAGGGTCAGAAAGGTAAAAAAGGTCAGTCGGGACAGAAAGGAGCCAGAGGACCAGAGGTGTGTTCGTGATTTTCTGTTTGTCAGTCTACACTCAATGAAGAATACAAAAGTTGTAGGGTTTTAAGTTCGTGCATAACTCTAAACATAAAACAAAAAGATAAGGATATTAAATGTAGACTGATGAAAACAGATTGGTTTTTTTTCTGCTGTAAAACCAGATAGAAAAGATTAATTCAGAAGAAGTATGTAACAATTTTTTTATGTTCAGTCTTGTAATAAACGCATTGTTTATTCTAGGGTAGAGGTGGTCCCCCTGGTCCCAGGGGTGTGGTGGGCCCAGAGGGACGGGAAGGGGTCCCTGGGATGGATGGAGTCCTAGGAAAAGATGGCAGTAAAGGAATGCCAGTAAGATTTCTTCATTAAGCAGATTTACAGAGCTACCTGCTCATACATGTATTCATTTTGTGTTCACGTTTTTAATTTGTTAAACAAATAACTTGATTAATTTGATACGTTTAACTAAACCAATAGTGGAGCAAAAATACTACGCGTTTCTTGCAGGAAGGTTATTACATGATGGAATTCCACACAATTCCACAGACCAAAAACGTGCAATTGGTAACTTAAAATTGTCCCTAGGTGTAAGTGCAAGTGTGAATGGTTGTTTGTCCCTGTGATGGACTTTTGACCTGTCCAGGGTGTACCCAGCCTCTCACGCAGTAACTGCTTGGAGATCTGCAAGTAAATAAAATGTATGAATGGATAAATGACATTTTGACATGAGAAAATGAGTGTAAAAGAAACAGACACACCAGGATGTCTAAAGTAGTAAGGTCCAAACTTCTGGAGAGTTTAGATTATAGTATGATCTGGTTTAAAGTGAAAAACTGTCTGTTGGACACAACATTTTTCAGTCAGGTCATCTGGACAGTTTCTTTTATTGTGCTGAAACGTGCTGTTTTCAACCAGTTTGACACGACTGCCAACAAGGAAGAGGGCCGGCAATGGAGGAGGGGCGTACCAAAGGGACCATCTTAT
>NC_056515.1:23312947-23318337 GCF_014905685.2 Nematolebias whitei
CAGGTTGTTTCTGAAATGCACGTTTCTCTTCAAATATATACGGTTCAAACAAAACCTTTTTTTACACTCTGTTACCATCACAGGATTAAAAATCAATGTTTTACTTTTTTGGTCAATCCCTCCCAATTCTGGTTTTGCTGCCACAGTCATGGAACCTTCATACTCACTGGCAGAAAAACAGAGTACAACTTATACTTATACTTATACTTACTTATACTCTTATAATTCAAGAGTACAACTTAAATATAATTAGTGCTCTGTCCTGTGAACAAACAGGAAGCTAATCTTTACAGATTTTAGGATTTTTTTTGCTTTTGTTTAAGGACATCACTGATCAAATTTAGATGGTCCCATGAGCTTCTTCTAGCCTTTAGGTTTTTTTTTTGTTTTTTTTTGGTAATTATTGAATTAGGAATCCCTCACCAATCTTTACTTTCCTGATTATACTCTACCTAGTTTTTTTCACTTTTGAACCATTTAACTTATTTTAATGACAGACAAAACCTTTTTTAAACTCACTTTTAGCTTTTAACCATGAATATGAACAAAAAGACTATACAGGGAGGTCAGGTATAAGCTTACCATTGTTTAAATGGGATAAAACTCAAAAGGGCACCTATCCTGTATCCTGTGTTCAATAAGTCATCATGACAAAACATAAGTAATTCACATGCACAGTAACAGCTTTCAGAGCCAAACTCTGCAGAAGACTTTTTGATTGATCTGAGTAACAGTAAACATTTGCCAGAGATTTATTATGTTATGCCTGAATTTAAATGCTTTTTATTGATTGATTTTTTTTTAAAGTCATTGAATCATCATTGCTGTCTTTAATAGGGACCACTTGGACCACCCGGGACTGTGGGACTGTTAGGGGAAATTGGTCAAAAGGTGGGCAAATTGAGAACACTCACTTATATTTGCAGTTAAACAGATGCAGACCTGCATATTTCACATGTGTTCATCTGCACTGACAAAAGCAATATTGTGAAAACTAAATACTAAAATATGGGGCACATGTTGTACAGCCTCTTCCAGGCTGACACACAACAGACACACAACACTTTTAAGTCAGTAATCTTTCCTATTGCAACTAATCACAACACATTTTACTTTTTTCTAACCAGACAATGTGCAGTCAGTCATTTTTCTGTCTAATAATTTATCTTTTATTTTGTTTACAAAAATATAGGGTCCTCCAGGTAAAGTTGGTGAACCAGGGTTGCCAGGCGAACCTGGAGAGAAAGTAAGACAACAAATCTGTTGACGTTCTGCATAAATGCATCATTTTGAGCACAAGAACTTACTCACAAATTTTCCACAGGGGGCCATTGGACTGGCTGGGAATATTGGAGAGCAAGGACTAATAGGACAGAGGGTATGATTATGTGAAATAAACTGCAAACTTGCTTTTTCTATAGATATGTATTTTATGGGATTGTGTGTGTTTTTATGTGCAGGGAGAGCCAGGCCTAGAGGGAGAAGGTGGTCCAGCTGGTCCCGATGGAGCAAAGGTGATCAGTTTTTAAATATGGCCCTTAAAGCTGAATTGTTTCACTGTAAATGAAAAAAATCTAAAATATAGCCATATTTTAGGTATAAAGTAAACAGAGACTTGTCATGATTATGTGATCAGGGTGAAAAAGGTGACATGGGTCAAGAGGGTGACAACGGTGAAAAGGGTGAAACTGGACTTAAGGGAAAGGAGGGTCCAAATGGTAGTCCTGGATTTACTGGTGTCAGGGTAAGTCGTCTTTTGACAGAAATTCACGCACACATTTTAATAAGTTTTAGGAGCTCCTTGCCTTCAATTTAATAAATCTATTTGTGTTTAATTTGTTGTCTTTGTAGGGCCCAGAGGGGAAGCCAGGTAAAATTGGAGAACGGGGCAAACCTGGGCCAAAGGTATGATGAACTCTGAAAACAGATTATTACTTTAGTCAAATGTTATTTTGTTTGCTTGTTTGTTTGTATTTATTCCATCCATACATACACATACATTATCTTCCACCGACTCCAGAACAAATGAAAGGGGAGGGATGGATGGATGGATGGATGGATGGATGGATGGATGGAGGGAAGGAATAAAAAAAATCCACAAAGAAGGACATAGAAGATATATGTTGTCTGCCTTATGAATGTCTAGGGAGCTAAAGGCCATATTGGTCACCTTGGAGAGACAGGAATGGTGGGAAAGATTGGATCATCAGGATTTGTTGGGCCAAAGGCGTCCAGAGGAACAACTGGACATGTGGTAAAGTGAAAACAAAATAATAATAATGAACAACATTGAAATTAAATAATTTGACATTAAATGATGTAATGGATATTTTTGACAAACTATGCAATATTTCTTGCCTTTAGGGAGCTCCAGGTCGAATGGGTCAGCAGGGGGACACAGGTCTTCCAGGTTATGAGGTAAGATCACTTGTTTGAAGTCTGTGTATGTGAGTTGACAAGAAAAAATCAACGTGTTGTGGCTGTTTGATACTTCTATAAGATTTCTGGGTGTTTATGTTCACAGGGTCATCAGGGAAAACAAGGGCCCTTGGGGTCACCTGGACCAAAAGGTGAAAAGGTACACCTCATTCACTTAACAATAAACCAAACTAAAAATAAAAATATTTTCTTGTGTCTGAACTCTGCTAATTTGTATGACCACAGTACCTGTCAAAATTCAAAGCTTATAATCTCAAAAGCATTAACGTTTTATTTCCTGTGTGAAAGATCAACATTTTTTCTGTTCTGATTTTTGTTTTTAGGGTGAACAAGGCGATGATGGGAAGAAGGAAGGTCCTCCTGGTCCTCAAGGTCTGATTGTAAGTCAACTTTGGCCTAATGTACTTTCTCCCTTGACTGTTTTTTTTTTTCAAAGTAAATCTTAAAATTGGCAGGTTATTTTTATATATTTATTTATTGTGTGATCAGGGACCTCCTGGTGACAGAGGAGAGAGAGGTGAACCAGGAGACTCAGGGTACAAAGTATGTACTCCATTGTCTTGTTTAATCACTTCATTAAATGTTTTGGTTTATCAAATTAATGTTCCGTTCTTATATTGAAGGGTCAAATTGGTGTGGATGGAGAACGAGGCAGAACTGGAGCTCCTGGACAACCGGTTAGTGTCAAAATAATTGAGTTTCACATAGGCCTATAGTTCTGTCATTGAGTTTATACAAAGCATTTACCAGTACATCTATTCTTTTATGCTTTTATTTATACAACTGTGATTTCTAGGGGCACTCTGGACCTAGAGGCCAGCAGGGACCTAAAGGGGCCAAAGGGGACCAAGTAAGAATGTGAAGCTTACAAATCTTTTTCTATTTTGTGTTTCACTTTTGGAATTGCCTTAGAGTGCGCAACTAAGCTCCAAGCTTCAGTCCTTCAATGACATCACATCTGTCTTAGACAGAGTAGTTGAGCCATGATCGGGGCTTTGCCCATTACTATGGTCAACCAACCACCCCATACTCATTCTCGCTTTCTAATGATTTGTTCAATTAGCTTTGTAGAAATCTAGTAGAGTGTTGTATGAATGGGTAAATGAGGACACATATTGTAGTGTAAAGCGCTTTGAGTATCTTGAAATAAGATAGAAAGGCACTATATAAGTTCAGTCCATTTACCATTTACCATTTCTTCTGACAGAAACTAAAACTAAACTTCATCAGCTTGGTCAGTCTAGCTTGGTTAGCTGCTTAACATTTCTCAGGCATACATTGCTAAACCTATTTCCCAGTTTCAGTTTGAATAATGCTCAGTAAGTTTGTGCTTTGTGATAAGTATCCTAACTGCATTAAAGGAGCAGTGACCACCTGCTTCAGTTTTGTTTTGATAAAGTGGTCACAGGTGTAACACAAGCTAACATATCGAAGCAAATTTGTCTTCACTTGGGCATGGCAATAGTTTGCTAGCCAAAAGGATTGTTCTTCAGCTAATGTATTAAAATGAGCTGATTCAGACAAAATGCTTAGCTCAAATTTCCCACCAACCTCAAATTTGAAGGAGCAGTGGTCACAAAGGTGCAGGACTTCAAGTACTTGGGATCCACTATCCAGGAAAATGGAGAGTGTGGTAAAGAGGTGAAAGAGAGTCCAGGCAGAATGGAGTGGATGGAGAGAAGTTTCAGGAGTGATTTGTGACAAAAAGTTGTCAGCAAAGGTCAAAGGAAAATTTTCCAAGACAGTGGTGAGACAGCTATGTTGTATGGTCTGGAGACAGTGGTGTTGACAAAAAGACAGGAGAAAGAACTGGAAGTGGCAGAAAGGAAGATGTTGAGGTTCTCCTTAGAAGTGACAAGGATGGATACGATTTGGAATGAGATCATCAGAGGTACAACACAGGTTGAACAACTGGGAGATGAAGTTAGAGAGGCCAGACTGAGATGGTTTGGGCATGTCCAGAGGAGGGACAGTGGGTATATTGGTAGAAGGATGTTAGAAATGCAGCTGCCAGGAAAAAGACAAAGAGGAAGGCCAAAGAGGAGCTATATGGATACAGTTAAGAGAGGACATGGAGGTAGTTGGAGTGAGGACAGAGGATGCAGAGGACAGAGAGAGATGGAGAAGGATGACTCGCTGTGGCGACCCCTGAAGAGGAAAAAGCCAAAAGAAAAAGAAGAAGATTAGCTCAAATTTGACACTGCTGCTTGTGCTTGCGACAGACAAGCTTATTTTACATGAAAAGCTACACCCTCCATCTTTTGCCATGTCTACATCCGCTATCAACAATAAAGTGTTGGAACTGAAAGCCTGGGAGGCTATATCATGAATGCCTGGCATCATTCGGTGCCACCATCTGGGCCCTCGGACCCTTACATGATGTGCATAGCATGCGTGAGTGCCAAACATGCAAAAGCGAGTAGCAGTTACTAAGAGCCATGAATCATGCCTTTCTGCAACCACAGTGACAGGTGATGGCTATCAGACATAAGCCAGCACAAACTGGGCAGACATGTATGTCTGCAGATGGGCCACCTCAAAACTGGGCATCCTGTGGCCTGCAGCTCAGAATGCGGAGGGTAAAGAATAGGCCCTCTATAATAATGGAAAGACGCTCCCACTAACCTCAACACCAGCAAAACAGATTCTACCAGTTGTCCCAGCTTGTTTGAGAGAAATGAGGTGTTATTAGTTGAGCCCTTTTAGAAGCAAGCTCATGTATGAAAAGATGCTCCAAGTCAAAGATATAGGAGATGGTAAAACTGGGGCTAGCCAAACCCTAGCTGTAGAGTCTTCAATAGTGTACAACCTCTTCCATTCCAGCACCCTCAAACATCTCTCTCAACAAAATCAACCGTTTCAGTGAGTTGAGTTATCAGAAATTGTACATCCTAATGCAGTCACAATGTTGTCAGCATATCAAGCCTCAGTTTTACCATCTCCTATATCTT
>NC_056515.1:23318437-23320142 GCF_014905685.2 Nematolebias whitei
AAGAGGGCCGGCAATGGAGGAGGGGCGTACCAAAGGGACCATCTTATCACAAGCAGAACTGGTTTGTTCCACTGTGGAGTAAGCTATTGGGGGAAGAATCAGTTTTGTTGTGCGTTTCCTTGACTGATGAAGCCTTCCGGATCAAAGGCAAAACGTTTCAGCACAAAGAAAGAAACTGTCCAGATGACCTGACTGAAAAATGTTGGCTTGTATACCTGGATTATTGAGCATGGACTTTGCTGTCTGTTGGATAGATTAATTTTTCTATTTACTTAGTTTGTCGTTTTGTTCCTAGGGAGATCACGGTGACGACGGCGAACCAGGTCTTCCTGGTAAACCTGGTTCACCTGGTAAAACTGGTGGTCCTGGACTCCCAGGAGAGCAGGGAGCCTTTGGACCAAAGGTAAGAGGAAAATGTTGTTTTGCTTGGTTACTCATTAATGTTAAATAATTATAAATAAAAACTAATTATGAGTACTTGAATGTCCTTTTAAATTAGCATAATCCGATCTTCTGAAGAAATTCAAAATCAATGCACGGGCACTCTAAATGATTGTATAAATGACTGCACCTCTTGTGTCATCAGTCAAACATGTTCTGATGTATTCATCCATCCAGGGTGAGCAGGGCCTTCGAGGTCAAAGTGGACCTCCAGGAAAACGAGGTTTCAAGGGTGGAATGGGACTACAAGGGCCACAAGGAGACCATGGACCTAAAGGACAACCAGTGAGTGTTCACCAGACATACTAAGTACACTTACAGAACAAATACTGTAAAGACTGTGAAATTTTATAGCATCTGTAAGATGAGCTCAATGTTTTTATTTTAAAATTTCAAGTTTCATTTTTGAAAGACCTTTTCCTGATCACTGAAATAAGATGTCTTCTTTAGGGCGATACAGGGGAACAAGGTTTTCCAGGATTCCTGGGTGTTTTTGGACCAAGGGTATGTTAATTACAAAAATTAACACAATTTTTGACACACCCAAAAAAAAAACGTAAAACACATCTATGGTATTGTTAAAATTTATGTAGCAAAAAAGGGGTGCATCAAATGAAGCACGTCTTAGGGCTGTTCCAAGTTTTCAGAATCTGAAATAGCCCCTGAACTTAGACAGACATGGCTCCTTATCTTGATGTAGAAGCACTTGATGACCATGTTAAAATGGTGACAAATTATATTTTGTTTATACAACTCCCAAACCACAATGACTGGTTATACAAAAATAAAAACATATCAGTAATTTTCTGCAAATTTACAATATTTTCACAGAGTTTATATAGGTTTTACGTTTTTATCACAAATGATCAAGAAAAAACTTTATAAAGTTGCAAAATCATGTTCTACTGATGCGTTTTAGTGTGGCAACATTATATTGTGTTATTGTGCTTTAATAAAAGCAAAACACAAAACCAAGGCCATAATTTCATGTAACAGCTTGATTATGTTGTATTATATTACTGTATATTGTTGATTATATGCAAGTAAATGGTGAATGTCAGGTGTTTCATAAGGCATATATTTTCTTAAATAAAAAGGATATAATTAATTACAAAGTCAAACGCAATGAATTATTTTACTGCTTTATCCCGGCTAGAACACTGGGTTGGGATTACTTGTGCAGCGTTAGAATGGTTCCATTCATACCTGAGCGACAGGAGTTTCTGTGTTAATTTTGCTAACACTCTACCCTCTAACCTCTTTC
>NC_056515.1:23320242-23323742 GCF_014905685.2 Nematolebias whitei
GAGTTTCTGTGTTAATTTTGCTAACACTCTACCCTCTAACCTCTTTCCTGCGGGGTCCCGCAAGGCTCCATTCATGGACCCCTTCTGTTTTCTTTGTATCTCCTCCCCTTAGGGTCTATCCTGAGGAAACATGGTCTTTCCTTTCATCGTTATGCTGATGACTCTCAGATTTATCTGCCGTTAACACCTAACCGTTCCTCCTCCATTCGCCCTTTGTTAAAATGTCTCGATGACATCAAGACATGGATGACTGCAAACTTTTTGAGTTTTAATGATCAGAAGACTGAGGTCATTGTGTTTAACCATAGCTCTGCCATTGTCACTGATCCTGCAAACCTGGACTCCCTTCAGCCATATCTAAAACAGTCTGTTACCAATCTCGGGATAGTTTTAGTCTCGGACTTTAAGTTTAATAAGCAGATAAATTCTGTTCTTCAAAAAAGCTTATTTCAGCTAAGGCAGATAGCTAAGCTCAAGTCCGTCCTGTCCAGATCTGACCTTGAAAAATTAGTCCATGCATTTATTACAACCCGGCTGGACTACTGTAACTCTCTTTATGCTGGGGTCAGTCAGGTCTCTCTCTCTCACATCTCCAGCTTGTCCAAAAGGCTGCAGCTCGGCTACTAACAGGAACTTGCAGGTTCGAGCACATTACTCCAGTTCTGTCCTCTCTTCACTGGCTTCCTGTGTGTGTCAGAGTTGATTTTAAGATTCTTCTGCTGACATTTAAGTGTGTTAATGGCCTTGCACTCTCATACCTCTCCGATCTCCTTCATCCTTATACTCCTTCTTGGGCCTTGAGATCATCAGACCAGCTGCTTTTGGCCGTACCAAAAACCAGGCTGAAGCTCAGAGGAGATCTGGCGTTTTCAGTCATGGGCCCTAAACTCTGGAATAATCTGCCCATCAACATTCGACAGGCCACCTCAGTCTCTATTTTTAAATCTCTCCTCAAAACACATCTGTAATCATTGGCATTTAACACAGTGTGATCTCATTTGGTATTTCGTTGTTGATGATTGTGTTCATCCATTTTGCTTTTACTCCCTGACATTTAACACAGGGTGATTTGATTTAGTATTTCATTGTTTCTCATTATAGTTAATGTTTTTATGCTTTTATTCATGTTGCTGTAATATCTTGTTATTAATATTTGATGCTGTGATCTTTTTTGGTAAGCACTTTGATAACAGTTACCGTTTTAAATGTGCTATATAAATAAATGTGACTTGACTGTTTTCAGGGGCTTCCCGGGGACAATGGGCCAACGGGCATACGGGGCCCAAAGGGGCCACAAGGTGTAATGGTAAAGGAAATGATAATACAGAGAGGTTTCTGAGAATTTGCTCCACTGCCCATTTTACATCGTCTCATTTTGTTTCTTCCTATCAGGGCAGAGGAGGAGTTGTTGGCCCTGTGGGAATCATAGGTCCTAATGGAAGTGCAGTATGTATTATACACTAAATAGACCTTAAAGTACTCTTTGCTATGGTTACTCAGTACTGATTTGACTCTGAACAACCTCTTGCAGGGCCCTCGAGGACAGAAGGGCAATCGAGGAGAGACTGTAAGTTCTCTGACACTCTTGAAATGTTTTTAACATATAGTTTACAGTATTTGCTCGTTTAAGAAAGAAGATGAATGATAAAATCAACAATGATTTTATATCCTCTCTCTCTCCAAACAGGGATTTCAAGGTCCACGGGTATGTTTAATATATGTTGCATTGTTTCCTTTTGGTTGAAGCAGACATTGTTCATGTTAATGTGGACACTTGACAAAAAGCATAGAAGTCCAAGTCAATGTATTGTGTGTTTTTCTTTTTTTATATAAGGGATCTCCAGGACTTCGTGGCCTCCCAGGACCTCCAGTATGTTTTCCACTTTTATTAGTTTACAAAAACGTAATGTTCCCATTAAAAAAAATTAACTACATAACATTTCTTTTTCTTTTTTCAGGGACCCCCGGGTGTTCCTCTATCATTTGTAAGTTATTGTGCAGATTTTTTTAAAGTTTAATATATCCAAAGTAATTTGCTGTAAAATATAATCCAGAAGGATGCAGTGGTTTTTATTACATTGGATTTGTTGTCTTTTCTGCAGAAGGAAGATGGCCAATTGTTTGTTGATTCACCCACTCCTTCGAGGACTAAGGTCAGTGCCTTGCAATGTTTTTCTGTTTCATCTTGCCTTTTAATGTGTTGAAAACGCTGACTCTTGTTCTCTGTGGTCCAGCATAAGCCAGTGATGGACCTGCCAATGCTGGACCAGGGGGCAGAGATCTTTAAGACCCTCCACTACCTCAGTAACTTGATCCAGAGCCTGAAAAACCCATTGGGGACTCGGGACAACCCGGCCCGCATCTGCAGGGACCTGCACAGCTGTGAACAGAAGTTAAATGATGGTAAAGAAACTTAATGGTTGTTACATGTAAAATATATATTCACAGGCAGGTAGTTTATTCAAAATGTGTTTGAATTTTCAGGCACCTATTGGATTGACCCCAACTTGGGTTGCTCATCAGATAAAATAGAAGTCTCTTGCAACTTTACTGGAGGTGGACAGACTTGCCTTAAACCAATAACAGCATCCAAGGTATGCAACGCACAATAACAGACTCTGTGATATTATGCATTGACAAAGCAAACCGACTTGCTCATCCCCTCATCTTCTGCAGCCAACAATGAGTGTTGGTCGAGTCCAGATGAACTTCCTGCACCTGTTGAGTTCAGAGGCCATTCAGCACATCATCATCCACTGTCTGGATGTCTCGGTTTGGAGATCAGCTGAAGAGCAGCAAACTGGCAAAAAGTCTGTGAAATTCAAGTCCTGGACCGGGGAGGTGTTTGAAGTGGGAGGAGATCTTGAGCCAGACGTTCTGGAGGATTCTTGTTGGGTAGGGTTAAAATGTTGAAAACTGTTATCTCTTTTTGATTATATCACTGCAGAATTAATGATATTCTTTGTTTTCTTTGCGTTTTGGACTTTTAGATACATGATGGGCGCTGGCATCAAACGCATTTTGTGTTCCACTCCCTGGACCCCACACTGCTCCCTGTGGTCAACATCTACAACCTCCCAAAAAATACCCCTAGCTCACACTATCACCTAGAAGTAGGTCCCGTTTGCTTCCTGTGAGAGCCACAATGTTCCAAGCACGAAGAGATGGACAACCAAAAGACGCAATCTCGCAGGTGCGGAGAGAGCAGTCACGTAATCACTTACCATTCAAGTGTGGAAAAAGTAATCCCCCTCGGAACAGATTCTGCTTCAATGTTCCACTGGACTGCATATGCAAAAAGAGCGGAGGCACTAGGAGCAAGGAGGGGGATAGAGGAGGAGGAGCTGGAGAGTTCTTGCACTAATTTCTCCTCAGAATAGCGAATAGCTTCTTTGGGCTCTTAAAGAAGAATCTCTATATGGACACCTGCAATAGGAGAGAAAGGGCCACACAAAGTCTCCAGAACATTGAAAAGTGAACGGAGACCAAGGCCAAATATA
>NC_056515.1:23323842-23326596 GCF_014905685.2 Nematolebias whitei
ACACATGTATATCCTATGTAAAGAATAATTAAGTGCAATAGAAAATTAAAGAATAGTTTGGGATTTGGAGCTTATACGAAAGGATTTTTCAGGTGTTGCATTTATATTTGCCTTTGGTTCTTTTCTCCTCATGATCTTGCATGGATGAATTAATCCAGAGGAAGACTCGTTTTCTTAAATTAATTGAAAGTCATGTTTCTTTTATTTACTAGTTTCCATTTAGGATATTTTCAGTTTTTTGTTTTGGTGTGGAATAGCAAAACAGTGCAACCCAAAGCGCTCTTAGTATCAAACCACAAACCAAAGCATGAAAGCCATCCACATGGAGTAATTCATAATATGTAAGAACATGTTATTCACACATTGTTGAACCAGATGCCACTGATAAGAAAGAATCAGCCAGAGTTTTGATAAAGAAGCAAAACAATATAGAGATCTACTTTTTAATAGTATTTTACTAAATCCTTTCAAACTGTGTAGTTGCTTCCTCATTTATGATTAAAAATAAAAGCCAACTAAACAATTTACAGCAAACTGACCACAGATACAGTACAAGCAATTTTTGGAGAACTGAGCCACAAAAAAGAAGAGCGGGTACAAAAATTCTAACAAAACCTCTATTTTATCCCGTTCTCCCCTCATGACATGGTGCTAAGTGAGTTTTTTAAGGTGCTAACCAAAATGCTGGTATTACACCACTTTGACACACACACAAAAAAAAATCCAAACGCTTATAGTGCATGCTTGCTTAGAATAATAAAAAGGTTAAAATAAATATTACCATAAGTTTCGCTTCAATGCTGATATGACATAATTTCCACATTGCTTATCGTCTGTTGTTTATTTAAAATGTTAATGCAACAAGAGGGAGTTTCTGAATTTCAGCATTTGTTTTCTAAATAGGATTAAAATGCCAAACAGATTACTGCTATAAATTACAGGGTTCAAAATATTATTTTAAATAAATGTATTTGTACATGTACAAAGCCCCGCTGAGCTGTATGTAATATTTTTAGAAACTAGTGAAGATAATTTTTTTACCAAATAATTTTTTTGTTGTAGCTTGAAAAACAAGTGTGTATAATGTAACCTTTGCTGTATACAGTAAATCCCCTCTTGCTAATTTAATGTTATTTAATGATGATATTGTGGTTGCAGACTGGGAAAATCTGTTAGTCGATGCAAAACTACTTTTTCTGCCATTATATATCATTCATCCCAACTGGTCTTGGAGTTTATAGATTTTTTTATGTAAATTTGGGACTCTGGAGAACAATTTAATTCATTATTATTATTATTTTCTTATTATTTTATATATTTTTTAATGATAATCAAACATGTACTGTATGATGACTGTTATACTATAACTTGTGTTTTAAAGAATTGTGCAAATATGTGAAAGAGCTTTCCTCTTTTTGTAAATCTATTTCAAAGACAAGCTAAGAATACCTCATAATTTTACATGAGACGGAGCAAAGATTTTCTATTTCATTTATAATAAAATTTATCATTAGGGGTTTTTTTTTTTTTTTTTTTTTTATATCAACTAGTTGCAGGAAATCATCAAACTGAATATCATTTCTGGTGCGTTCATCCTTTATCTGTTTGTTTTATAGTCATTGTTCAGTGTCCATTTGTCCAATAAATATTTTTAATTTGTGTGTGTTTTCTTTTACTTCTGTACTATAAGGAAAACCATTAAAACTCCAAAGAGAAACTGAACAGACAAATGCAGGGATGCAATTTTTAATATCTAATGTGAAATTACCAATAGTTGCGTAAAATTTTGACATAACCCACATTGTCCCTTTAAAACAATCCACAATATGCACTTCTATTGTTTAATTGTTGCAATGTCACATTTTTGCCTCACTTGTGATATTTTGTCATAAGGGGTTTTGACTGAAGTGACATGCTGCTGTCTCCAGGACATCCAAAAGAGTCATAACAAAGTTTAGTACATGTAGTGGCAAATTAATTTCTGAAAAGAAAGTCTCATACTATCCAAACAATTCTGTTGTACTTCCTCAATGTCTGCTATATCTGATCATACAAGGAAAATAATCAAAAATGTTGCTTTAGTGAGCTGACCTAATTTGTGGGGAACAGTATGATACAATATATTATACTTTATTATTATAAAACCTTTATTTATACAGGTTAGTTCCCAATGAGCCTCAAAGACCCATTTACAAGAGACTTGTTACATACAACATACAGGCAGAAGAGAAAAAGAGAACACGAGCATGAGAATTTATGCTTTGTGCAATTTATGCTTCTATGAGGTTGCGGTAGCTCAATGGTCAGTGCTGCAGTATAGTAAACCTGATGCTGCAGGTTTGAGCACAAGCTGCATCAGGAAGGGCATTTTGCATAAAACAATTGCCTATTTTTTCATGCAAGTTTGCTTGCTGTGGTGACCTCTAGCAGCTGTTATACAAACAAGAGTATATGTTTTTGCTTAATTGGGAAGGTTGATCTTGGTCTACATGCAGCATTTCCTCAGTGCAGACTGAACTAGGCAAAAGGGCCTTCTCCTACTTCGCTCCTGTTTCCTGGAATATCTAAAAGATCTGAAGCTCTTGACCTCTCCACGTGGCTTTAAACATCTGTTAAGTTCCTGGGAAAAACAATGCAGACATGTTCTTGTTTTGAGTTTTCTACACCGCTTTTCAACCTAGACCTTTTTTTTTGTTTTGTTTTTTTACTTTTTCTTTTAAATTCCATTTTATTTTCACTTGTTAAAAAAAAAAA
>NC_056515.1:23326696-23330967 GCF_014905685.2 Nematolebias whitei
TGACCAATAAAAGCAGATCATGGCATAGACACATAATTTGACCCTTCTAAGAATATCACCTTTTAATACAAACCCTGAAACTTACAAGAAGTGGCCATACCAAAATATTTTAAGGCTTCAGTTTTAATGCTTCCTGACCTTCAGCCCTTTTCAAATATGCGTTTAAAGTACTTTGTGTTCTTTAAATTGTCATTGATTCCAGTTCAGTTTGTGTCCTCCACAGCCAATTAAGAATACTGTATACCTAATAATAATAATAAAGCAATTGATCCCTCTCATCACAAAACTACTTTAATAACATGGATTCTACCTCATTTTCCTCTGCAGGTAATTGTGCCATGTTCATAAGTTGCCTGTGAATGACCCAATTATTCAAATCAGGTGTGTTGGTACAAAACATCTGAAAGATGCAGAACAGTGGGCCATAAGGATCAGGCTTGGAGACCACTTACCCATTTCTCATTTTCGACTGAAATGATCAATTTCACCACAGGATGTCGCTGATGACATTTAGAAACTTTTGTGTGTGCACTGCAGCTGGGCCAAACGGTATTAGTTTTTCGCCTGGTTCCAGTCTTTATAATTCAACACACCCAGTCACCACACTTATTATGTTAAAAATATTCCAAACATTTTGATTAAAATTCAATTCCGTTTTATTTATATAGTGCCAAGTCACAACAGAAGTCATCTCAGAGCAATGAACATAAACACTCATATGTAAAAATAAGTTAACAGAAACATCAATAAATATAGATGATAATGTAAGACTTTATCTGAGGAGCAGACTGCTTTGAATTTAACTCCATCACAGAACTCTCATCTATAAATAATAATAATAATAAGTACAGGCCCTGTTGCCGTTTCAGATCATGCTCATAGAAAAGTGAAAGGAAACCCCAAATGCTTTATGCATCACATTTAAATAACTAAAAATAAGCAATCTGCTTTTCTTTTAAATAATTAACAATGACCCTGCATACTTTCGTCAACAACTTGTTTATGACCTTAAATCCTCAGGTAAACTAACAATTTAAAAAGCCGTGTTATCATTATTATTTTATTAAAGGTCATTTTTGTGACATTTCACGTCAACAAAGTCACATTCCACGAGGGTGTTGGCGTACGAATTGAAAATATTATTGAGACATGGTATTTTTGCACTTATATGACCCGCCCTCTTTGTTTGCTTTGGCCAATGGCTTTTCGTCCGTATCCACCCAGCTTGGTGGTGCCTTTGTGAATCCTCGAAAATTTTAATTCTTAAAATGCTTTGCAACCGTTGGGCATCTATTGACTATAAAAATATATAACTAGAAAGAAATTAAATAAAATTAACGCATGTTATGTTTATTTTAAAATAGTTTGTCTATTCTCCCCCTCAAAAGTAGACCTAGGATTCTTCAAACCAAATGTCATACTTTAAGTCCGACGTAACTTGAATCCATCCCAATTTTTCAACGTGCACAATGGTGACGTTTACCATATCATAATGGCGGTAGCCTGACCTGTTTTGAATTCTGATCCGCTATTCGAAGTTTATCCCGCATTTAGGTGGTAAAATGGTATGTTATATCTGAGATATCGGGATATAAGTGAGCTGTGATGATGGACCGCAGTGATTCTGTCGTAGGGGACGATTTGACGCTTCCTGTCGATATCAACGGAAGGTAAAACACGAAACAACGAAAGCTAACGAGCTACGGCTAACTAGCCTAGCAGCATGTCATATTATTGTTGTATGGTTTAGACATAACACACAAACCGTGAAGCAGTATTTTACATTGCAGTCAAATATATATTAATATCAAATTAGAAGCGCTTGCGCTAATTGGGTTACAGAGCTAAGGGATACAACCAGAATATCAATACGTTGATTGCTTTGCCATTTTTAATAATGATAAGGGAAATTTTTGGAGGCTATCAAGCCACATCCTTATTTGTATCACTCCTTGAAAAGGTTGTTTTCTTCTATTTTTTAATTGACTCAAATGAACATGTGAAGTTGCAGGTTTTTAGATACATATGAGGTCAAGTTCATTCAACCTTTATGTCACTTTGAGTCGCAAGGACAAGAAAGACTGGATACATAAATACGTTTTGCACTCCTGACAAACTGGACTACAGAAATAGTAATTGTAGCAAATTTAATTGTTAAAGCCTTCTTTTATAAGTTATTATTTTTCTTACTAGTTATTACAATAAGTGAAACTCAGCTCAGTGATTGGCTGTTGCTGTGATATCGCTGCGATTGGTAGGTTTTTGAGCTGTCACAGAGTGTGTTAAAGCGGAAATTATACGAGTCAGTGCATTCAGATTGTAGCAGAGACGACTGCCAAGTGATATTAACATGTTGTATTATAACCAGTATGCTTTTCCTCCTTGGCATGGAATAATGATGTGATTGTGGTAGGTGAAGCTTGCATTATTATTAGCTTTGTCCAGCTGTGATGTTTCTGGATTGTGTTTGTTGAATATGGGTTAGCTTTTCCTGTTCCATTGAAAGGCTACTTACAGCATCCGTGTTGCTTATGATTTAGCGTATAGTTATTGCGCCTTCATATGACATAGTCCAGCTGTGTTTTGTGGAAAAATGGTCATCCAGGTGGTAGGCGTGCCTTAGTAACCCAAGATGATAGCTGATATGTGGGGTATAAATTACTTATTGGGTAATTCAGCAACCAGACTCGCTTTACTCTTTTTAATTTTTTCTCAAATATAAACTATATACTGATAGTGTATTCAGTTATTGCTGTTTTGCCCCATTATTTCCTGAAAGTAATGTGTACTTTGCTGGTTTTATGTTTGAGGAGAGCAGCTGAGCAAAGTGAAGAAAAAAAAGAGGAAGTTACTGTTGACATGCTCTTTCATTTTTCCACTGTGTGCTGGAGAGGTTACAACAGCTGTACTACTGACAAAATGCTGTCAATCACTGTGACAGTAAGCAATTGTTATGCCCGCTATTCGTTTTTGATTTATTAAAGTAGGTATTTTTTTGCTACTGTTTTTTCATGTGATTGTGATTTGTGTTTTTGCTGATATGGCTGCTTTTGTTGTAGCGCACTGCCTCTTTGTTTACACAGGAAGATGTTGCTTGGCATGTGAAACCACAGTGATGCAGTCGTTGTCAGCACTGTGTTTTGTGACTTAGTTTTATTTCAGCTACTTTGTATAACATGTAAACTTTAAGTTAAATAATAAAGAGCATTTTGATGATTCTAACTAGGTTAAGTCAGGTCCTCTGGACGGATTCTTCTTTGTTGAAATGTTTCGTCTTTTATCCAAAAGACTTCTTCAGTCTGATACACTGAAACAAACTCAGCCTTATTGCACCTTCTTGTATTGGATCAACCAGTTTGCTGCTGACCACCAGGGATAGCTGTTCACATGTAAGAGAAGGACCATTAGCCCAACAATTGATCATTGGAGCCCTAACAATTGGTCGATAGTACCCTGATGGCCGCTTGCTATTCACAGGGTTGAGTGATATTGGCAATAACAGCACTATAAGAGAGTGATAGTTGAACACGGAGACCCCCACCCCTGTTTAATGATGGACGGGTTCTCTTCACAAAGATGGGTTCCTTCATTCCTCTCTCAAACCATCGTTCCTCTCTATCCAGGATGTGAACATCTGCATCCCTGAAAGAGTGACCTGGAGATGAGTGTAGACCGCAGAGTCCTGGCCTGATGATGTTGCTCTTCTGTGCTGGGCTATCCTTTAGACCAGTGGCTGTTTGGTTTCCCCGATGTAAGACTTGATCACAGCCCTCCTGACACTGAACAGCATACACAATTTTACTTTGTTTGTGCCGAGGGACTGGATCTTTGGGATGAACCAAACATTTTGTTTCAGCAAAAGAGAATCCGTCCAGAGAACCTGACTCAACCTTGTTGAATTTTTCTACCTGGATTATTGAGCATGCATCAAGACATTTTGATGATTATTTCATGGGTATTTCAGGCCATTTCTGAAATTTCTTGTTGTCACAGCAAGTTACTGTTGAGTGTTTTAACTTTTTTGTTTTTGCATAATGTCAAAACATGACAAAAACAAGGAAGCTTTAAATACAGTATGTTCCTGTTGTAAAGGGTTTTCAGATTCCTCATAGTCACAGAAAGACAGATCAAGGACCTAAACTGTACACAATGGAGTAGGAAGCAAAATTGTCAGATACTTTGTGTTTCTTACAGGAAGAGTAAAAAATGCTAAGTTTAAAAAATTGTTTTAAAAATGTTTCATGTGATAAAAAAACAAGCTTTTTTTTTTT
>NC_056515.1:23331067-23332316 GCF_014905685.2 Nematolebias whitei
GGCTGTGTTTAAGTGTGAATTTCATGCATTGGTGTGCTTTGGCTTTTCCCCCTAAATCCAGTGTTAAATTAATGCAAGTCATATGTCATGAAGAAAATGGTCATGAGTTGTTTTGTAAACCAATCTTCTACATACATATACAGATTAGATTACACACTTTCACATTTGTCTTTCCTGTTTCCTGACAGTGCACCCCTCACACAGCCGTCCCCATGTGGGTGCTCTGGGTGCCAAACTAAAGTGATGTTTGCTCATGTTATGGCCTTCTGGCAGTGTTACAGTGACCTCTGTTGGTGAAGTGACAGCTGTCATGTTTTCCAGGGAGCGATAGGCCCCGATGGTCCAACAGGAGAGTTGGGGTTAGAAGGAAAGAAGGTAAGGATGCTGGTATTGGAAAAATCAAACTGTGCAAATAAATAAATAGCCTTAAAATAACAAACATTACATCTGTTTATTATTTGCAAGTTTAAAATGGAAAGTAGTGATGGGAGCTGCATGTGTTCAATTTGAGGACTGCAAAAAGCAATAGAAAGTAAACTGACACATCAGGGCATTGAGTTTTTTCCCAATCATTACAGGGTCTTGATGGTCCACCAGGAAAGATAGGTCACCCAGGATCACAGGTGAAACCCCTGAACATGTTTCTACTCTTTGTTTAGTTTTTAGACACTTTTGTTACTCTGGATGGGCGAGACGTCTTCATGATTTAAAAAACATCAATGTGGAAGGACTGTGTCAGAAACTTCTCTGAAAGGAAAAAAAAAGCATTTATTAATTTCAGTCATTCCAAATTCAGAGCATTGAGGTAGAGAAAGTTGAATTGCGATACAATGGTACTTTAATATTTGTGAAGCCTTTAGAATTTTCTGTATTTCTGCATAAATATGACCTAAAACATGATCAGATTTTCACACAAGTCTGAAAAGTAGATGAAGAGAATCCAGTTAAACAAAGTAAACAAAAATATTATACTTGGTCATTTATTTAGTGAGGAAAATGGTCCAATATTACATATTTGTGAGTGGCAAAAGTATGTGAACTTCTAGGATTAGCAGTTAATTTGAAGGTGAAATTAGAGTCAGGTGTTTTCAATCAGTGGGATGATGATCAGGTGTGAGTGGGCACCGTTTGATTTAAAGAACAGGGATCTATCAAAGTCTCTCTTCAGTCTGGAGTTTTCCGGAGAATCGGTGGGTGAAGGAGGAAGCTGTTGGGCGCGGAATTCAAAACAATTTTTGACGGATTATCG
>NC_056515.1:23332416-23388434 GCF_014905685.2 Nematolebias whitei
TCAGAGGTTTTTGTGTCGTTTCTTTCAGTAGTTCTTGGTGCAGCGCCCCCACAGGCGAGTGGGGGAACAGGTTGGTTCAACAGGTTGACTCGACTGCACAGTGCAGTGTGAATGCAAACACACCAGCTCAAATGTAAACAAAATGTCATGAATATTGGTCCCGAACCGAGTCTACCGAACTATCAGGTGTGAAAACGACCTAAAACACAAATCAAATACTGACAACTAATTTTATCTGACAGCTCATCAATGATACATTAAAGTTTAAAGTATCACTGATGAGTTGTTAAATAAAAGTTGTCAGTATTTGATTTCTATTTTAGACTGCAACTTCTTGTGATAAAGAGGCTCAGTTTAAAGTTTAAACTGATGCTAGATAGAGCCTCGTAGTGCATAATTAGCTGACATTTTGATCTTTTGCAGTTTTCAGACTATAGCTTGTGTAAAAAATTAGCCTCATCTTAATATGAATTAGCTTTTGTGGTTGCTGCTCCGAAATTTTGAAATAGTTCATGTAAAGACTTCTGAGCTTGATGAGACTTTTTCATCTTTGCTCAAGACTCATCTTTTTTCTGTGCAGTTTGATCCATGCAGAGTTGGAGAACCAGTTAGAGCTGATTTTTCTTGTTGTGTGTTGTATTTTATTGTTAACTTTCATGTGCTTTCACAGTGACACAAGGTGTATTTTCTTATTCTTTTTTACTTGGTTTCATTTTTATTTGACTTAATTATAAAGTAGTTGGGTCAGCTTTTTTGTGCTATATAAATAAATTGGAATTTTATTCCTATCAGTATACACACAATTCTCCATAGAACGAAGACAAAGAAATCTTTCAACATTTTTCTTTATTTTTATAAAACTGGCATTTGTTAGTGTGTGCATCAGCTAAAAGTGAGGCTTCTAAGCAAGGCAGGAGAAGAATTATTCTTAATTACAAATCTGAAAACAGATAAAGAGTAGTCATAGGCCAGCAAGCTTTCAAATTATAAGTGTAACAAGACTTTAAAAAGACTGGATCTGAAGATAAAATCACACTCAGCAGATAATAATGACAAACTGGAAAAGGAAAAAGATCCCTGGAGCATATATCCTTAACAAAATAAATGCACAGGAAGACCGACCTAATTATAAAATAAAACTAAAACAGGGCAGAATGGTGGCTCAGTTGGTAGAACTGCCACCTCTCAGCGAGAAGGTTGCTAGATCGAATCCCAGCCGTGAACCTTTCTGGGTGGAGTTTGCATGTTCTGCCCGTGCATGCGTGGGTTTTCTCCGGGTACTCCGCTTTCCACCCACAGACCAAAAACATGCATGTTAGGCTGATTGGTAACTTTAAATTGCCCCTAGTGAATAGTTGTTTGTCTCATTTGTCTCTAAGTGTCCCTGTGATGGACTGGAGACCTGTCTAGTGTGTCCCACTCCTCTTGCACAGTGATAGCTGGATATGTGCACCAGTGACCACCACGACCCGAAAAGGAAGGAGCGGTAAAGATAATGGATGGATGAAAACTAAAAAAAACCAGAACATGAACTGAGTGAATAATTAAATGATTTAACTTTGAACAAGACTATTACAGTTAGCAGTTTGTTTAAACTGCAGACGTAGAGCAGACCAAAAGGAATATGTAAGAAACTGAGGCATGCACATGTTGCATTTTGATGAACACCAGATGTACTTAGAATGATTTGGTCAAAGACTGAATGGATACTACCAAATCCTTTAGGAGTACAACAAATAGTGGGTGGGGTTGTTAGATGAGGCTGCTCACAAGGAGAATCTGGAAACTGATGTGTCCTGCAAAGGCCACTGACAGAAGCAAGCTTGACTACTGTACATCTCAGAACTGAGTGTTTTACAAACTAAATAAATGAGTCTAAATGCCCACATAATTTAAATTATACTATTTTTAGGAATCTGGAGTTTGCTTTGTATGACAAAATAGAATGTCAATTAAACTAGTTTGAAAACTTGGTCTGCATTTTCTGTTCACCAAACTGTCGCAAAGAACGCAATAAGCACCTGCCAAATAGCACATCTCCATATTTTTCTTCCAATAAAATCTGCAACTCTCACAATTTTTCCCCACTTTTGTTTAATTTTCTTACAAAATCCATGTCATTGGTAAAATCAAATATAATTTTTCTTCAGCTCCTCTAAAATTAGAGTCTCCTGCCTTGGTCAAAACAGAATAGAGCTCCCTTATAAAAAGAAGAACATAAAAAAGTTTATGTTAATTAAGTTTATGCCTTAAACACTCATCATCTTATAGCATCTTGCAACTATGCATTGTGTATGGCACAGTGGGTAAATTGCAAACTGAGCAGAAATGCATCCAAGAGCGCACCTCGGGGAAACGATGTTTCACACTTCAACAAGTGTGGACAGTCCAAGCTATCCTGTCTGCAATCCTGCCCCCAGAAGGGTTTGCCTCCTCTAGCAAGTTATTCTGGTGTTATTATGAGAACTCTACATGCTCATTGTGGTTGTGGCTAAGTTTGCAGGGTGGCTATCTAAACTGGTGTGCCAACAGTGCAAATGTTTTGGTGCAGAGTTGCAGGGAGTGAGAGAGACAAAGAAAAGACAGAAGGAAGAGGGAAGCATGCAAGTTTGCAGACATAACCGAAAAAATAGACAAGTGGGACAGGTTAAACAAGAATGTGTACAAAAACAGTAAGGTGTGACAGAGACTAACAGAGTGGCAGTAGACATGTGTTTGTTTGACCACTTTCCACCCCGCAGTGTACTCAACCGTCCCTTTACAGGAAAGACACAAATGGGCAGAACCAACTGTACAAGAAAAATACAAACCACATACACAAATGCATTTTCACACATTCATATAAACAGCTCGTATGAACAGTCCTCTTGTGCTAAGTGAAGCTGAGCGTGAAACTGTCCTGTCTGGTTTAACGCCACCACCTCTGTAACCTTTGCAACTTCTCACTATGAAACACACAGAGAGGTGGCTGTGTTTATAACCCATTTATTTATTGTGTGACATGATGGTTTTTTTGGTTCATCCTGGCTTGAAAATGTGACTCTTGAAGATGTTCACCCGCTTCTGTTATTCCATAAATGAGATTAAAAGACAGTCTTATTAGTGTAATAGCTTGTTTTTGATCACCACAACTGGTGAAGCAGTGATATTTTTATATGTGTGTTTGTGTGTTTATTTGTCTGCAGTGTTAACAAAATATCTCATAAACCAGTGGACGCATTTTAATGAAACTTTCAGGAAGTGATTTTTGGATGTGCATCTGATTAACTTTTGTATTCCACTCTATTAATTTTTTTTAATTAAAATTTTGCCAAAATCCTATTAGTGTCAACAGTGTCTGATAGCAAAAATATTTCTTGAACCACAGACATTGAGCAAATTTTGATTTAGTAGTAGTAGATTCATCCACTTACACAGCTGCATGAGATGGTGCACAACATCTTTTACAGGTTTTGACCACAAAGGCTATAACTCCATCACTTCTCAGCATGAGACGGTTTTAGTTTGGACCTCTGGCATGAAAGGCACCAGGCGATAAGCAGTCTTTCAAGGAATGCCTTTAATTCAGAATATGTAATTTGACAATTTACCAAACAGCTTTATCCCCTGGAAACATTTCTAGACATATTCATTTAAAACTGCTGCAGCAGCCAGTTTAATATAAACCATGAGAAACTTGTGAACACCCAACCAAGCCGGTCGTCTTTGCGCTGAATCCACAAAACACTGTATTGGTTGTTTATGAGTATGTAGCACGCATAGCTCACTGTAAACAGTCATATCCAAACAGGCTGTGCTGCTGTTACTCTTGACATTCATCAAAGAACAGTCTTGTGTCCTCTCTAGGCCTAGGCTGCAATTTGGGCTCAAGGCGTGGCCCGGCACCCGTTGGGCTGTGTCCGCCCTGTGCACCAGTAATGACCCCTTCCCTATAGGGAGTGTTTGATCTGGGCTGGTGCTTCAGCAGGACCTATTTCTGGAGCGTGGGGGGGATAAAGGGAGCTTTCATACTTGGTGCCAATGACCATAATTAAGCAGCTTTAAGGGGTGGCAGTGAGCGTACTAGCAAGCACAGAGTTTGTAATTTGGAAGATGGAAGCAGAGTAGCTGGCTCATTGGAAGAGCACCGGTGGGTCAGGGGGCACACTGCACTCAAACACAAAGCAAATTGTGTGCGACGAGTTAATGACTTGTGTCCATTATTGCCCGCACTTGTGGCTTGATGGCCTGCAGCCTGAGGTTAAAATGAGTGAAGATCGCGGTATAGTTAAAACGCCAGGTTGACCCCACCCTGACAAAGTGTCATTCAAAGCAAACGTTTCAAGCGCTAAAGGACTCTGGACAGTCATCTCAAAGAGCAATGGACCCAAGTCCTTATGTCACCTCCTTCACTAGTTGTTTATCCACTGATTTTTCTGTGTGCAGCATTCATCTGGTACTTAGCTGGAATAACAGCTCTTACTCTCTGCATTCAGTCATGTTCAGATTTTAATTTACCCCAGAAATAATCCTAATTACCAATCTCATTAGTCCCTCGATGGGATGAGGCCCAAGTTGTGTATTTTTCACAAATTACAAAGAACATCAAGACCTAAAATATCTAACAAAGGCCCATTGCCTTTAACACCAAGGGTTTGAACACAGATTTAGTTTCACCTGTTAATGCTCAGAGTGTGCGTTGAGAATGACTCTGTTATTGCCACACTGAGTTTGAGCTCAATAGCTGTGTAAAATTACAGCTATTTTGAGTTTGATAAGGCTGATTAACTGTGGCAGACATCTTAAATCATTCTGACTCCAGAAGTTAATGTCTTGTCCAGTCAGTGATTAATTTCTGAAAGTCTCATTAAAATTTCTTAGTTGGCTTATGAAAGATTCAGCAGACACACAGACAAACAAACACACACACACACACACAAAGAGAGAAAGGGAATTACACAATTGTCTACCTTCCTTGATGATATAATCCTCAAAAGTTACATTTCATTTAAAAAAATGTGTTTTTCAAGGTTTTAAGTCTTTTCTTAACATTATTTTTTTTTACCTAATTTGAGCAACTAATGATGTAGTTTTGTTTTTTGTAGATGAACAAGAGTTTTTCACCTCCTCATGTTTGCGATCATAATCCATATTTAGAAAATGCATGGAAGCTGATTTAGGTACTTAATTATTTGTGTGTCTCCATTTACATTTAATGGCTTTTGTCAGTGCAGATTTTTGCTTTTTATTGCCCACTAACATAAAAGATGGGCCTGAATTTGTGCATGCCTTTGCTTGTCTGTCTGTTAGCAAAATATCATAAACTAGAGCGCCAAATAATCATGGTCACCACAGCTAATCCACCTTAGAAGACAGAAAATGGGTAAAACTTAGTTGTTCATACTGAGCGAGAATTTTATGTGATGGTAGCTGCAAGCCATGCTCATCACATCATCTGAGCGCTAATTGATCGTGCAAGATCTTCATTTAAAACTTGGGCCTGCACTTTGTGAAAGTTTCATTGAAGTCTTAAAGTTCTTATTTGCAGGTCATTTTTCTCACCCATCCCCTCACTGGAGCAGCATAAATCTCTTTATGGTGCATATTTTAGATGAATGAAGGAGAACCCCTAATTGCAGCTGCAGCATCCTTTTTGCTGCACCTTCACTCATTCATATGGTTAACCCGAGTTTGGGGCAAAGTCCATGCTGCCATGGTGAAGAGCTGCAGTTGCTCCAAACAACCGCTGGGTTTGTAACTTGACGCCTGGCTGTGCGCCGCGCTTTGCTTACCCTCAGAAAGCCCATTTAAAAAGGAAAGGGGGTGAGTCCGACGCTCCTGACTCCGTAACCTCCACTCAGAAGAACCCTTTTCTCACCGGCTGCACGTCAACTCATTCAGGATCGGCATAAATGAATGAAACACAAAGGAATATCTGCAGACAAGCGCGCAGGGAAACTCTCTGTCAAACAAGACACACAGGAGGGATCTATGTCGGGCTTGTCAGACGAATCAACATGATTTCCTCCCTCTGGAACTTCACCTCAACATTGTCAAATGCGTAAAAGGGCGCCCGGTGTTTTTTGTGCACCCCCGCTTTCGCAAAGGAGTCACGCTGTGATTAACGGATCAGGTTTTTGACTGGCAGGACAAATGAATACAAATGAATTTAGGCACCCGAAAGAGAGATTGCAGAACCTCTCATCTAGATACAAAGTAAGTAATCTTTTGTGTTGAATCCGTGCGCTCTGTTTGCCGGTGATGTGCCGGCTGGAGGAGGGATGTCCACATGAGAGCTCGGGGTCCACTCAGGCATTTCACACTTTAGGTAGCCAGTTTGGTAATGAAATGAAGGTTGAATGAATGAATGAAAAATGATTGTGTAAAAAAAACCCAGTTCCCTTTTGTTCAATTTTTTCAAACTATGACTGATTGGATTGGATCATGACGCATTGTGATGCTTTTTGGCAAGCATGCATGATGCAGGAGGGTTGCCATGAAGTGTTTAACTAAGCTGACTCACCTGACAAAGGGAAGAAACAAAGCCAAAATCAAGACTCATAAAGTTTAATGACAAAACCCAACAACATCCTGTGTATTAGCTTTTGGGATACTTTCCACTTTTTTTTTTTTTTTTTTGCGTTTTTACGCATGACGCAGCCTTGTCTACGCAATGTTTTTAAAAGATGTTATTAAAAACTGACGTGAGCGCTTCAAATATATTAAAGCAGGAAAATCAGAAACTGAAATGAGAGTTACTACAGGAGCTCAAAGCAGATCTCTGTAAGAATTTACACAAACCATCTGATCAAATTATCACCTGCTTTTAATGAACGGCACTAAATGCAACACCTGATGTGGCTCACGTTGCCCCGGCAATTCATTCATTCATTCATTCATTCATTCATTCATTCATTTATTCAGTCATTTCTTACCTAATCCTTTTTGTTTTTGTTGCCATAGATGAAAATCTATTTCAATAACTAAGCAGGGATTTAATTATCTTATAAATTATTATTAGAATAAAACTTCTGTCCATTTGTTTGAATTTTAAAATAAATTGATGGTGTTGAATAATCAGCTCTACCTGCTTCATTGACTAATTGAAATCTGCATTATCTAAAGTTTTGTCATGGCTTTACAGCTGGTAGTAGCTGAAAACAGATTGATAGCTGGCAGAGGTCAGAGGCAGGTGAAGTGATTCCCTACACGCCCACATGGTGTCGCTCTTTATGTCTCGCTCTTATTTTTTATTATTATTTTTTAATTAAATTTTTTTTTTTACAGTAAATTAATTTTTAGGGGGTGAACTGAAACAATTTGGCTTTTTTTCATGTAAGAGGTTTGCTGTAAATACATCACTTTAAAATATTAATGTAACAAAAAGACTCAGTTGGCCCATATGCACAACTCATTTTTGCTATTATTTATAATTTATTTTTCCAGCCTCTGCATCTGCAGACTTTTCTACTTCTTTTACAAGAGCAATTTAGAAATCAGTCACCACACAGAACGGATGATAGACGTGTGAGTGCAACGTTGATGTGTGTAAGCTCTCTCCTCCTCATCAGCCTTCATCAGTGTCGGCTCATCTATAGGAATTTTCCGCTGTATGCGTGTGTTTTCATGGGGTGCAGGATCACCTTTAGGAGACCTTTGCAGGGAATCAGTGAGTAGTCTAAACATGTGAATAGAAATGGAAATTATACACTGGGTTCTCTGGTCGTACCCCCACCTAGCCCCTATCCCAACAAACCAACCTTTAACTGGCTCCTGGATCACAGAAATGGGTAATTTCAAGACAGTAGCAGCAAAACAATATCACAGAAGAGTGATATTTACTGTTTTTATTTGTATATATTTTTTATTTCCCCTAAACTTATAGCTCCCTCTCTTCAAACTTCTTTTGATCCTTGTGATCCGTTTTCTTCTGAATCATTTGTGTGGAATATGAGTTCAGAGTCTCACAGCGCAAAATCTTCAGTCTGGTTTAGTGGATAATTTAAGAAGCCATTGTTCCTCCAGCCTGCATTTTGTCCACTCAGCTTGTAGGGTAGAATTCCCTTAGGGAGTCGCATCATAGCTCAAAGTTGCAGGAAGAAAACCACAGCAGTCTGAATGTACAGACGCCAACTCTTCTGATTGAAACGTTCAAAAACCAAACAAAATAAAGTCCTGAATGCAATTGCTTCATGAAAGGAAAACTTCTACTTGTCATGTTCACTTTAAAAGCACCTTTTATGAAAATCTAAACAAGCTACCAGGGACTTTTAATGGTCAAAGCCAAAGAAAACAGTGCTCGTCCCTGGAAAACATGTTCCAGTTTCCACAGATGCAAACCGCCTGACCAACAGAATGAGTGCTGTCTTGCTTGCAGTAAGAACCGTAGCATTTATGACCCATTTTCAGAGCATGGATTTCTCCTCAGTTGATAAGACGCTGAATCAGACTGTAATCACCTTGGAGTCTGGGAAAAACACACACACATCCTGTGTAACCACAGCCAGCTGTGAGTGGGAATGACTGTGATGAAGCTTTATTAGCAGCGTGGAGCTGGAGGAGCATGAGACACAGACACCACAAACGTGCATGTTTGCACACATGCACTCTGATTATAATCATTCAGGCTTGTCGTAAACCCTGCTTTAATACTACGGCTTCATGTAGAATCCTTTGAACAGCTTGTCAGTCAGAGCTTGATCAAAACAACACACAGGTACATTTATTCAGGCAACAGTTACTGTCTTCCATCTTCATGCTGGAACCCTTGTCTGCCTCCCTGTGGCCTCTCAGGAACAGCTGCTATACACATTTCCTCCTCCAATGTGCGTGCAACCACGTGTGTCTGGATGACCTCCAGCAGTAAACAGTAGCCCCTCTGCCTGTCACCGGATCCCCTACCACCCCCCAACCCCACAGAATTCCCCACTAGCCGGTTTCTTAAAATACTGATGCACACCTGAATGAATTGAGGATGTTGGGAGAAACTTTAGATTGTTCGCTGTGTGTGCAGGTTGGTTGTGGAACAAGACTTACAGAATAAGTATTACAGTAGCTTTAGTCGCACAAACCACAACTTGTGGTTCGGTGTAGGTGTGTGTGCTTCAGACAGATGCTCTGATTGCTTTTGCAGAATCCGTCTTACATTTGTTTTTCTCATAGTAGCTCAAGTGCTTGCAGTGGGCTCTGCTTGTTTGTTTTGCTGTGCTGGTTAGAATACTTTCAGATTGATACTTCACAGATTTTTTAATTTCATCCAAGCATCCGGACAGTCAAAGATCCAGACTTGTTTAAATCACACTACAACTGCAGCGGTGATAAATAAGAGCAGGTTAGGCATACTGAGAAAACCTTTATGCAAGGTAAGATAAAAGATGAGGCTTGTGGAGATGCTTCGACTGGTCCCTTATTTAATCATTGTGAAACCACTGAAACTGCAAAATTATACAAGTGGCAAATTAAAGTCTAAAGAAGAGAGTTATTCTGGGTTTCGTTGGCTGGGTAAAGATTAAATTAGTATGTGGACAAAGTTTATTTACTTTAGTTTGTTCCTAGCAGACACTGGTAGCCAAATTATGTAAATGAAACTTCTAAGTCAAGACTATAGAAAAAAATGGAGTCTAAGTTCAGTAGTACAAAACTACACAACAGATTCAGATGCCATTATTAATTAGACAAAAATAAACAACTGAAAAAGTTGTGTGTGGAAAAACTAAGCCCACACGTGTTGCTTTAATGGGTTTTAATATGGAACGTATCAACCAGGAGCTGCTGATCAAATGCTCTTGATTAACTGAGCATCATCAAGAGTGATCACCTCTGCAGGTGAGTGTTAACGCATCACCATTGCAGGAATGTAATGATCTTAAAAAGCAAATGCTGCTGCTGTTAAATCTATAAAGGTATAAAATGTATTTCCAAATAACTTGGAGTTGATCATTTCACAGAAAAAAAGATTATTCACAAATGGAAAATATTTCAGAGAGCTGCTAAGTTCTCCAGGAGTGCATGTCCCAGTATATTTACCACAATCTCAGACAGTGAAATGTTTAGGGAGATTACAAAAAAAACAAACAAACTTAGAGCTCCATCTTTAGACTGTACAGGTCTTAGTTAGCAGGTTGAAGGCAGCAGTTCATGACAGGTCAGCTAGTAAAGATGTGAACAAGTGCTGCTTGTTTGGAAGAGTCACCAGAAGAAAACCTGCAGCACAACTGAGGTTTGTAAAGTTGCATCTGAATGAACCACAACACTTCAGTAACAATGTCCTTTTGACATATGAGAGCAAGTAGAGGTGTTTACCCACAATGCACGGTGCTATGATAGGAGCAAACATGACACATTACCACAAATGCCTCACACAAATTGTTGTGCTGTTATGGAAGGATGATGATTTGAGCTTGTTTTGCAGCCACAGGATCTGGACACCTTGCAATCATTGTGTTATGATGAAATCTGTTGTGTGCTTTTGTTCACTTGAAGATGGATTTAAACATTTTAAAAGCTAGTCCGCTTAATTTTACAATCAGAGGGTGCTTATTTTTTCTTTTCATTTTTTTTCTCCTCGATTGCACGTGGCCATTTCATATATTCCCTTGAGAATTGTTTGTTCATTCTGCCCAGTGGAGGAAAAACATTTCTGCAATATCAACTTTCATAAATGCATTTAACACAAAACTATAAGTTAAAATTGGTTTAAAAATGTGAGAAAATTGCACATCTTTGAATTCGGTATTATACAACCACATGTCTCTAACCCACTTCTTTTCTTCCACCAGGAGAGCCCTATTGCTCTGTACAGTTTTATATTGTACTTGTTACCTAGGATTAACACAAGTACACTCTGAAGGTAAGGCATGCTTTTTATTTATTTATATATTTTTTTGCTAGTTTTCATTTGTTTATTTTTTGTTTAAGCTGGAACACTTGCCCGTTATCTTAAAAAAACTTGGGAGATTTAGTAATTATTCTTTGCCTGTTTGGTCATAGCCCAAACTTGTAATCAGGTTTCTATGGGAGTTGGACCAGCCGTTGCTATAACAATAGGTACTGAGTAAGATGAGTCAAGGATGCAAGGGAGCAATCAGATATACATGACTCAAAACCTCTCCTTTCTCACTACAGTGATTTATGACCCCCAGCTGACAGAATGTAAAAGTCCCAGCTTTAGAAGAACAGTAAAGCTCTTACGAGCCAAACATCTACAATTATTATTTTTGTTTTGTTATGGTGGGGTTTATCTAAGGAAAAAGGGAAAGCAATGTGATATGGCACAGAAAATTGCAACCCAAAGCCCCTTGTAGCTTTGCAAAGTTTTAAAAGGAATTTATATTTTGCTCAGTCTCTTGCAAAACCCAATGATCACTTCCTCCTCAGCTCCAAAACAAAGTATAAAGTATACTCTTGTACAACATTCTCCACTCAGTACTTTTTGTTTAATTGAATTATAATATCAGAGCGAAGCTTGTGATTATCTGTGCATGTGTCTGTTAGTTTAAAAGATATGTAGAATTAGAAGAAAAAAAAGATTTATAGATACTGGTGAGTGAATACGTCGTCCAGTAGTCTATGGTTATGATTCAGATTGACAGGGCAGAGTTCAACTGGCTCATCAAAGCAGCGACTGAACACTAAAGCACACATAAACAAAACAAAAACAAACAAATAAACAGTCATTATGATGCATTACAAAAAGGCTGAGCCTTTTAAGCCATTTACACTTAACATCCTAAAAAAATATAAAAAAAGGAAGATTTAACACTGTCTTTTTACTTATAAATCTTGACGCTGCTGCACATCAATGTTCATACAGCCTTTCAGACAACAAGAATTATGATACCTCTTCCTTGATCAATATTAATAGGCTTTTGTTATTTTTTTATTTAACTCAAGTATCATAAAATGCCCTCCTGCACTCTAGATAAAGATTTTTGCTAATCAAATCCAACTTTAGGTTGTATTAGGAGCCTAAAGTTAGTGAGTTGTACAATTTATCATGAAAATATAAAGAAAAAATGGTACATTGAAGAAATCTTTTTATCCATTCTTTAAAGCAATGCCTGCTCATGTTTCAAACATGAGCACATTATTCCCTGTATTTTTTTAATACTATTTACAGTCTGTGAAGTTGCTGTTTCATTACAGTTTCTCCACTGGTTGATGAGAGATTCTGCTCACAGACACCCACAAAGAAACAAGCAAAGTCATTACTGCCTGCCTTCACGTTTTGGCAGCGGGCAATAACATAGATGTCCTGTTTTTATACACTGATAAATTCAAAATTAATATTTTATATGGAATTCCACAGAAACCATGAACAAATATCTGCAAGGATGAGAAATATATTAAACAGCTTGCAGTGGACAAATGCAGGTCAGCCAAAGAGAAGTCACTTGAGTGTGAATTAGTGACTTCATCTTCTACAGTGGATAAGATTACACCGTGAACAACGTCAGGCTCTCTGTTTGTCCTAGCTGAGAGACTTGGCACAGAGCAGCACTATGAACTCTGGCCATGTGTTCAACACTCTGCTGTTCAGATACTTACAGTATGCTGTAAAACCACAGGGTTAATATACAAAAGTCCCAAGTCATAGTACAAGTTGTTTGAATCAAGTCATCGGAAACGTCTGTATAGGTAGAAAAGATGTAATGCACATGTTGTGTCATCGCCAAGTCCTGTTGTCCTTTACTGGAAAAAGAGACCACACAACGAGGAGAATTCAGTGTGGAGGAGTATACAATACTCCCAATGTAAGTCCTATTTATATTTTATGAAGTCCTGAAGTTTTGAGGTAAGATTAATTAATTCAGGCTTATTCTGAACTTTGAAGTGACTTAATAGTGGAGGAAGAGTCACATTGGGATCACTTTGCACTGAGCAAAGAGCTGTTTTGTTATGTGAAAGTTTATGTGAACCAAGTTTGATTGTATAAGTAGTTCTTAATGCAGTGATGAAGTTTTTTTTTAGTTTGACATGGAAACAATACGGCCTCAATCTGATAAAGATTTATCAGTTATAAACTTTTGTGCCATCACATATTGCATTTCCAAAGTATAAACCCTACCATTTCAACAAAGAATGCCTTATACTATAGAACAGGGCTATTCAACTGGCGGCCCAGGCACCAAATCAGGCCCACGGGTGAACCCAGTTTGGCCCACCAATGGGTTCATTTTTAAACAAAACTGGATTTTAAACCATAAAACAAACTTATTTAATCACAATAACTGCTGAATGTTCAACCCCTGGGCTCATGGCTTTCAGTAACTGTGGCTCCCTGAGAAATTTAGTTGAATAGCTCTGCTATAGAACGTCGAGCATTTCACTGAAGACCTTACTTTCTATAGATAACCAGTTTCCCTTCTAAATGCATGTCCCCATTAGACAAGGACCAGTGACCACAGGTCAAAGTGAGCCCAGAGACAATGACGATAGTGAGGAGCCTGTAGGTCAAAGGTCATTAAGATAATGAATTAAATACAGAACAGAGAGTTGAAGCACAATGAAAAGCTGATAATTATGTTTTTGCTCTGTTTATGGTTACTTTGGCATTGTTTAATATAGCCAAACTGGCTCCAAGAAAATAAAATGACATGATGGGTTTTGTGTGGTATTACTGAAGCATATTATCTGTAGTAATGCTTTCTAAGAAAGCTCATTTTGCACGATTCATCTCAAATTTCACTTGTCCTGTTTTAAAAAAAGCCTTCATTCTTTTTCAAGCTAAATAGAATTAACATGTTTGTGTATATGGTTTAAATTTACTTTAGCAAAATTAAAACCAAGGGTTAACACAAACAATACAACCCCAAAGATTTACAGGCAAGGAAGAAGACAACACCAACATGTATTCTGAATCATTTTTGACTCCTTTTACCTCTTTATCATTAACCTGTATAAAGTTTTAGTTCACTGACTCCTCAACTCTATTCCAGATGACTGCCTAAAACAGTAAAGAAGAAAATTAATATTAGCACAGGAGTATACATTTGTAACTATGCTCTAACTGCAACACAACAATGTTTCAGAAGACTTGCCTGTTTAATGTGATCATAATAAGATGCAATCTGTCATTTCAACAAAACTGTGAAACTAAACATTTGAAGCTAAAGATGCTGCAGCATCTCTTTGCAGCATTATGCAATGAGCAGAAATCACAAAAAGTTCATAACCTTGCAGAACCAGTCATAATAAATGCATGCCATAAATGTTTGGTCTTTTTCAAAGTTGTTATTTTTATCAATACATATTGATTTCAGTGTGTGGTATAGCTGCGCAAGTACCAGTACTATTTTCTTTGTTTCCACCAGCTTGTTTAATTATACTGTAAGGGAAATGTGTCTAGACGCTATGAATGTAAAAACAAAACAAACTGTAGCAAATGTTTCTTATCATGCGACATAATCAGGGTAAAACAAATTTTTCTTTGGTCTGTAAATGTACTTGTCATAATGTGATGCATTCTTGTTTATGCTGAATTATACTTTGATGTGTACAGTATGCCTTGTTCTTATTATGTACTGATTTTGAAGATGCATACAGCATTGTACATTTAGTTAAACTAAATACAAACACAAGAAAATTTAAAAAAGAATACCATCAACATAACAAAGTCTTCCATTTAATATTGAAAGTCAAACATAGGTCTGAGATAAAGCATAAAGCAGGCCTGTTGGGATGCATATCTAACACCACTCTGTCTTTTCCCCAGATGTTGATATTCTCCAGAAGTTGGGGCTTAAGGGAGAGAAGGCTTCACGCTCTGTACCAGCAGGGGTCATTCCATTCAGATCGGGGATTATCCTCACCCCACAGGCACACATTGAGTCACCATTGGACTCAATTCTTCCAGTGGCCATCTGGCCCAAGCTGGCACTGGTCCTGAGTGTACGTTCACATCGTGTAAACAGTGCTTTCCTCTTCACCCTACTTTCAAAGAGCAAGAAGCTCCTTCTTGGTCTGCAGCTTGTTCCGGGCAGTCTTGTTCTACACACAGGACCAAACACCTCAGTGGCACTGCCCTACGAGCCCCATGACGGCCAGTGGCACCAGCTGGCAGTGGGGATTAATGGGCAAAGAGTGACTCTATATGCCTCCTGCGGAGAGCAGAGTATTCAGGCAAACTTTGGGTGGGGTAATGAGGAGGGACTGGCTCCAGAGCTCCAAGGCTCTTTCTTGCTGGGGAGGACAAGCCAGCAACATGCATCAGCATACTTTGAAGGAGCTATTTGCCAGTTTGACCTGGTCCCTTCTGCACAGGCAGCTCACAACTACTGCAAGTACATTAAGAAACAGTGCAGGGAAGCTGACACTTATAGGCCTAACCTTTCTCCTTTACTGCCTATCCTGCCAAGAGCAACAAACAGCTCAGCTACTGCAGCTACACCTAAGCGAGGTGTCCAAGAAAACGCCAAAAAGTCAACAAAATTGAGCCTTGCCAAGAGTGTTGCTGCTGCTGCCTCAGCTGTCAGACGTGTGACCTCTTCCAAAACAATAAAGCCAAGTTTGAGGACTACTTCCACTCCCCCACAGGTTACTATGATGCCAATTACATCCCAGTTTGGTCTGGTTGCCCCATCTCCTAAGACCAGAACTGAAACTGTAACAGTACCACTCAGGACAACAGCATCACCAGCAGCAGGCACAAAACCAACTACTCCAAGCCCTAAAACATCGAGTCGGAAAACATCCAAACCCACACCATCAAAATCCACTCCACAAAACAACACCAACCCCCCAAAAAAGTCAATTGCAGAAAAAGACAAGAAGAAACCTACTACTCCAGCCACTATCACTACAAAGCCCCCCATGACCAAACATGGCTCTGTTTTACCTGACCGAGAAGCAGTCTCAAACAAACCACAACACACTCCAACCAAGAAAACACCCCCAAACCCTAAAGTTTCTTCATCCAAAGCCACTCCGCCCAAATCCAAATCAAACCCTGTCAAAATTACCACACCAAAACCAACACTATCCAAAGTTAACATGTCAAAATCAACAACATCAAAATCTACAAATGCTAAAACCTCAAAGCTAGCCTTGAAAAAGATTATCAAGCCAACAAAGGAGACCAAATTTACCAAAACTTCAGTTACTCCACGACCTTCCAAGCCTTCATACAAAACGGTAACACCACCCGCCACGGATGGCTTCCTAAGCTGGGAGGTGCCACCAACGCAGTTCTCGTTATTGGCAGGATCTAAGGGACAGAAAGGAGAAACAGGCCAACTGGTAAGAAAATCTGCTTAACCTATGTTGGATGCAAAGTTTTGATGTGTAAATGCCACAAAAGAGGCAAATCAACTAGAAAAACCATCATGGCCTAATCTGTTTGTGCTAATAGTAGATTGGTTAACATTAATAATGTAATTACAGAAACTTTAACTTAAACATTAACCCCATCTGTGTTGGTCGTTTTTACTTACTGTGTCACCACCAACAGTGACTTACAGAATTTGAATTAAATACTATTGGATTAAAAAGACACCAAAAGCGCATATATTAACAATGTTATCTTTCTTTTTGCAAGGTGTTTCTTTTATGTATTACTTTAAAGTATTTCTTTCCACCTAGTTGGTTCTGACATGTCAGCACCTATGCTTTATTGTCTCTTAACCAGAAAGTGCTAGTCAAGGTCACATGACCCCTTTTCAAAGCAAGGTTGAGGGTCATGGCAGTCGGTAAACATTCAGGTTGCCATTTCCCAATACGAGCTCAAAGGCAAGCCAAGCCTTTAGCGTGGTACTTCAAGCTGGAACACTGATTCCCTCCTTCAGGAGGACAGTTTTTCACTCAACACAGAGTCCCTCTCAGTTGTTGACCATTTGCAAAGAAACAGTTATGGCTAAATTGCAACTGCTTCTCAACCATAATACTGCATATGTACACCTGCCAGAGTAAAAAAGAACTTTTACAAATATGAGATTGAAATTGCACAAGTTATCCATGTTCATTATAAAACTATCCATTCATTATCTTTACCCGCTTCTTCCTTTTCGGGTCGCGGGGGTCACTGGTGCCCATGTCCAGCTATCACTGTACGAGAGGCGGGGGATAAACTGGACAAGTCTCCAGTCCATCACAGGGCCACATAGAGACAAACGAGACTAACAACCATTCATTCTCTCACTCACACCTAGGGACAATTTAGAGTTACCAATCAGCCTAACATGCATGTTTTTGGTCTGTGGGAGGAAACCGGACTACCCGGAGAAAACCCACTTTAATGTTCACACAGTTCTCCACATGTAAATGTGGCCTGAGCAACCAAACCTTGGCTTGGTTGATAGTAAAATGAGAGCAGCAACTACAGCATGAAATTGATAATCTGTTGAACCTTTACTTTGTTGTGTTTTTCTACTGAAGAATTCAACATACCATTATAAGCTTGTTTACCACTGTATTTATCATGATATGTAGATGAGGGTTAACATAAAAGGCTAAAAAGGCAAAAACTAAATTAAGTCAGCATGAGAAATTAGGGTTTGATAAGCAATAGGGCATGATGAAGGGATAGACTTACCTCTGAACTGGCAATCACTCCATATGCAGTGTCATTTTTCATTTTATGTTGAATTTTTATCTTATTTTGCAACAGTAGCATGATGCCTAAAATAACAGTGATACAGCAATATGTCACTTTTATTTTATCAGTAACAAGGAGACAAATTTATTCTTTGCACCATATTTACAGCAATAACCTTGTTTTAAATTGGTGTTATTAGTAACCCAAATAATTTCTTTGACTTTCAAGATGGTTATGATTTTCCAGATCTACAGCGTTGAGGACAGCATTTAAAATTAAGAGTACATTTAAGACACGACCAGTAAAAGTGTTTGCTTTCATAATAAAATGTGGTTATTTTTAAAGGCTTTTGTGCAAACTGTGGGGGAAGCCAAACACATGTGCTGATTAAAGCAGGAAGTGGATGTGTGAAGATGAGTGCATGTTGACAGGTCTGTAACCCCCCCTTAGAGCATGCCACCTGCAACAATAGGGGTGGTCTTAACCCTGGAAGTTATCTTGAAAGAGAGAGTTTGAAACAGATTGCAGACAGTGTAAACAGGAATTCCCAATGAATACAACACATTTTAGTCTTTTATAAGTCTAACTGGTTGGTGTTGATTCGAGAATGAACTTATGCTTTCTTTGTCTTCTAAAGTTCACAGCCATGTGAAAACTGAGATGAAGGGACTGAAGAAAGTGAACAACTATGTAACATCAATAACTGTGCTTTATGGTGGCTGCTGCAGTTTTTTTTTTAATTAGATTGTCACGTCTGTTTTATCCTCACTTCAAACGTCAAACTTTAACAACATAGTAAAGACAAATTGTTGATTTTTACAAGAGACACAGCATTTTAAGAATGCAATATAAATGTTTAAACTCAAATTTAACTTAAAGTCCAGATCTATGGGGCGCTTTTATCACCTAAAATAACCGTAAACTGTTTTTCATCACTTCTCTTTTTCTTTTTTGATTAAAAGAAAATGAATGAGCGCAGGCTATAAAAAGACCTACAGGGGCATTGAGTGGCACAGGAAATACCCTGTTATTTCTAGTCTTTCTACAATTTCCTGCCACACAAGCTCATAACCTCTTGATGGATTAATTCTCATCCTATAAGATGGAATTTCTTCGGATGGAAAGCGTTTAACATTTTATCCTCCAAACAGAGCTGTCAATGTAAATTGAAGCATTATCACTGTGTAAGCCCAACATAAATTGATGGTTTTAACATGTATGACTGTCAAAAATAACTGGATTGTTGGGAAAGATTATTTGTGTTATGTATATAGTATACAGGACTGACGTAACAATCTTTTCCCAGGGACTTCCAGGACCTCCAGGGAAACCAGGTCTACCAGGCAAGAGGGGGGCTAGGGTGAGTTTTCAAATACCTCAAGTCACATCAGAAACATCCCCAATTATAAATGCAGGGGAAGTTTCTATGTTTCACTTATGAGTATATCTATATTTGGGATCGTGATTGATGTTTCCACATGCTGTGTTTGTGTTTTTGCTGCTACTGTCAATGCACAATGAAATCTCTCACATTAAAGATCCAGCTTAGAAGCTCTGGTCAGTTTTCAGTGAAGCCAGGCTCCCACATTATTTAAGTCCCTCACATCCCTCACATCAACTGGCTCAGACACAAACTCTCTCTCATACGCTCACAGACAAAGTTCTCCTATGCAGGGAGATCGACCATATTCAGCACAAGGCTGCGAGTGCTGACCTCCCACCCCTAAGCATAAACAGGAAAGCTCATATAAAGACAGCCTTTCAAAAGGCTGCCTATGCCACAGGATGCCTAATAAAAGCACTGTAAACAGACAGAGAACACATGGCTCCACTGGACTCTTGTTCCAACTGAGACGTTTCAGCAGACCTCACTAACACTTCATAGGAAATCCCATTCTGAACCAATGAAAAGCCTCTTTTCCAAGTCAATAAAACAGATGCAAACCCCTTCAAGGACTGTGTTTTAGGAATCATCTTTTGGCTTCTCATGGATAAACTTGGGCTGTACTTCATGACGCATTTCATAGGGTTGTATTGTGTGTCCACGTTAAAACCTTTGGGTGGGTGAAGATGAAACTGTTTCTATGTTACCTTGTCTTTAAGAATCACAAGTAGCTTTTTAAAAAGTTTTGAGTCAGTTATCTCAGCAGCTATGGAAGGGATAGTCATAAAGCCTTGTAATATATACCAGTGTCTCCTTTGAAGAAAAACTGACCCAATTGTGCCAAGTTTTCTTCTACTGCCATCATCAAATTGATTTTTAAGTGATATTCAGTATAACCCTACAAACAATAGCATTCTGTTAAGTCTCAGCTTTTAATCCATTTTCACTTATATTAAAATACATGATACACATGTTAGCACGCTAAAAATTAGCTCAACGTTCAACTTAAATGTTAAACTAAGAGTAGTAAAATGCTGATGAATGGGAGAGCATAATGTCAACATTAGTCAGATTGATTGTTGTACATCCTTTATCAGCTTCCAACTAAAGACCAACAAACATTTTTCTCCATGTATTCATTCAACCTTTATTTATACAGGTTAATCCCATTGAGCCTCGTGGACTCATTTACAAGAGAGAATTGAATTTTAACAAAGACTGATGACAACAATGGACAACAATGACAACAATAGACAATCAAGAAGGATGTATACAAATGTATCTATTTATTTTTTTAAACAAGTGAAAATAAAATGGTATCTAAAAGGATAATTAAAAGTAAAAGTAGCGAAAAAAAACTGCTAGATTATAAGGAGGTGTAGAAAACTAAAAACAAGAACATGCCTGCATTGGTATTTGCCATGAACTTAACAGATGTTTGAAGCCACTTAGAGAGGTCAAGGTCGAGAGCTTCAGATCTTTTGGCAAGATTCCAGGAAACATGAGCGGAGTAGGAGAAGGCCCTTTTGCCTAGTTCAGTTCTCAATGAAGGAACATTGCATTTAATAATGTCCTGAGAGCGCACGCTGTAGCTGCACTCACGCAGAGACATGTAGAAGATGTATGAAGGCAGCAGACCAAGAAGTGATTTAAAGATGAAATTGTACCAGTGAGAGAGTCTGAGTGAAGTTAATGATGTCCAGTTAACCAGTGAATACAGGGTGCAATGGTGGGTATTTACAGCCAGTTATGAATCTTAGTGCACCATGATAGACAGTGTCCAACATCTGCAAGGTGCTTGTAGGGGCGTTCATGTAAATGTCACCGTAATCAGTGGATGGAAAGAAAGTCACAGTATGAACAGCTATCAAAGAGCATCTTTGTCCACTTAATATAGTTGTCGTTTCATACAGTTTTCCACTCATTTGCTTATTTGCTATAGATATTGTGAAAATGTTCAATGACTTTGGCTTTTGAGATGTTGCAAATGCTGAAACGGTTAAATGCATCTACCTTTATAAGTTGGTGATTGGCCCACCACTTGCAAAACAAAACATTTAGGGTCATTGTTCAAAGTTGACATTTCACTTATTGTGTTTAAAACTTTGATTTATAAAAAATATTGTTTTTGTTTCTATGATGTTGAAAAAATCAGCAGAACAGTCAATATATTTTTAATGCATCAAAAATAAATACTCATTTGCATGTGATTGCATAAATATAGTACCATAGTGATTTTCTTTAAAGGCTGTAAAATCCCTCCCACTTCTAGATGTACAAAGATATTACTTTCTGGATTCAACTTAAGTTTATTAAGTTATTTAAGCTCAAACAGCATCCCCTGGTATCTGTCGCACAACTTCACCTAACATTATAATCCTTGTTAAACTAATTTCAAATAAAAAGTCAACTGCATTTAAAATCGGCAAACGGTACAAAGCAAGTTTAATTATTTAATACTGTAAAATAAAAGCTGAAGAGATTTGTGTTTGATTTGTTTAAGAATAATTCTAATGCATCATGCTGACAATAAACGGACAAACAGAAAATATGCATTGCAATTCATTTTTTAAGTTTTAATTTGAGTTTGTTGATGTTCAGACTGTAATGTCTGAACGTGCCACTACAGTACATATCAACTCACTGATTTACATTGTGGTGGCTCTCGTCTGTCTAGAAACCCCCAGCTGTTGAACTTCCTCAACATTTCCAGTTGCAGTGCTTAGTTTGCAAAGTGCAAAATGTTTTCTTGTCAATAAAGTGGCACCACTTGAAAATAACTGGTGGTTTCGATGCCAATTTAACATTGATCCCTTGCAAACACTGTACAAGTGTCACAATCTGATAACACAATCATATTTATTTTATTTAATACGCACACAGAGATGCATGGGAATGTGTGAACGCTAATGGCACTAATCCCACACAAACATATGTGGCTGTGTTTATGACCAGCCTATATAAAGAGCTAGACAGATTATGGTGCTTTTCCGTAAACAAAATCATTTATCAAGTTTAATTGCGGCTGCCATATGTATGTGCTAACACAGACAAGCACATACACATATTTATCCACACAAACAAATGCTCAACACATTCTCAGCCAGATGAATGTGTGGTTACAATAAAAAAAAATTAAAAAAAATCTCTACATCAGGGAAATCGTCATCTCCAAGTCAGATTTTCTGCTTCGGGCCCACAGGTGGTCAAGTGTGATTTGTTCAGAGGAGTTTATGTTTAAAAGCAGTTTCCACTCATGGGATTCTGCTGAGAAAAGTTTTCAGCCTGGCCTTCTGTAGCCTTGGATTTCTGGGGGTCTGCATGATAACACAGAGCACCATTGAGCCCAAGAGGCACCTCTCATGAACCTTGACCTTCGATCCTGAACATGCGAGTGTGAGATGCCGTCGCCATAGCAATGGGTGTCTTGCTCGGAAGTTTCTGCTAGGTGTCCGTGACAGTTCGAGCCTTTTTTTTTTTTGTTTGTGGGTGTGTAATGATGATGATGGTAGGAGGGTGTGAGAGAAAGTGTGGATGCATTATGAGTTAACAGACCCACATCTGTCTGAGGGCCGGCCTCATGCATCGTTTGGAGCCTCATGAGTCAATGGGGTCTTTGTCTGACTGAAATAATTCTTTGTCACCCGTCTTTCCTCAAGCTTCCACCTGCACAGCTCTTTTCTGTCATCAAACGAATTCCAACAACCTTGTTCCACCTGTTTGAACTCAAACCACATTAAGAAAAGAAAAAAAACTTTTAAATTCACTTGTCCTACTGAAGTACATTTGTTCTTTGATTTGGTAGCACCAGGCGACAGCCTCGTAAAGGACACTATTTTTTCATCATAATTAACTGTGTGTTTGAGACTCTGCTCTGGAAAATGACTTTAATAAGTGTCAGAACATTCATTATTACAGCCTATGATCTAATTCTCTATATGTGCAATTTCCTTTAGCACTTGCATATTCTTTTAATACAAGATCTTAAATGTTTTGGCAAAAAGAAAGCTAATGGTTTCCAAAGCAGTGTTCAAATTTGCCGTTGCCCTCATGAGCTTTTATGGTTTTTGTCGTAAATGTCTAAGTGATACTTTGGATTACTTAGTCGTTTCCTTTTCCAATTCTTTGGTTTCTGTATGATGTATTTAATTCTAAAAATTATTGCCTGTTGAAGCACTTCATTAACCCTGCCTCTGTTTGTTATTTTGACTTTTTAGTGTGAGTTATGTGGCATTAAGCTGTGAATTCACCTCTTCTCATTCAGCAAAGGCAAGAGACACTTATGGGACTTTAATGAACACTAGAATATTTTCCTTAGAGGCAAAGGTTGTTCATGTATGTGTAGGACCTTCAATTATGAAGGCGTCCAGTAGTTTTATGTGTGTAAAAGTAATCAAAAGTTGCCCTATTAACTCTCATTTGGCACAGCATCACAAAAAAGCTCTTTTATCTTTTAATGTGGTGCCTTTTGTATGTTTTTAGCGTGCTTTTATAAGCAGATGGCAAAAGTCTGATTGTTTACAGTAAATGCCTTTTTTTGACTAAATGTGTTGGTATATAGCATGAGAACAAAGTCACCTATCCAGATTTATATCCAGAATACATAGACAGCTGCATTTTTACCACAAAGAGCCAAACCTTGAAATAGAAGTAGCAATCATTTGTGAAGATTTATACCATTTCCGGCTTTATGAGGAATTTGCTGCATTGCAAAATCTTTACAACAAGAACCACTCCTCTGCGTCACTGTTACTAAGATTATTTTTCTTTTTGGTAGCTTTTGTGTGCCCCACCCTTGTTCTCTTTAATTAGACACCTGCTTTGACAGAAAGGCACAGAACATGATGGCAAAGGCATGAGCCCAAACACTGGTGCCAACCCATGCCTACTGGTGCACAGCCCAACCTGTGGTACACCACAGAGTTAATTTTGAACCATGTAATTTAAACATGTTTGTTTCAGTGTATTTAGGATACAACAGTGATCTTTAACATGCTGTGGACGGGCCGTCTTGCTTGGAATGCCAGCAGCGCACGAACTAAGAGTAAAACGGGAAGGTTGTGGGATAAAACCAGGCGAGACCTTTAAAACTTAAAAATCACTGCAAAGAAAATATGTTGACTGCAAACCATATTATGTAAAAAACGGCTTATTTTGGTTTAAAATATTGAATGGTTTGTGAGCAGGACTATAGATTAGGACACCTCTCTTCCTGAGGAAATATAAACTCTCTCCCAATTGAGTTAGACATGACTGTCATCACAATTTGACAGGGAGCTCAATGACAGCTAATCTATGTAGTCATGTCTTCTCAGACCAGTGTGTCTGTTTGAAATTTGAGCCCAAAACCACATTTTTTCCCCTCTGACTGGAATAATAGACATTTTCATCCAGATGTCACTGGATAGTATTTTTTTGTACAACGGTTCAAATCTCTATAAACGTACAAGTTGTTTTTTTCTTTTCAGTCAAACTTACTGATCCATTTCTTAAAGCCCTCTTGGCTCTTCTTCTACACTCAACCTTTGACCTGGGACAGTGTTAGGTTTGGGGCCCAAAGGTGCCACATCATGTGGAGGGCAAGGTTGAGGTCAAGGATCCACGAGAAAAATGCATTCAGCGTACGAGAACCCAGACACTCAGACGGGTAGATGAATAACACAGCAACCCACCCCCTGTGTTTCTGTCTGCAGGCAGTAGTTCAAACCAAAACACAATTTTGTATCCGTTCCCTGGCTTTTAAAGATTTTCTGCTCAAACTTCCCATGGGAGCTGCTGCAGCGCAGCGCCAGAGTTCATATTACCAAGACGCTGCCACGGCTGAGCTTGAGTCGTTTCTGGTTATTTCCTGAGCAACTGCCAGCGCAGACAGAAATGCACATCAGCAGTGAAATTCAAAGTCAAACTGCTGAGACATGAGGCTGTCTGGGTTAGTCATTATGGTGCCTGGCAGTTGTGTGTTTGTTTGTGTGCATTTACTGAGGAGAGTGTGGAGGGGGTGGACTGTCGGGCAGCAGGGAACAGAAAAATGTGTCCATATGGGAGAGCAGCGCCAGAGAGCCCCAATTTTCCATAAACTTCCACCCCCCACCCCCCAACTCCATCCCTAAATACCTCACACACATGCGTAGAAAGCTTGTGCACAATAACAAAAAGGCTAATGATCTGCAGACAGTTTTTGGTCTCATTCACAGTGGCAAAGTAACAATTGTGTATTTAAATGAAGATTTACAGAAATCTTAATCAATTGTAAGTTCTTGACCCCCTCTTTTTGCTTTTTCTCATAGGGCCCACCTGGTCCCCATGGGAACCCTGGCCGACCTGGTCCACCCGGGCTAAAGGTACACTTGCAGTCACTCATGAGCTTTTTTTTTGCATTGTTGTGTTTTCTATATCGGCAATAAAATAAAGGTGTATGATATCTGATGCATGTAGAATCAGGCTTATCAAAATTCATCCTGCAAGTTTAGGTGGAGTGGAAAAAAAAATACTAATACCAAGGGGGTCAGAGTTTTTTTTATCCAAATGTTAGGCATTGTAAGAATGAAAACAAAAACTCAAAATAAATCTGTCTAGTTTAAAAGTGTGAACAGAAGATCACACTGTATATAATAACATTTCTCCAGCTTCTTGTAACTGTCAGAATGAATGACATAGCAAACATCCTTGAACTTTCCAGGACATCCTTGTAAAAGAGATTAATAATCTCAATGGATTTCTTCCAGGTAAAATAAAGTTTTAAATAAAAAATAATAATAAACTAAGTTTGGATCTCAGAGTGACAGACAATCACTATTTTACATTTCTTTAAATATATGTCATGACCAGCTCCACTTACAGAGGCCTCACTTCAACCAGACCTGCTTGGTGTCATTTTTCTTTTAGTTTAATTTGTGCTTCACAGCTTTTTAAATAATTATTTCAAAATCATGTACTCTTTAGTTGTCTACCACCAGCATTGTTATGACAGAAGATGCAGCTGTCATCAAGCTGTGCTGTTGCACTTAATAGATACTGCAATATTTATTTATGATACATTTTAAAGCAACGCTCATATGAATGCCAGATCTGAACAAAATCAATTGCTTAAAATTGTCATTGTTGTTTTTAATACCGATAAGTGTTCTGGATGGTTGGTGAATACATAACTGCCGATTAAAGACGCATATAAAATAAAATAAGGCCAATAAGAGTTATTATGATGAAGTCTTCAGATCATAAGTTCACATAATGTCAACAACAACAAAAAACAAAAGAGCACATTAAAATGGCTCTCGATAAAGATCTAAATCCTGACTGGATGAAACAACATTTGAGTCAGTTATAGATGGGCTGGCAAAGATTACCGTAGGCTTCATCTTCCTGGTAGGTGTGTTGAAAGAAAAATGATGAGGTGTTTGATGTTATGGGGTGCACTGCAATTTTTGGTCCTTTCATCGTTAATAAATGAATCAAAGTTGGAAATGGCAGCGGTCCAAAGAGGAGACGGAGTCAGCACTCAGTGTAATTTCCGACCCTTGGCTTTGATGTGCTGAAGCCCTGTTATTGTTGCCTGCTGACAATGAAGCTGTGTGTGACTAAATGGGGGTGGGACGACTATATGGGCACTGTGCCCACTAAGAAGAGCGTCCATTTGACTGAATGAAAAGTCACTAAATTACATATGTCTGTTTTTTTTCCCCCTTTTATTCAATTTGTCTGTGTTAAGACTGTGTTAATGTTGTAAGTATGTGTTTGCTCATCAGATGCTCTTATATTTAAATCATGATAACCCATACAAAATTAGCCTTTGTGTTCATTTTCTTTCAGGGGAAAAAGGGAGACCCTGGCATATCACCTGTATCAGCACCTAAAGGAGAAAAGGTATGGTCACATCTGACTAACACACTACTTTAGTTGTTGCAGTTTCTTATTTTGCTGTTTTTTTGCACAGTTTGGATATTTGTGAGGCCTGAAAATGATAATGTTCTTTGACTTTATTGGTTTTGTTTTTCAGGGAGATTCAGGAATGATTGGCCTCGTTGGACAATCTGGCCAAGCAGGTCGAATGGTAAAAAAGTCTTTTAATGCCCATTTATCATCTGATAACGTGATTAGGCACAACGGTAAATTCCAAATAGAGATGACTGAGCTATTCTTGGTCACTTAGCTTTGCACCGTCACAGAATAAAAGAGGAAAAATGCTATGTCAGCCACAAACATTGTGTGTTTTGGCGCTTCTTAATACTAGAGCAATCTTTTTCCAAACTGGATCAAAGAGGAGCAGCATCCTGTCACATTTTGTGCAGTATTCATTACAGATGAGCCTTGCAAACATGTCGGATTTATTAAGTGGTTGACTAGAGCTGGTAGATGGTATGTACTGTATGTCAGTAGAGGTGTAAAGCACATCTGCTTGTATTCGATTTGTTTCCAGAGTCACAGTACCCTGAGTGTGTCAGGAGGTTTTCTACCTTAAGCTTTAACATATGGCTTTTGTTAGGAGGCTGCTTTTCTTTGTGTGTTTTAAGTGTTCGTTTTAATGTCTCTGCCTCTGTCTTTCACATACACACGCGCACACAGACACACACACACATAGACAGAATGGGGGAAAGAAATAGGGCTGGTGAAAATCATTCACAAGTTTTTTATATATATATATATATCTATATATATATATCTATATATATATCTATATATATATCTATATATATATCTATATATATATATTTTTTTGCATTTAAATCTTAGTTGTAGGTAACAGTAGATTTATCTTCTACACAGCACATACTATTCAAATTTATTGTTTTACTTAAAGGTGAATTCAACCAAGGAGACAACAAAAAAGTTCATAATTTGCTCTTTATCCCTATTTGCACTTAAACAGTCCATGCCTAGATTATCAGTGGAATAGCTTTTCTTTATACTTCAAGAGCCAACTAAGAAAAAATATGTTTTTGTGAAAGTGCAAAGTGCTGAAAGACTTTGCTGTAAGGACTGAAACACTAGCTAGCTATCAGCTAAAAGAAGCAGATTAGCTAAAAGCTTAAAAGGAGTAGAACAGCAGCTACAAGCTAAAAGAAGCTAAATGCTATAGCTAACAGCCAAAAGTACAAAAATGGTAGTTTAAACTTCAAAGTAGCAAAATGCAATTTAAAAGTAGCGAAACACTATATAAATGTAGCCAAATGCTAGCTAAGTGCTAAATATAGCAAAAGGCTAACTAAAAGTAGAATACTTGCCAAAAGCAAAAAAGGAGCAAAACAAACGTTAAACACTAAAAGATGCAAAACTCTGTTTAAAAAGCAAAATGACCCAAACGCAAACTAATTGGTAAATGTTGGTTGTAAAAGGCTATACAACCTTAAAATAGCTTAAAAAGACAAAAATAAAGACATTTGCCTAATCAGATTGGAGAGAACAAGGTTTTTGAATGAATTGCAGAGATCTGTATGTGTAAATGTAGGTAAATATTTTTAAAAGTTAGTTATAAGTTGTGTCACTGATCTCCTAAATGAGCTGAATATTTGATAAATAAATGGCTAAAATAACATAAAGTATGCATAGGTAGGTAGTTAGATTGCAAAATACATGTAGAAGAAATAAATACAGTAAACGAAAAACAATAGTGTCAATATTGACGCAAACTCTTCTTATCAGAGTGCCATCATAGCCCCTCATCTGGAGAGCTGTTACCATAGTAACTTCATCAACACACACAGGCGGTCATCACCAGAGCAGGCCTCATGTATTGGTCAGTGGCCACAGAGATGCTGATTAGAAAGAACATCTGTTACTTTTTGAGGAACTGATGTCCTTTCCACACAAACACAAAGGAGCTTCCACAGCTCAGAAGAATCTACAGTAATCCCTCTGTTGTGCTTTACTCTGGTGCTTTCGATGACTCTCCATCCTCAGTGCAGCCCAGTGACAGATATGAGTCAGTCGTCAAACTTCAGCGTAGTATTGTGGACTCAAACAGGCTCTTCTCTGTTCCTTCATGTCATCACAGGTGGAAAGTCCCAGTGCAGCTTTCTCCATTAACGCATGCAGTTCAATAATGAGCAGACATAAAGACTTGTTCGGCCACCATGAAACACCCACACGCTGTTTCATTTGACTCTCTTGCTGTTAAACTTTGTTTTATTTGCTTTGATTTTTGTGGTTTAGGAAAACAAGACAACAGCATCTCGCCTTGTGCTCTCAACTGTATTTTTCTTCCCTTCCACCTTCTTCAAACACACGCGAGTACACACAACCAGTGCAGGCTCTAAATCATCCTGCAGCTTGATGTTTCAAGCGGGAATTCTGGAATTTGGCTGCTGGTTTTCCATGGAAAGCTTTTAATGGAGAAAGCAGCGGTGCTTTAAAAGCATTAGAGGCCGAGTGTGATTTTACACCATCGGTCAAGCCAAGCATGTTCCGCTCTTTACAACATTTGTTCTACTAAGCAGACCCTGAATGCCTTTTCAGTATGGTGGGCAGGGTCAGGGAGAGGGGACATACACCGAGGTAAACCTCGGCTACAAGGCCACATTACAAGTTGCACTGCTCTGTGTGTCTCCACTGTCTCGTCTCACTTTTTGTCTTCGTTTTCTCTTCAATTATTTTTTTTTCCTCCTAAAGACCTTTTGTGTAGCTTTTCCTAAAGTAAGTGCTGATTTTCATTAGTAAGCAAATCAAATGCTAATTTTTAGCTACATATTACTGCCCTGAATTATTGCATCTGTTTTCTGTTGATGAATGCAGTCATCTGTCCTTGTAGCAGATGTGACTAGAAGAGGCATTATTCAAAGGATACGGAGTTATTGACTCATGTGGTTACACAGAACTGTAACTGAACATATATTAATCATTATACTGGGAAAACCATAAGTTCTTCTAGAACAGGGGCGTCAAACCCACTTACAAAATGGGGCCAAAATTTTAACCTTTTTCAAACCAAGGGCCGGTTTCAAAATCTACATTAACTCAAGTTAGATACCCAACATCTTTTGATGGTTGCAGGTTCCTCAACAAGAGTTTGATTGGTCACATTTGATGTTCTCTGTTGCACTTTTGACATCATAAGCAAAGAATACTGAAAAAAATGGAAGTTATTAAAGTATTTTACATTTAAAATAACATCTTGGAAGGCCAGAAAAGATGTCAATAAGGGCCCCATTTGCCCCCTGGGCCTTGAGTTTGATGCATATGTTATAGAACAAGTGCCTGCAACCTTTACAATCAAAAGAGCCATTTTAATGCCTTCGTTCACTACATTAAATAGGTCTGGAGCAGCAACAACCTGCTACAGCTGTGGTTATCAACTGGTGGCCCGTGATCCACTTTACTTACTTTAGTTTACTGGAGGGGCTTTTGTGGCCACTAGGGATGACATTATAAAGCTCAACATATCTAATGATTTTTAACATTTATTAAAGTAAAAGACCAGATTCTTGTAAAGAAGTGGGAAGAATACATTTTTACCATCTTTTTTTTTAATTCAAAAATCTATAAACTATGCAGACAGTTCTCCATATAAAGAAATAAAACATCACATTAAAGTATATTGTAATTGCTCCAGTGTTCACATATTTGCAAAAGAAATGACAGGAAAACTGTCTGAACTAGCCCTTTTTTCTTGTTTGTATAACCAATAAAGTTCAGTGTTATGTCAGTTTTGGTCAAAGCCTGACAGAGCCACTGCAGAGGAACCAAAGAGCCACACCTGGCTCCAGAGCCACAGGTTGCAGACCCCTGCTCTAGAAAGATAAACTACTGTAGATTAAAAAATAAGCATAAGGGTTTAATATAATGTCCCTAAAGTGGTGATATTTAGAAATCATCCCTTTTGTTTACCAGGATTTTCTATTACATTTATCCTATATAGACTCCAGTTGTAATTGTGATTCAATTAAGATTCCCCCCCCCCCCACCCCCCCCCGATCTAACTTTCATCAAAATTGTCCATTTAGGTTCATGCCATTGTTTGTTTGTCTGCTCCTGGCAGACGTCCATGTTTATGCTCTACTGTACATGCAGCACATGCTCGGCGCGATGATTACTGCGCAGTCTTCTGTCGACATGTTGTAAGAGCACTTTTGGAGAGCTGCGGGTGGAAAGATGAAGTTTAAATTAATGAGGTGTACTTTTTTTTTTCTCTGCTGCCAGCTTGTTATCCAGCGGAGGCAGACAGTGGAAAACACTTTAGCTGTCAACACAGCATTACTCTGCACTCAGTGGATCATCCCCTTACGGTACAGAGTTGCTGGTAACAACCGAGAGGAGTGTCATGTCACTGGCAGACACAATGTGTCTTCAATTTTGTTGCTAAATTGCATTTAGCTCTGCCCAGGGCGCTCCACAGCATGGTCGTAGGAGGGGCAGCGCTTATAGGGTGCTACTGGAGAGTTGCAAATGAAAAACATTCTGGTGGGTTTATCTGATTGCACACAGATGCTCATTATACAAGTGGCATTTAACCACAAGCAGACTGGTAGCAATGGTTGCTCTCATTAGTAAATTCATAATGAGTGAGATAAGAATCTGAGATGTAGCAATAGAAGTGCAGTCAATGCTCAGGACACACAGCATGTGTGTGGCTAGTTGATGCCAGTTTGGGAACACAAGACCCTACATATGTTTGTGCTATAAGTAAGCTATGTAATTAGGGGGGAATAATGAGGTTCACAAAACTTAGTGTGTGAATGTGGGAACATATGTGTTCACATGTTTCCAAGCGAGTGCAAGGAATTTGTCACCATTTCCTGGAAAGCTGCTGAAGGCAAACAGGAATGAAAATTCCATACTTAAGATTTAAATCAATAACAATCCAACTTATGTGAACAGTTAAACTTAATAAATAATGAAGGTACTGCTGTATAAATGAACTCCTGACAAAACAAAAAAATATTAATTTCATACCACAAATTAACTGTTTTCAAATAGGTTTTAAGTATCTTATATGGACTTTTAAAACTATATGGCTGAATGCATTTTGTTATTCCTTGCATTATTTAAGCAAACATTCATATTTTATTGGAATAAATAGCTTTTATTCCATGTCAGCCTTTGCATACTGTATGTTTTAAGTGTCACTAAATGATTCAAGGCCATCAATTTCCTCAAACTGAGTTGAACCAACTTGTGAGGTTTCACAGCGCAAATGATGAACATATTAAACACATGAACTCAGGCACCCAGTGTTTATGATCCTGCTCACCAAAGTTTTACAGATTTCTCAATATTAGATGTGCCACACACACACACACACACACACACACACAACTTCCTGTTTATTGTAACTGTGTCGTGAGCACTTGCTGACATTTTTGGTTTGTTTTTGGTCCAATACTCATCCAGCTTCAAAGACCTTTTGATGTGGATTAGATATGAGGTCCTTGATTTGTTTTCCAGAAAAAAACTTTGTTCAGTCAAAAAAAAAAAAAACTGCATTGTTAGCACAATGAAAAAAATCATAAGGTTCAGTTTAATGAGAGTGAGTTGGTAGTATGAAGATGTGAGCCAGTGAAGGGGACCAGGTAACATACTGGGAAGCTGATTGCTGCATCCTCCTCTCCTATTGAAACCCAGATGGTTTACAAGATCTCTGGGAATCTTGGCTTGGTCCTCTGGAGCTGTGGTCTAGGAAAACGGAACAACAGGAGTCTGTTTTTACTTTGCCTTTTTCCCCCTCTTTCCCTTTCTTTATGTCTTGCTCTCTCACTCCATCAAGCTGTGGTCTGGAATTGCATGTCCTTCCATCTTTTATTTAGTTTTTCTCCTCTCTGACTGGGGTTTGTGTTGCTGAAGTCAGCAAAACCATAGCAAAGCCCTGTCAGGTAGTCTTTAGCTTTGCAGCTGCCCCACACACAGTCTGAGAGTCCTGCTATCTGACTCAAACAGGAAGGCATTTATATCCCCAACATGCCATGAACCTGGCACCATGACTCTGTGAACACAGCTAGTGGAAACTCTGATCCTTGGACAAAGAGGCAGATTGATTCTTTGCACATGGCAAATCATTTGTCTGCTGATGTTCTTAGCTTTAACAAGCATATTTATACATGTTGCAAATTTCCCAGATTGAAAAATCCTTGTAAGCATGTTTCATGATTTTCACATTTTGTACTTTTTTTTCTCTCTCTCTCTCTTTGCCTTGACTTTTCTATGATCATTCTTTTATAATGTCTCTTTTTTTCCCTACAGGGACAGAAAGGTTACCCTGGTCCACCTGGACTTCCTGGCGAGCCTGTAAGTATCTTTCAGCAGTTTATGCAAGATCTATAAACGATGTTCTCACGTATTTCCTCCATTTTTTACATTCCATTAACCTCACACTCACAATCGATCACAAAATGCAGTTCTTTAATGTTTCACTGTGTCTTTAATTTGTTTTTATTTTATTTTTTTTAAATACAATTCATCTACTCCTACTGAAGTTTCTGAAATGCTTGGGTTTTCGTTGCCCGGTGTCTAACCCTTCAGTCTCACCTCGTTCTCTAAATCCTCAATCATCACCTCAGGTTGTTTAACCTTTGTCTGTGTGCATGTGAGTGTGTGCACCAAGTTGGCCTGCAGGACTGCCAGATTAGATTAGAGTGTTATGAAGCACCAGTGAAGACAGACATCTGGCCAGCACTATGCTACAGAGATGTTCCTCAGGATATTACAAAATGATGCCAAATAGAAAGAGAAATCGGAGTGAAAAAACCAGGAACAAGCCAACTAGGCCAACAGCGACACACTCGTTTTTATTACACAGCAGCTCTGGAGAACCGTTTTTCCCCTCTGCTTTAGTTGTACTAGTCTTATATTCAGTGTTTTTTAGAGGATTGTGAAATAATAAATTATTTTCTCTCGTGCGCTCAATTTGCTACTCGGTTAAGTTGTGAAAATCTGTTCGGTGAACTTTTTTTTTTTATCCCTTGCTAAGGTAGAGGCGACACGTCTCTAGCCGTTTCATCCAGCCCAGCATTATTTTAAGAGTCAAGCATCCATCCTTTAGTCTAGATCTATTTTAAATCAGGCTCATGCTTCCATTCAGACACAACTTGCGTCATTAGAATGGAACATTCTCTTCATTGTTCCACTTTGTTAATCTTGCAAAGCATGCAATCCTCTTTAAGTGCAACAAGAGCAGCAAAAGTCTCATAACAAACCCTATTTAGGCAAGCTCCCATTGTCAGAATGATGTCATCAACATAAAGAGTTCCTGCACCGCTCATTGTGGAGCCATTCCGCTCGCTCTCTCTCTACATTATGTCCTGCACTGATGCTTGAACGCCCCCCTGTTTCCCACAGAGCTGCCCTCGCTTCTGCTGTTGATCATGACTTTGGCCTGGGTTCTGAATCACCACAGCCCAAGTGTCTGAGTAACAGACACAACTGTTTGGCATCGTGAGTTTTTCAGCTATTGGACAGTAAAACCCAGCTGGTGTGCATGAAGTGCTGAGGACTCTGTTACTGTAATACACCACTGGTTGAGTTCAAAGTTCTACCCCCCACCCCCCAAACCACCTCCGCAATGCTGGTCAGCTAAAGGGCTCAGTCAAAGTCTTTCTGGCTTCTGAGGATTATGCAGTGTATTTATCCAGGAGAGGGGCGTGTCAAAGAAAGTTATACATGGACTGGACACTTGTGCTCTATGAAATTTGGACACAACTTGCTTTGTGTGTGTGTTTGTTATGCTTTCTGACTGTTAATTAAACACACATAACTTCCTCATCAGCATCTACACACAGACACTTTTAAATACTTTAAAAACCCATTTGAATTGGTGAACACAATGCCTTTTATATTAGTAATGCCAATTATTTCTGTGACGAAGTTAGGGTTGTTTTTTTTGCACAACAAAGTGGTCACCTATGAACACAAACCATTAATTGGGTTCTTTTAAAGACCTGCATACATCCTAATTTCTATCTGTACTCTTTTCATTCACAGTCATGATGATATAAAATATTGTCAGGATATATTTTTACAGTTCTAACTATCCGTCCATTATCTTTTACCCACTTTGTCCTTTTCTTGTCACGGAGGTCACTGGTGCCCATATCCAGTTATCACTGTGCGAGAGGCGGGGTACACCCTGGACAGGTCTCCAGTCCCTAACAGGGACACATGGAGACAAATGAGACAAACAACCATTCACTCTCTCACTCACACCTAGAGACAATTTAGAGTTACCAATCAGTCTAACATGCATGTTTTTGGTCTGTGGGAGGAAACCCACGCAGCACGGAGAGAACATGCAAACTCCACCCAGAATGGTCCCCCGTCCGGGATTGGATCCAGTGACCTTCTCGCTGAGAGGCGGCAGTTCTACCAACTGCGCCACTGTGCTGCCAGTTCTAACTATTTAACAATAAAGTTAAAATGTGTGTGTGTGTGTGGGGGAAACTAAATGAAACTAACAAGTTTCACAATGGTGTGTTGTGAATAAATTGCAATGTTCCAACATGCAATAATAGCTTTTCTGTTTGGAATTTAATTTACATATTTTATAATACTAATATACTCATTGTTTATTAAATTACAATTTCAGAACAGGTAATACTTTTTTTTTTTTCATTTTAAATGCTTGAGGTATGGTTGTGCAAGTTTATTTCCTCAAGAGTGATCATAAAAAGATGGAAAGACAAATCAATGATTTATTTTAGAAAATAAATGGATGGATGGATGGATGTATGTATGTATGGATGGATGAACTTCAGAATATATCAGGCGAGTTTAGATCTATCTTAATTGCAGATGATTTCATAAAATATAAACAAAAGTCATAATGTCAAAATGAACCAATCATTTTAGGTTAAAATTTATAAATCAGTTCTTTGTGCGTTTTAATTTTGTCCACTCATCTTACCTCTCCATTGTACCTTCTCACTTCTCCTTCTGTCTTTCCACCAGGGAGAACAAGGTCCAGTCGGAAGCCCTGGTGCCAAAGGTTATCCTGGCAGGCAGGTGCAGTAAATCCTCTGCTGTGACTGGTACTGTTATGTTCAGGGCCATAGTGAGACTAGATAGCCTACTATGTTTATCACATGACTTGGAATTGCATTGTTTTTAATTACATAAATTGTCGAATTTTGTTTGAAAAGACAAATAAATGCATTTTACAAGACCTCCAACACTCAAGCTGCTGTCTCTGAAATAACTGTGATGCCCTCCGAGGCATCTATTAAAATATATTGCTCAAAGCTATTGTTTTTAACTGTGATACATTGGACTTTAAATACATTATTCTCTGTGATAGTTGCATTGCTGCATCAATATAAAGTGTAGTTTGATTTGTCACAGGTACATTTAATCAGGTAGACTCCCATGAAAGTTTGAGGCTCTTGAAGTAAAGTTGCTTTGTTGTTTTCAGGGTTTACCAGGGCCTATAGGACCAGTGGGGAATAAAGGTGTTCGGGTAAGGAGATTTAAATTAATTTCCTTTAAATATGCGTTTGATTTTTTGTTCGATAAAATCACCAATGATGGTGCTTTGATAGGATTAGTAACTTACTTATCAGCAAGGCTGTCACCCTGATGGCACACTGATGTTTCCTATACAGTATATTTGCAGAAGGTAGCTGTAAAGCTCAGTTAAAACACACAGAGTTGACTAATCATGGGCCACACACTACTAGTCTTTTATGCCGCAAAGCCGGTGCAGCATGAAAGATTGTTTGCATAGCTCTGTGAAACAACATCCACATGCATGCACACATGAGAGGATGCATTAAGTGCACTAGCATTCACCTTTATACATTTAAAAAGTCCACACACTAGTCTAGTGTGCAACACTATGAAGCGTGCTACCTTCACTTGTTGTGTAAACATTGTGACCTTTTGCAGTTACCATAATCTGAGTTGATAAGTCACAAACACACACAGTCACAATTACAAATTGATTTTTATGCTTGGTTCCAATAAAAGTTCTCTATCAGCTTTCCTTGACTGTTCCTAAGTCTCCCCTGCCCCCGAATGCTGGAATTTCCTGTTTAAACTCCATATGAGGCCCTGCTGTTCCAGAGGCACTTTAGTCCCCTCTCCCCCTCTCTCTGAGCCACCTTTTGCTGCATATTTCATAATGTGTTAATGTAACGTTGCATCTCAACTGTGTTGGCATTCAGCTGTTGTGTTGTGCTTGTTTTCCTCCATTTGTGTGAGAGTGTGTCTTCCATTGCAATGGCAGCCCAGTGCATCGCCCTGGTTATCTTCAGAGATCCCTGGCGTGAGGGTATGTGCCCTTGGACTACATCGTGGAAGCCAGCACCATGCAGTCCATGGGCATATACACTTGCCTCATGGCTTGGTTCTTCATGGAAGCCCACCCTGGACCGTCGGCCCCTGAAATCCAACTTTAGCGCCAACGGGCGCTACTGTTTCCTTGTTGTTTTGTATTCTGTGTACATATTCACAATGGTATACTTGTTTTTTTTTTCTTTTGCTGCAGGGTTTCATTGGAATCCCAGGTCTTTTCGGCCTGCCTGGGCCTGATGGTGAAAGAGTGAGTTCTGATCAAATGCATCGTCTTTTACTACAAAAACGAACCGTGACCACGTGAACTTAATCATCGTCCTTAAAAAGGGTGACGACAACCCCTCCTCTCCTGCCAGTTTCATTCACTTGTCTTGTACTGCACCAGAAGTGGTCCCCAGCAGTTTGGGACGTTGCTGTGTACAACTGTGTGGAGGTGTTTATGACTCATATGACAAAAGCTTCCTCTTAGAGTCTTTGAACTGCCTGAACTCCACGCCTCCTCTCTCTGTACACCAAGGAGTGATTAGCCTTCTTATGACACGCTTCAGGGACTTGTGTCAAAGCAGAGGGGGTGTAATCAGGACCCCTCCATCACTAGTCAGAAAAACGGCTTGTAAAAACCTTAGGCGTCTACCCATTTATAACTCAAAGAGAAGCTTTTGTTTAAAAATGATGCATAGGCTTCTTTTGAAACAGGAGACGGGATTAACGTATAGCTGCAGCATTCTATTTGTGTGTTTTGTCCAATAATATTTTAGGCTTTTGCTCAACAGCTGACTTTTTTCTTTGTTTTTTGTCTATTCCTGTCTTTCCCACCCGTTTTCCTTCCTGTTTGGATTTTCAGGGTATCCCCGGTGAACCAGGGAAGAGGGGCAAGATGGGTAGGCCGGTAAAGTTTTGTCTCAACATACTTTACAGATAAATATTATTTAATGTGATGTATTTAATGTGTTTAACTGATTGTGCATGATGTGTTTTTGTCATTTAATTTTTATTATTGAATATTTTCTTAAAAATCAATTTGGTTAAATACATTTAAGAAACTCCCCCATTGTATGTTAAAACAATGTAGTAGTACCTTGATGTGCACCTCTCCAGAAACTAACTAACTACGTGTTGCAGCAGTGCAAAAAAAAAAGTTTTAAGTTCAAATTCAAGTTCAGGAAGGTTTTATTGTCAATTGCATCAAATGTGGTACATGAGGTGGAACAAAATTGTGAACAGGGTCCCAGTTACATCCAACAATAGCAAAAATATAAAGTGTAAAAAGAGACTGTAAATAAGGGTCTGAGATATGAACTAAGAAATACGCTAAACACTAATAGTGCAAAACAATATGCCGAGCAACAGCAGCACGAACATGAGTCTGTGTGAGCAGATGAGTACGAATGAACACAGCAGCATGAAATAATCAGCAGTTTGAGATCAGCAGCATGGATAATCAGTAGCACATATCACCAATCAAAGTGGCATTACAGTGTTTTTTTTAATTATTTTTATTTGTTTTTTTCACAGTTATAGTTCTGATTAGTGATATTTTTTTTGTTTTGTTTTAGTCTAACAGCTTCAGGGTAGAAGCTGTTCTTCAGTCTAGTGGTTCTGCAATTAATGCTCCGCAACTTTCTGCTTGAGGGGAACGGAGCAAAAAGTGTGTGCTGGGTGAGTGGGGTCCTTCATGATGCAGGTGGCCCTCTTCCTGCATCTGGAGGTGTAGCTGTCTGTGATGGTGGGGAGGCTGACTCCAACAGACTTCTGTGCAGCTTTCACCACTCTCTGCAGAACTTTTCTTTCTGTAGCTGTGCAGCCTCCACGCCAATTTTAACTAGTCCAATTGGACAAATATTCTAAACAAACCCACCATGGTCGGTGATTTACAGAACATAATACTTTACTAAACATTGACTCCCATTTGGATTTAGATTAAGTGAATTCTTCTGTGTCAATATAATCCCAAAGCACAAATTAAAGTACTAATTTGGTGACATTTTGACATTCTAACGTAAAGTATTCTGGAAAACCGTTGAACGATTATTATCTTACCTGCTGTAGTTAGCTCTTTAAACGGGACCAGTTAGCTCACGGCTAGTCTGAACACAACAAAGAACAAAGTGTATTTCTGCCTTTTTTAAGCAGTTTTACGTTGATTCCTGTAATTGGTATCTTATAATTCTTTATATTGTTATCAGTTTTGCAAAACACTGTTATTTACACTTAATTCTAGTTATTTTCTTGGTCATATATAGCAGCACTCAGAACTAGCACTTCTAGGATCAATTTTGGCAGGATTTTCATATTATTTCTGCTAAATAACCATGCCAGATGAAACTGACGGTGGTGTAAAAGTAAATATTTGTGTTCTGCTAAGAAATTTTGAAGATCAGAAGATTTTTTTTAATAAGATGGCACCAAATCCCAAAAGTCTTGTTTGCATTAGGACTTATTAGCTTGTCAGACAAACTTTCTTCTAAACTGAGATGGTTCAAAGAAATGTATCTATAACTATTACAAAATTAATTCTTCGTACTTTTTCTACTTTGTCTTTTCATCACAGCCCCATTTTAAATTGGCTCAAATATCTCTTTAACTCCTATGTTGCATATGCTCTGTCAGATTTCCCAAAAAGTAATGCAAGTAACTTTTAATTAGGAAACTGTTTACAAAAAGCAGAATTTTAAATGCCGTATTTTTTGGACAGTGAGGCACACTTAAAATCCTTTTAATTTTCTCAAAAATCAACAGTGAGCCTTATAATCCGGTGCACCTTATGAATTAATTCTGGTTGTGCTTACTGACCTCGAACCAATTTTATACACGGTGCTCAAAAACCTTTCAAAATGAACTTATTTCGCTTAATGCACCTTATATTCTGGTGCGCCTTATAGTCCGAAAAATATGGTATTTTTGTAAAATCAGTAGTTTTCTTGTTTCATTGAAATATAGGTTACTAATAGTTTTATTAGTAGTGTTTCAAATGTCAAGAAGAGGCATTTACATGTTGGACTTCTTGCTTTAAATTAAATTTATTTTAATGTTTTAAATTTTAAGATATTTTTAAGATATATTTAAATTTAGCATATACACCATGTACTATACCATGTACTATACCTGTACGTGTCTTATATGTCAGGAAATATTTTTTGCATTTTAAGTAGCTTATGATTTACATGTTAAAAGTTTACTCCTGGTTGCATCTATGACGTCACTTTTTGCTGAAGTTTTTTTTTTTTTTTTTTTTTTTTTTTGTACTGAGAGCATTCAGTGCAAACAATCCAAGACTTTTACATGTGGAAATGCACAAGTTCTGCATGTGCATTGTTAGTGAGCCCATTATTTCCATGACTATCAAAACAGTTAAATGCAGCTTGAATACTGTGGATTTACACCAGTTGCATCTGAGGGTGGGGAAGACCATTACTGTGTGTGTTAGATAGCGTTCAAAGTCCTGAAATGAGTGTGTAACCCTGAAACACACTGCTGAGATCATTTTGCAGCTGTTGCTTATTGACTTTTCAGTAAATACGGCATCTGTGGGCCAAGACTTTTTGAGCGCACAAAGCATGGAGTTTGCTGAGTGTGAAGCTTTTAGAAGTGAAGTTTATGCTGCAAATATGGAAACGTTTAGGAGGTTGATGTGGACGCATTATCACCATTTGAGTGGCGTTGTTTGCATTTTATACGAGTGCTGGGTTTATCTCCTCACACATGGAGGATTTTGCTCTGTCGTTCATGGACCGTTTTCTGGTTGTTTCACAGGTCACATAAATTTTAAAATATTTGGAAAGAAGTGTTATCTTTTTTTATATATTTCCCTGCCTGTAGCACATTGTGGATGATATATGACGACAGCAGTTTTGCCTTTGTACAAGAGAGTACTAAAAATGATGTATGTATGTTTATGTTGTATGCTGTCTGAGAAGGACTCAATAGAGGTTATGCAATAAAGATGGTTTAAAAATCTGCATCCCATTGCTTCTGTATGGAAAATGGAAAGACGTTCCTGGAAAGATGTCCTTTCCTGTTTGATGGAGAAGAAACAACAGAGGAACAGCAAAAACCTGAGCCAAACATTTTAATGGTTGTAACCACGAACCTTGTATTCTCTCAAAGAAGTGCACTCTCAGACTCGGTCAGACCAAAAGGCAGTGAGGGAAGAGATATGTTGAAAAGAGCGGAGAGCATAAAAAGTTTCCGAAGTGCACTGCCAATAGTTCTCTGTTTCAGCTTTCCTTTTTTTATTTTTTTTATTTTTGTCTTTATGCATGTCTGGTTTTGTTTGCCTTTTGGTGATTGTCTTTATGAGACCCATCCATTGTAGTTTTTCATATCAGCCATAAGCCAAGGCATCCACTTAAATTTCATGTGACTCTTTAAAACCTTTGGCAAATACACTTTTTCTACATTTGTCCTTAACTTTTATGGCAGCAGTGACTGAGCAGTTTGATTCTACTTTAGGGTCACTGTGAAACTTCATAGATGTCTGTGGCGCTTGCATCCCTCTTTAGCACTATAAACCTGGGTTATTCAAACACTCACCTTGTTTATTCGTGGTCCCAAAAGCCTTGTAGGAGCACAAAAACTGTGCACAAGTGTGTAGTTCGGATTGCCACGCTGACTTGAAAAGATGTTGTGTTTTTTTAAACACTGGGGTGAGCATCTGCATCAACCCCAGAATGTTCTTTTTTTTAAACTTTGCATGAGGTCAAAATTGTTCAAAAATCAAAAAGACTCACATTTAGTCTGCAGGTTGTACTTATAAGACGGGGTAGTGATAAAAATAAAATATTCATGCTGTAATCTAAATAATCTCAGCTCTTACAGAAATAACTGACATTTCGTGGAGCTTGCAGTAATCAGTATGTTGAAACAATGCACTGAGGCTCGAATCACAGAGCCCACTTATTATATAAGTGTTTCTAAATGGTGCTGGTTTAAAGCTCTTTGGCTGCGTGGCTTTTTGCAGATGTGGTTTTTCTCTGCCACACCACAAACAGTTAGATTAGCTTAGATTAGCTCCCTGTTTACTGCTAAATGGACAGAATAATTACTTGGCTCTCAGTCTCTCCTGTAGCATTTATAAAGTGTATGCTGTCAGCCGCCCACACCCTGCAGCAGATAATTTAATACTTTTAATAGAGCCGTTAAGCCCTATTTTGTACATATTTTTAAATCACTCTATATTTAACATTGTGTTTTACTCTGCATGATTAAATGAGGTAGTGAGCATTTCCAACAGTAGTACTATTGTTTTGTAAAAGTTTATAGAGAGAATGATAACTAGTATTATAAGAGCCAAATGCTTCCTCTGTTGATTTTTATTATTATTATTTTTAACTGTATTTGGCCAGTCAGTGAAATGAACTATTACATTTCAACCATTACTGTTAATGTTGTAGTAATTTGGAGCTTTTAATGATTGATATGAACCGTACTTTTTCCAGGGTGGCTTAACGATACAATTTCTAAGATTTTTTTTTTTTTTTTTTTTAAGCAAGAACTGGGTGTACAAGTGGAATTTATGTAGGATTTTTTCCTAATCCATGCAGGACATTATGAATACAGGCTCAAATTTAAACATCCACGTTCATTAACCTTTGGTTAAGCGTCTAAGTTGCATACAACAGAAGGTTGTTTTCTGATATAGACTTGGCTTTTCAGAATGTGTACTTTTTTTTTTCTGGCAATGAGGACTTATCTGCTGCTGTCAGTTATAGTCTCTAACAAGAATTTAATTGACCTTGGCCTTATCAAGGAAGACTTCACCTCCACTTGTTAAAACATATTAGATAGGCCTTTGCATTTATATAACTGTGACTTTGTGTAGATGTGAGAAAATCCACAGTAAATTGTATAACAAGAAAAATAATGGTTTGAGCAAATCGTTAAAAAATAAAAATGAAAGCAAACTTTTGGCCACAACTACAGCTGATAAAAATGTACCTTACCTGCCTGACTCTTAGTTGGTTATTTCCTGGAGAGAACTGAAAATATAATTAAAAGGGGAGTTGATTGTTTACTCAGGAGTTGCACAACTTTAATAAATTATAATGTTGCTCCATAAATGCTGGCTGTGTTAATTATTTGTTTGTTGAAAAGAAGAAAGAAAAAAAAATTTTGATCTGCATTCACACTTTTGTCGCCCCCATGTGGCCAGAGCTGGAATTGTTGAAAAGTTTTCTTTTTAATTGAATTATTGAATTAAAGTTAGTCTCTCTGTTATCAGGGATTTCCAGGGGACTTTGGGGAGAGAGGACCACCTGGACCAGATGGAGAGCCAGTATGTTACACACTCAGCTACTCACAAACCTAAAAACATCACCCTCTACCTTTACACACACGCACACACAACCTGAGGGAGAGGGCTTGACTCCCACACACAGCTCCCCTGATGGGTTTAGCTGTGCTGCAAGTTAAATTATGTGGCTGTCCAGCATGTTTTGTTTCTGTTTTGTTTGAAGTAGATGTTCTAATGTATTCAGTTTCATCCTGTGCCTTTTGACTGTTGTAAATAATTTGACTTGGCACCCATTTGCAAAAACCCACAAGACTAAGTGGAGAACAGTTTTTGTATTTTCAACCTTTTTCCACGCACTACTGTAAAATTAGCCACTACCACACATAGAGCACTTTTAGAACTTGATCTCCAACAGCACTAAATGACGCAACGAGTTGTCATTTTGAGTAATTGCTCTAATTCTGTTATGATGTGTCAGCAAACAGTCTGTTGCATGTTTCTGTCCATATGGAAAACATCAAATTATTTGATCTTCACATTTTCATTCTCTGGGTTTCGACCGTCATTCCTATAAATGCTGGACCGTATTAGAGTGGAAAATGCAAACGCATCAGCAAGTTGTAGCTTGACATTTCCTTAAATACAAAATGTGCAAAAGGTGCTTCAGACGCACGTGCCTGATGGTTCTGATAATGTAGATCAGGCAGCTAAACCTTTACTAAATCATTTTCTTAACGTGAGTGCTTTCATTTTATTTCAAATAAGGCTAATCTTTCAGCTAAACCTTTTGCTGTTTTCAAGATGGGGAAAAGATTTGGCAAATGAAAAGGAAGAAGGTAGAAAGGAAAAAAAAGATAGAAAATATTGAGACTGCTTTGTTTGGAAATGTGTTTTCTGGATTTACAAAAATCTTTGAGGAAAAGAGAGCAAACTCCTTATTTACCTAAAATAAACGTGTTTGGGGGATGCAAGGATTTAAAAAAAAATGCCAGTAATGGGTAGCTGCATTAGGGAAATTAAGTGGAAAATCTGTGAAGAGAGCAGAGCATTGATGTGTTGCAGTGCAAAGGCACGAAGTCAAACCGCTGCTGGCAGCTCTTACTGCACTAAGAGAATCTGATTTCTGCTGCTGGAGGCACTGAAAAACAAATTAAGTTATCATAGTCATTAAAGGGAGAGTTTGGTTGTTTTTGGAGGGATGTTCGGTCACCGAATGTGGAGAAAGAGGCAGTAGTCGTCTTTCAGGCTATGAGAAATCTTATTTTAGACATTTTTTTTTAAGCTTATTTAACCCTTTTTAACCCTCTTTTTCCCAAAACTGTCATGCAGGTGTGAAAGAACGCTATGCTTGCTATTAATAAATACTTTGACACTTTTGCATGACGTCATTCGTTTAGTTTCTTGCCGTTTTCTCAACTGAGCAACGTTCGCGTTACTTTTCAAATGTATGTGTGCTGAGTGAGCATGGACCGTGCAGAACTTGTGATGGATTACATCAGCCGGACTGAGACATTCAGTAGCGCTAATGCTATTTGTGGTTAATGGCATGAATGTTCATTCACACTGTAACACAGACGTTGTTCAGTTGAGATAACGGATGCAACCAAACAAATTGTGTCATGAGAAATGTACTGGACATCTTTGAGAAAGAGTTGTTAAACAAGCCTGAAAAAAAAAAGACCATTATGTTTAGTCTGGACAAAGAGTTTAGCCTCTTTCTTTGACTCGTCACAGCTGAAAGGATATTCACTATTGATGACAGAACATCACTTTTGAAAGTGACCAGACTATCCCTTTAAGATACACACTGTTTTTTTTTAATTTATTTATTTGAAAATGCCAGACAGGCTCACATCCCCCACCACCTTTACCTCAGACACGTTCACTCAAACGTGCACACAGCCCCCCTGAGTGAATACTGAGCTGCTCTCCTGAGCATGTTTGTTTTATAAAATGAGCCACTAAGCCTAAAACTTCTCCTGCCCTTTCCATCTCACATCATCTTTCCCTTTCTCTCTGTAGGGAGACTTGGGAGCTCCAGGTCCAAATGGAGTTCCTGGACTCATTGTGAGTACTGCTAGTTGTATTTTTGTGTGAAATTGTTGTTTCTCTTAGAGTAATCATCTTTGGGGTTTGTTTCCCTTCAGATACAATTTACACTAATAAATGTGCAGCACTGCCTTTAAATAAAACCTAAAGTGTTTGTTTTTTTTAATTATTATTGTTGCATTATTGTTTACACAGACATATACCGGTGTGGATTACCAAACACTGTTACATACAGTAAGGCTCCCCTTATAGATGGTTATAGCATAGTTATTAATTCCTCTATAAACACTTTATAAATCATTAACTGCTTATTATGCATTAATTAAGGGTGACAGAGAGACAAAACTGACCAGTTTGTTGCCAAATAATGAGCCAAATCTGTTCACCTGTATATTTCATCTAAAGTTATATTTCAAACCAAGTTATTAACTTGTAAGCACAATAAGCATTTGTAAATCTATTTCATTAGCATATAAAATTGTACTTTATCACTGCATTACAAGTATCTACAACTAATATTATATCCTAAAAGATAGGTTTACAAATGCTTATTGTGCTCACAAGGTAGTAACTTAGTCTGACATGAAATAAATAGGCGAACAAACTGTTCCGTTTTTTCTCTGTCACACTTAATTAATGCATAATAAGCAGTTATTAATGATTTATAAAGTGTTTATATAGCCATCTATAAAGAGAGCCTGATTGTGAAGTGGTGCCAGAAACACAATCAACTTTTAACGACTAAATAATTTTTAAAATATGGCAGAAGAGTGGATTTTAAACGTGAGTCACGCGTGATAAGTTATCGACGCTTTTAGGTTAATCAATCAAAATTCGCAACACATCCAAATCTTCATCTCCTGATCTATTTTTGGACCAGAACTTGCCCACCCATCACCTTGCCCTGTGTGTCTCCTCAGTGTGACGACCACATAGTTTTGTCTGATTATAACGTCTCACTACTTTTTCTTGTCGTGCCTTCAGCTGTCATTGTCGCCGCTCCCGGTCTATTCTAGGCTTACAGTAGGTCTGTAATCAGAGAATTCGTTGATTATAGATCTAAGCTTCGCCTCCTCTGACACCAGTTGTACCAGCAATAGTGAACTCATTTAAATATACAGACACCCTCCGCTAAGGACTCAAAGCCATCAGCTCTAAGTGAAGGCTGGCCTCTGTAAGGACAGGGAGGATAAGAAAATGTCTAGACAGATGCTTTTGCAGTTTGAACCCATAAGAAAATGTCTCGGAGCATGCATTTAAACTACTTCTGGGTTAAATTTAATCTTGATTGGACAGGTTTTACTGGCCTGGAATTAAACTTGGATCCCACTTGTTTCAGGCATTGATAACAGATTTCTACATGCATGTCTATAGCACTACAACAAGCTTTAAAAGGGTCAATGGGATCAGTGGAGGATGATGGTTACGAACAATTATCATCAAAAACTCGACTACATAATAACTTCAAGCTCTTGGAATTGGTTTCTTTTATTTCATTTGAACGTTTGATACCAAATGAGCTGATTTCTTTAAAGGGATAACGTTTTGTACGTCAGCGACATGTTTTGTCGCATGTGCGAGTGCACTTTTCAAAGAGACAAGTATTTTAAAGACTGAGCCAAGACCCCTTTTTATTTCAAGCTTCAGATGAAAAATGTTCCCGGCTTCTCCATGTTCAGCTGCTGTTTTTTTGTGTAGTTTGAGACGTACATGGATAATCTGGAAGCAGTGTTTGGTCTTGCCTTTAGTAAACGAAGATAGAGGGTGTACACATTGCATGCGTTAAAATAATGTCGCAGTCATGTGTTTATCTGTTCTTTAAGCATGTGTTATCACTAAATGTTTATTGGCTATCCCATCTTCTTTCTGGCACCAGGGTGATATGGGACCTGTGGGAGAAATGGGCCTTCCTGGACCTGTTGGACTGAAGGTATTCTCACAAACAAGCATTTTCCTATTGGAGCTGCCTTTTGTGTGATATTAAATAAGAGAATGGGGGAAAAAATGGTTTGAATTCAAATTAGATGAAAAAAAAACATTTAGAAATCAACGTTCTTCTCAAAACATCAGTGCAGTGCAACACCAGAAATTTCTGGGCTGTAACTTTCTAATACATTTGTCTGTTTGTTCCAGGGGGTCCCTGGAAATCCTGGAGAACCAGGACTGAAAGGTGATAAGGTGATCTGAATATTCCTGTTATTAGTCTGAGTTTTAAGCATGTGATTGATTTGTGCTTTTTGCATTGTTGTGTAGTTGTTTCTGCCAGCCTTTGGACATAAAGCATGCTTTCCTTGAGATTTCACCTTTGACCTAAGTAACAAATGTCTGGTGATTGTTCCAAATTAATTTTGTCAGTAGTTTTGACATATTTCTTCAAATATCAGTCATTTGTGTGTCATTTTGTCTGGAATCCAATGCAGAAACTTTTATATCTTTATTGAAATTTTAAGAATGTAATAATTGTTGTCAAGAAATACTTTGCTAAATAATTTAAGAAAGCTTTGCCGTATTAAGAAAGACAAACAACTTACGGTACTTAAGGGTAAAATGATAAATTAAATGTGCTTTGTTTTGCTGAGTGAGTAAATTTTCAGCAAAGCTTTTCAGGAGCATTTTATTTTGTGAATTTGTTCATCTTTTATAAGCTGGGTTTGGCCTGAAGATCTCAGCAGCATTTCAACATTAGAACAAACAAATAAAATCTGAAAGATGTTTTTGTAAAATTCTTAATCTTCTGAGCTTGGCAGCGGGAGAAAGATCGCAACACATTTAATGTTTGTTCAAATTTTCCTTGCAAATGTTTTGCTAAAAGTTTGAAATTCATTCGCCGTGTCTCTTAGTGGACAAGAGGTTGCAAAACAGATTAAAATTAACATTTAAATGATGTTATTTTACATTTCAAGAAGGCTTCTTGTACAGAAATGCTCCAAACTCTACCATTATTAGTTTGTTGAAGCCTGGCTCAGTCTCTGAAACATGTGGTGCGACAGAATGGAGCGATTGTTATCAACTGTGTTTAAAGGACACATTGTCACCACATGAACAGCTTGGCTTATTCAACAAACTACATTCATTTGCATCAATGTTTATAATGCACAAGGTGCTAATTTGTTTTGTGTGTTGAAAAAGCTGAGTGTGATGGACAAAGTAGGACGTTATAACCCCACCTGCCCCTAATGTTTTTCCATTTCTTTTTCTTTCTGCCCAAACCTCATCCATCTTCCTGCGTGCATTTGCCCCCCTCTTTCTCCATCAGGGGGACGTAGGGATTCCTGGAGAGCAAGGAGAGATCGGGTACAAAGGAGACAAGGTAGATGACCTTAGTTGAATACACCCTTTCCTGCACACAGCTTCCAGTCACACAGATCCCATGTTACGAAACATGTTTAGATGACTTAGCCAGATGTCTGCTGCCTCATGGACATTTTCATATCAATCTTCCACATTTGTTTCTGTGTGTAAGTAAAACTAGTTCATCACAGATCACCCCCCACCCCGAGGCCAGAGTCATGCATGTCTAATGTCTGTTTCCTTAAAGAAATTTGAGCTTATTTATTTGTTTTTTTCTGGATGCTGCCTTACCGTCTGTCCATGTTTTATGCTTTGTTTCCACTGGATAGGGCATCCAGGGGGTTCCAGGGTTACCAGGTGTTCGTGGGAAACCAGGACCACAGGTTAGATCTGTCGTGATAATGATGTTAACACTATGTTTTTCATCTAAAGGATGCGACCAACAATTTGCTCGTTCACGCTCTAATTTAAACTTAGATCAGATGATGAAACTCTTAACATCTGTAGCTGCAAATTCCTGTTGTGCTGTTGTCTTCGTTAAGCTGCCAGGCAACAACGATAGTCACTTATCATCATTGTCTTTCTCGTTATACCAGGCCAGAGTTTTAAAGCTTCCAGAACTGAAAGCTGAAAGTTGTTTGTGCATTTCTGCGAATCACGCCTCACATTGTACTTCATAGGCAATAAAAATGTATTTGTGTTCACTTAAATAAACACTTTACATACATTTAGTCTGTTGGATTATATTTTTACACTTTCTTTTTAGGCTTATAGGGAACGTTTGTGTATTAAAGAATATTTGAGTGATCCTCAGAGGTGCTGGTGGGTGGTCTTTATTTCCATAATCCAGTCAGCTTTTTTGAGCAGCTGTCAGGCTAGTCTTCCACTTAGTGGACAGATATGCCAGTGGTTTTATGCAACGGCCAGCAAAAAGTCATTTTTCATTTGGAATTGTACATTTGTGCAACTGTCTTTCTTTGGCAAACCTAGGAAGAAGAAGAAGAGAAAAAAAAAAGAACAGTAAAATATTTTAGCCCAAGAGTTGAAAACAGTTTAATAATTTTGTATAAAAAAGAAAAAAATATATATATTTATGTTTTAATTTCAGTATATTTATTTAAATTGAACTAAATCAACATGTAAAATGCAGCAGAGAGAAAAAAAGCATCAACGTGGGCACAGTCAGAAAAGATGTATGTAAAGTCAAACTACCTGAAATGTCTTTAAAAGCACTTGAATCTGTGCATTTTAATTTTTTGTCAATGTTTTTATTGATCAGGGAAAGTCAGGAGAGAAAGGTCCTGATGGTGCACCTGGACCACCAGGACCTGAGGTTTGTATTTTCTGTTTGTCTGCTGCATTATGTTTCTGTGTTTCAGAAACATTAAAGCTCTGTTATTACTCACAACAGGGTTTTCCTGGTGACATGGGACCACCAGGAGACAATGGCCTTGAAGGACCAAAGGTGAGTTAAACCTTCATCTTGCCTAGCTGGACTATAAAGTTTAAATTAAAACACAAAACAGAATACGGCTAAGACTCTACAGCCCCCCTTTGTTGAAGCACACAGCAGTGCTTTAGCTGAATGCTACTGTTAGCATGCTAAAATTCTCAAAATACATTGTTAAACATTTTTCATATAAAATGTTTTTAAGTGTTTGCATGTCTGTGGTTATTAATTACGAAATGTGGGAAAAAATAAATCATTTTACAAATGTAGAAATAAACAAAAGTAGGATCAGTCAGGAAGTGTTGAGGATTAAAGCTGCGATTTTTAACACGAGCCCGGGCCCAGCCTGACCCGATTTGAAATTCAGGCCAGGTCGGGCCAAAATGATGTGCTTGATAGGCAGGCTGGATCGGTCTTGAGCTTTTGATGCAGTTTTAAAATGGGATGAATCACTATACAAAGCCAGCACAGTGAAACCTGCTGATGTGTGGCAGGTCAGGTGCACCTGCCAGTTGAAAGAGGTAAAAAAAAAAAAAGTCTTAAGCTTCAGATGGACAAAGGGATCATCAGCCGTGCACGTCCACTGACCGGCCGGTTGAAAGAATTAAAATTAAAAGTCCTGTTAAGTTTCAGATGGATCATCGGCCGTGCATGTCCGCTGACCGGTGTTCTGTCCATTCTGCATACATGTCAGAGTTGCATACATAAAGTTAACATGCATGTACGTGCATGCGCATTCTGCAAGAGGCCCGCAACGTTTAGAGAAGCCGTCCGTTTATCATACATTACAAGATCTTACACTACAAAATATGAAAAAAGCAAGTCATTAAATTGTTTAGGTGTATTATTGTGTATTTATACAATTTTCAGTGTGCAATACATTTTATGGACGGTAAGTAAATTGTTTTGGTCTAAACATAGTATTATTGTGTATTTACACAATTTGCAGTGCATGTGCATGTGTATTCTGTAAGTGGCCCGATTAGAAAAGGAGCTGTTAGTTCATCAAAGCTGTTAATAACAAAGTATATGATGATCTGACAGGTTAACTGCTAAATTATTAGCTGTTAATAACAAAGTTTACAGACAGGTAATCTGTTACGTCATGTTGTCATATGGCTGATTTAGTTACATGGAGCATATGGCGATCTGACATCGTATGTTGACCAAACAGATACAGCAGTCAGTTTGTGCTATGCATATGATGATCTGACAATTTATGCAGAACGGACAAAACATTGGCCAGATGGATCACCGGCCGCGCGCGTCCCTCAGCGCACCCTGCTGTCATCTGCGGTGAAGGAAGTTGCCGCATCTGAAGCTACAAAAGCCGAAGGGAGCAGCGCATTCAATTAAAATAGCCTTGTTCTGTTTTTGTTTTTTTTTCCCAAATAATTTTGGTCTAAAATATTTTTGTTCATTTATATAATAGCCTATTTTTAGATTTGATTTTTTTTTAGGCGATTCATTTTGTATGTCAATATCCATTTGGTGACTTGTTAATAAACAAGAAATCTTATATCTTCCTTTCTTTGAAATATGGTTTTAAAATATCGTGTCAAACTGATTTGCTTACAAAAGCAGTAAAAGCTTAATTTAAAAAGGGGGGGGGGATTTGGGCCTCTAGTTACAGTTAATTAGTCGGATCGGATCTGGTTCAGAAAAAATGGCTATGTGCTGGGGTCGGGTCAGATTTTTTGAGGCCCAAATGCAACTCTAGCAGGGATTGAGTCAACAGGGTGGTTTATCTTCTGGGGACTATGAACGTCAGTCCCAAACTTTTATGGCACTCCATGTGATCCAACCAACAGAATGTCACCATCTTCCTCACAGCTGGTTGAAAATATTTCTGTTAAAGAATATTTACACCTTAACATTAATGTTACTGCGTTTTACCCATCAAGGGAAAACCAGGGGCCAGAGGTTTACCGGGGCCACGAGGGGTACTAGGCTTGGAGGTAAGACTGTCGGATGCTATACACACACATCAGAAAAATCCTAAAGCACCAGCAGTCATTTAAGTTTTATAGCTCAAAGCTTGTTTTTACTGAACAATATTTCATGCCCCAAACGTATGTTGTGTTTATATCAATTCTATCTGTTACCAGGGAGATGAAGGTCCCCTTGGGCCACCTGGACCATCAGGTCTTGAGGTGAGGCATTAGATAAAACACCTGAAGCTTCTGGGCTGTTGGAGAAGAAAGACAGCAGCATCTTTGTTAATTACTGGATCTTTTAATTACAACCATAAACTAATAAAAGAGTTCAAGTATATTACGGAAAAAGAAAATATAGTTTCTTTTCAATTTCAACTTGTTTCCATGCAAGAGAACTAAAGTGTTTTTTTGTTTTTTTTTTATCTTAACACAGCTGCTTCATAATGTTAGATCTGTCTGCAAACTTTGCAGTCATCCAAAAATGATTTACAGCCTTGACGTAAAAGCTCACTAGAATCTTGGCATGACGTTAGCATCCCAGAAGTGCAATTTTACTTTAAAACAGCCTGGCGTTTACTCGGCATTATCTACTGCTGGCGTTTATCATCAGCTCTTTTTATTGAATGTAGTATTTTTTTATTACTAACCTTTAATTGTGTGTTCCTTAAACTGCTTTGTATCTGCTTTTTTTTTTTTTCCTAAACGGCATAGAGGTGGGAAAATAGATAACTATAATTAAATGTTTTTATTTTTTATTTTTATTAATGTTAGCGATGGTGGCACGGTGACACAGTTGGTAGAGCTGTTGCCTCTCAGCGAGAAGGTCACCAGATCAAATCCCGGGTGGAGTTTGCATGTTCTCTCCGTGCATGCGTGGGTTTTCTCAGGGTATTACGGTTTCCTCCCACAGACCAAAAACATGCATGTTAGGTTAATAGCGTGTGAATGGTTGTTTGTCTTGTTTGTCTCTGTGTCTCTGTGATGGACCCCGCCTCTCGCACAGTAATGACTGGATATGGGCACCAGTGACCCCTGTGACCCAAAAAGGAAGAAGCGAGTAAAGATGATGGATGGATGTGATAAGTCATAAATAAATTTGATTTATTTTAATATCTTGCAACTCTTATGTTGTCTCTGGATAAGAACTCCACCTACTGACAACCAAGTACTTCGTGCAGTTCTGGGTCTTTACCACCAGGGGGAGACACCTGTCATAACGTTCATAAAAGCCAGGGTTTATTTATACCTGTCATTAGATGCTGCAAGATGCTGATGAACCACTGCAGAAATGAACGTTTTGTTTATTTTATTCTCTCTGATGTTTTATTGACTGATTAAGAAAAAAAATATGTTAGTTGTTTTTAGGTTTACTTATCTGACAGAATAATTATTCCAAATTTACTCTGTTTTTCTTCATCGTTGACTTCCTTCCTTTGACGTTTTTATTTCTACTCTACACCCCCACCCCCACCCCCACACACACCCCTTCATCTTCTATTTGAGGGGAAGTCTCATTGACTCCCTCAGGAGCCATGATTGAGCTCTGGCTTGTTGCCACAAGTCTTTCTACTCCTTTCCTTTCTCTTAAATTACAACCTCCTTCTATATTTTTCTTTCATTATTTTCTTCTCTTTTCTTTTCTTTCTTTTTTTTTTACAGTTTTTATATGCTGTTGTTTTCTTTCTTCTTTTTTTTGTTGCAAAACATGTTCTTTCAATCATTTTGTCCAAATATATGGCAAATATTAATATATAACAGGCGATAAGAAATAACAAGCGCTAGAGCAAAAATATCAATCTTCCTTTTACAACAGGAGTTGACTTTTACTGTTTTTCAGTGAAATAAAGTGCTAACTTTGAATTTTTTATTTTTTTATTATTATTTATTACATCTGCTTATCTGGGATAAAACTTTGGAAATATTGAGTCAATCTGTCTTTAGGAGTTTGGCTGAGACATTTCTGACCTGAAAGTATTACTGGTTTAAATAAAAATACATCTAGAAAAATTTTAGTCATTAAATATGTCTGCAGTGTGCCTAAAACTCCTGCCAGCACTACTTGCTTATTTTAGCGGCATGCACACAGCACAAACTTCACAGATTTTTCTTTAAACGGTTATTTCACAGGAAAAAGGCATTTTCTGTTTGCTATGAATTTGTGATGAGTGTTACTGATGTGTTCACTGGCAAGCAAATGTCTCTTATTCACTATTCATCATTCTGTGGCTCATTTTTTCAGGGTAGAATGGGAAGAAACGGGTTTCCTGGGATGGCTGGCGCAGAGGGAATGAAGGTGAATAAAATCAGTCTGATTTATCATTTCATTCCCATCTTTCTTTAAACGCAAGAAAAATGCATTTGTCATAGTAATCCCACAAGTAACAGTGGATTTGTGTCTGTAGGGTGAACCCGGTATCACAGGAATAGTTGGACCCATGGGAGAAAGGGTAAGAATCCCTGACATTACCATTTCCCGCTTTAAATATTTGTACTTGTCTCACGCCTCTTATCCAAAAGACTCTTTTCCATTCATCCATCCAACATCGACTTTCCATGTTTCAGGGTTTGGTTGGATTTATCGGACCTGTGGGAGAGCCAGGACTGGCAGGAGAGAAGGTAAGAATAAAAGAAAAGGGTTCTGCTTGTTATTTTCCGTAACATATCCTCTCAGTGTAATACAAAGTAACTGTTGTGTTTATGGATTTCAGGGGGATCGAGGGGAGATGGGCCTTCCTGGACCCCCTGGAGTAAAAGGATCAACAGTAAGACACTCAAAAAGCAGAATTAGGGGGTTTAAATCTGTTCAAAGAATCATTGTTATGCTCAAATTTGAGTTCACACATGATTTCCTTGACAAAGTAGTTTGTAAAGCTCAGCTGAGCAAAAACAAAACCCCTAAAACCACATTATAATCTTTAAAAGATAATATGGAGTTAAGTCTGGTAAGAAGAAACAAGTCCTAACATCCACTTAGCCATGCTTTTAGACTTTTAAAAATCTGGCACGAGACTGACCCTTCACAAGTCTTTTCACATCTTTTCAGCTGAGAAATTAAGGTGCACAGCCATTGTCTCTACAGGAAATGAACAACTGGGCAATAAGTTACACAGTTTACACGGAACATTTTCACATTTACTATAGTAGGTATGTGAGAATGGATGAGTATTGTTTTTTTTTTTTGCCTACTACAGTTTTAACAATGGTCTGATTCAGAATAATTTAATTATTTCTTGGGGAAAAAATAATGCTGATATGAGGTTTTGTCAAGAAAAGCAAGAGGCACATCTTCCTATGGTTTACTTGGCAAGAAGGAAAAAACTGTGACCCCTTTCATTGCAGTGGACCCCTTTCAGAATAGTTTACCTTCCCAATGGGACCTTGCCACCATAGGAAATACTACCTGCTCTTTATTCAAAATGTCTGAAAACATTAAAACTTCCCTGTTGCAGAACTAAGGAGGAAAGTCTTTTATAACTATATAGTTCATCATAGTCACACACTTACTCTCCTCTTTTTAACAGCTTGTGGCTTCGTTTGTATGTGTTTTTATCTTTTACGGACCATCTGATGTATATGACTGGTTGGAGAGGATAACAATTTAGTCACTGCTGTTGACTCGCAGCCAGCGGGATTTCTCTGAGGACTTCACCACTCACACTTCTAAGGAAGTTCTCTGTTGGCGCGCTTCCTCTGCTACAAACCAGAACCAGACCCTCTGGAAAAGACAGCATCATAGAAAGTAATGGGAGGCGCTAACAGAGCGCTCACACTGTAGGCATCTATGGTTTATTTCTGCGGGCACATGACATCAGAGCTGCCTACTGTGCTATATATGCTTACACGCTGAATGGATTTTATTGTTCTCACATGTTCTGGATAGTCTGACCAAGGCATTTCACATTAGATAGTTGTGCTTTTACAAATGGCCTGGCCAGAAAAGGAAGTGTAGGAAAAAA
>NC_056515.1:23388534-23391495 GCF_014905685.2 Nematolebias whitei
TATATATATATATATATATATATATATATATATATATATGAAAAAAATATTTATAATTTTTTTCTGCAAATGTATTCTTGTTCTACTGAGGCATGTGGGTGCAGACCCAGTGCAGCTTATTAAAAGTCATGTTGTCTTTGTGTCAACACCTCTTTAATTTATTATTTTTTGAAAACTCTAATCTGGGGCAAACTTGTTTCCTTAGCCTTGAAGCTACAGAATCATTGTTCTATACTGTAAATAAACCAAAAGATCTCTTTAATGTCATTCCCAGATCATTCGTCTTATTGGAGTTAATTTATGTAATCTGATTTTGTGTCAAATGCAATTTATGCTTGTTTCTCTGTGTACCAACAATAGGGTCATCCAGGGACGCCAGGTGAAACTGGGCCTCCTGGACCACCAGGGAGACCAGTAAGTCATGATTCTTTTGCACATTTTGGTTGGCCTTGCTGTACATTGTTGTTGCTTATAAACTTTTACTGTTATTGTGTATCTGTGCAAAGGTTTACAACCGATTAAAATCATCATAGGTCATCATTGCAACATTATAAATACTGTCTGTCCAAGATAAACAGCATTTTCAATGTTTATATATATATATATATATATATATATATATATATAAAACAACCTCCACTGCCAGTGTGTACTTCAGAGCATACAGTATATTGAGTATTCTGATAATATTCATTGGAGTGTATAGAGTCATACACATTTACACATGCTGACAGCCCAACTAAAAACATGTTCCTATGGCTATTCGTAATGTTTTAGTAGGTGATGATTCATCTTGGGGTTATACTTTATATATAACTTCAGCAGTTGTAGGTTATCATGTAGTTGGGAGTTCCCTTAAGGTGCAGCGCTTCGCAGAGCACTATGACACCTGACACCTTCCTGCTGAGCACGTATTATCCTCCTGTCAGTCAAAAACCCAACACCTATAACCAATTTTAAGCTGCCACTGCCCCCTCCCCATGGCCACGCTTGGCAGAGAGCTGGCCCAGTATTTGGGTTCAAAGTGGAAACCACTAATCCACCAAAACAAACATAAATGTGGGGCTTCAGCAAGACAGTACTCTGGAGCCGACCCCTTAATTGGCGTGACTGACGGATCTAACGAACCCTATAGTGAGTTCTCGGGGTCACGCTGCTCTCCTCTGGGGTCAAAAGCTTGGGGGCCCTGCGGTAGTGTAAACTTTTGTTATATCCCCTCATTCTTTTCCCCTGACCTTTCTTTTTCACTTTTCATTCTCCCTTTTTTTGTCTTTGTTTGTTAGGGTCCTGCTGGAGCAACTGGACCAGCTGGGACCAGAGGACCCAAAGGCCTGCAGGTGAGTTTGAAAGTTCACCTTTAACTCTTTATGCAGTGGCGACTGCTGGTTCTGTAGTCAATATGTCATCATCTCTAGCTCCAAAGCAAGATGATGAGAAAAGTGACTAAAAGAGCGCGTCTGTATATTTTGGTGTGGATTTATAAAGAGCTACAATTTGTGCTTCTGCTGTTGATGTGCTGTTAGAAAACAAAAGAGGGTAAGGAAGTGATGTGGAGCTGCCTCAGAAATGATGTCATGAGCGTTTAATGGAAATGTCTGCTCAAATGGCCCACATGAAGGTTCAAAGCTGAATGGAGGGACTGTCTCATCTTTCTGCAGTCATTGTTCAGTGAAAAGTCTGGAAAAATCCCATGAAATGCCAAGATCAGGGTTAAATGGAAAATCTTATATTTTGCTAGAAAATTTAATGAAATTTAAAAAAAAAAGAATAAAGAAAATAACCAATGAATGTGGTAGCTCAGTGGTCAGGAAATTTGCCATAAATATGACCAATCTTCAAACTTCACCATTGTCATCAAGTATATCCTCAATATATTGGGCCTTCGTTTAAGGTGAGCAGCTTCCACTGTCAGTACAATGGCTGCTTGACTTTTGCTGAATGACCCAAGATGAAAAGTGTCAGTGCTTCTGTAACAAGCAAGAAATGCAACAACTTTCAGGATAAACCTTTTTGGAAGAATTCTGATTTCACCCCTTTTATATGAAGACAAAATATAATGGTATGAAGATCTGGGCTCTGAAGTCTTGTCTGAGTAAAACGTCTTCATGTGAAATGAGAGTAGAAACTGTAAAAAAGTCTATTTAGACCACATGTCTTTTACATGTTACGTTGGATGTGGAGAAAGAAACACATCTGTCTCCACTCAGACGCAACATTGGAATGGTTTCTGAGATGAAAATATTGAGACGCTGGAGACTGTGTGCATGCGACTGCACGTTGGCATCAGACAATACAGTTTGTATGACTGACGTTTTTTGTGTCTGGACTTTATTGGTGTGGTCAAAAAGTATTTGAACCTGCTTTCTCAAGCATGTGGATGTCAGACATGAAGGATCACCAGTAAGACTAATCAGGCTTTGTATCTAATAACTCCTCATGGAATCTAACAAGACCATCAGCTAAATTTTCCAAACTGAAAACTACATGTTACTCAATATGGGGGCGGCTGTGATTAGAGCAGTCGTCCTCCAATGCAAGAGTTGGGGGTTCGATTCCACCAGCAGTCACATGCCAAAGTGTCACTGACACCGAACCCCTCATTGCCTCCAGTGTGCGTCCCATCGGTGTATGAATGTGATAAAGAACGAATTAGTCTTTGTATAGAGTAAATGAAGCACTTTATTTATGCAGGTTAATCCTATTGAGCCTCGAGGACTCATTTACAAGAGAGACCTGATTATCTGAGACCTGAGTATCTTGATAAGATAGAAAGGTGCTATATAAGTACAGTCCATTTACCATTTACTCATACTTCTACGCAGCAGTCTGCAACAGTTGCTGAGCTGGTTATTGCCCATTGCCTGAAAGTCGAAGGCAAATGATTGTTTTTGTCTGTGTGGTTGTGTTTGTGTGCCTATCTGTTAGCAGAATATCATGAACCACTAAAGAATTGTATATACT
>NC_056515.1:23416495-23441768 GCF_014905685.2 Nematolebias whitei
TATATATATATTCACTTTTTCCTTTTTGTAAAAAAGCTACTTTTTTAAAGAAGTGATTATGTGATCCAGATGTGTAAGGCTGTTTCTTTGTGCATTGTACTTGATGAAACGGGTACTGTTTCATCACTTGTGATGCTTAGCTGATCCAGAGCCACAGTACTCTGTTTGTCTAGCTGTGAAGGTTCCTTCCAGCCTTTTTTTTTTTTTTTTTTTTTTAATTCTTCATCTCTTCCACGTTGAACATGAGAGCTAGACTACTACCAGCATGTTGTCACACACAGATCAGCACAAAACATTGTTTTTTGTCTTCAAAATTTCTTCTATTAATATCAAGCATTTATTTAGCCGTAATCATCCCAACTCCTTTAACCTTTGAATCTGTGGGGTGTCAATAGTTTTGTCCCCACATCAAATTGTAGAACTACTTAAATCCCAGTTCAATGATCCCCACAAATGGAGAAATATATCACACAGACACATACACAGGAGGCTATGCCAGAGTAGATGTAGATGAAGCAGAGTCATTCTTAAGCTATTTTTGGAGCGTCCTCAGGGCTCAGTGGAACCGGCCAGTGTGAGTAATGCACAGACAGCATGCATTCGTGTTTATCAAAAGCCACAATATTCTCTGTCTGCGCAGAGCTTAATTTGAATCTTTTGATTTATTTCATTTTTATTATTATTGCTTATTTATTTTCAAACATTTGCTTTGTTTTTTGAAGAGGTCACAATGATGATTTCACATAATGCTTAAAATGCCACACACGGGTGAATGTGGCATAACTAACAAATATATTTGTCCCCAGCTGCAGACTGCCAGACTCCATAAACGCTGGAGAGAATTCTACAGACAGCATGACAGGTACTGTAAGGCTTTAAAAAAATCTCCCTTTGTTCTTTTTTTTTTTTTTTGCTCAGGTGTGTAAATCTCATGTGCATTAATTAATGCTGCTGGTAATTTTTTGTTCCCTGCAACCATTTTGTCTCCAAAGTTATAATGAGGGACTTAGTTCCTGATATTAATAAATACAGCCCATTTCTATTTATTAGTTAGACACTTGTTTGTCAACAATATATACTGGTCTTAAGACGGTTACGTGCAAGTGGCTAAAGAACCATTCTACTTATCTAGGCCAGCATCTTGTGTTTTATCAATAAATGTTATGGAATAACTTGTTGGACCACCCACAATCTCGATGAGAGAAGTTTGTAAAAATGTATCATCTTGTGTACTTCCATCCATTATCTATACCTGCTTCTTCCTTTTCGGGTCGCGGGGGTCACTGGTGCCCATATCCAGTAGTCACTGTGCGAGAAGCAGGGTACACCCTGGACAGGTTGCAAGTCCATCACACGGACACATAGAGACAAACAACCATTCACTCTCTCATTCATACCTATAGACAATTTAGAGTTGCTAATCAGACTAACATGCATGTTTTTGTTCTGTGGGAGGAAACCAGAGTACGTGGAGAAAACCCACACATGCACAGAGAGAACATGCAAACTCCACCCAGAAATGCCCCCTGTCAGGATTCGATCCGGCAACCTTCTCGCTGAGAGGCAACAGCTCTACCAACTGAGCCACTGTGCCGCTCTCTTGAGCACTTCTATAGTGTAAACTAAATCAAGTTCAGATTGCAGATACATGGAAAATGGGGCCAGTCATAATAGAAACATCTATGCATTATGGAATAAATAACTAATGAAAATACTATTTATAGGTTTAGATTTATGTTTAAACTAAAAGCTTTTACATATTCTGAAGGAAAGATAAGAAAATCCAACAGCTACTGAATTAAAAAAATATATGTAAACAAAAAAGCAAATAAGACTGTAAGAAAGATGTATAATGAGGTGCTTCCTATCAACCAGGAGCAAACCGTGGGTCAAGACTGATGTGTTGTGAAATTTGTTGTTGATCATGCTGTTACATGATCAGTTTTGAACTGCGTCACTTGGTCTAAACGGGGCAGCTTTCCAGAAGCTGTTTCACTCTGGGCACCAAAAACATTACTCCTTTCTCTTTTTAAAATGATCAGGATGAGGGTAAACGTGAAAGAAAACAAGAGTTATACCTATGAACAAAATGGATTCTGTGCTAATAATTCTCTGCTGAAATTGTGGTTTTATAAGATGCAAAAATGTATCTCTGTTTTTATTTTACAGCTCCAACCTTCCCTGATAAGATGTCGCCCATCAAAGCTCTGACCATGAAGGACTATGAGAACGTGAGTGCTTTGTAGAAGCTGTATGTTTTATTTTAATTATAAGCTAACTAATTACTATATTTAAAGTTAATTATTACTTTTTGCTAAGCGTTTTTGGCGTGAGGTTTGGGATCATCACTTTACCCCACTAAAAAGCACAGGGCATAAACTTGATCCACTGTCTGCTTAAAACCAAGACATACCATTTATGGACATTCAGTGATGAAGTTTGTGTGTAGGAGGAAGAGAAGGAGGATTGAGGTGAGCTAAAGTCTATATTTCAGCATTTGATTGGAATGCACGCTCAGATATTTAGCTTGTACTGTTTGGCTGGCTACGTGAGAGGTTTACAGAGGGGTCCAGACTTCTTCACCCCACCCCCCCTTACTTGTGAACCCAACCCCCATTACCAGATGTATGCAGCTCTGAGCCTCCAGCACAATGATGCACAGTCTACTACACACACACACACAAGCCTCCCTTCCTTTTAAAAATAATCTTGCACAATGCCCTTTTCTACGTCCTATGGCTTTTCTCCATAAATTAAGTTTGTCAGTTTATTTTTCTACCTTTATTCTTTTCTGAACCTTGCTTCCTTAAATAAATTGAATATCATATGTATTTAACAAAAATTCATTGTTTCTTGTATATTAAAACAGTTTGTGTTATGTTTGTCAACAGCAAATCACTGCTCTGAAGAAAGAAAACTTTAACTTGAAGCTCCGGATTTACTTCATGGAGGAGCGCATGCAACAGAAATGTGACGACTCCACTGAAGACATTTTCAAAACGGTGTTGTATTTATTGTACTATTTATAACAACAGTGCATGTGTGTTGCACCATCAGTGACGTGAAGTAAATTCAAAACAACATTTTGTACTGTCTTAAAATTAGTTTGGAAATTAAACATAAATGGGTTTATATTATATCTCAACATCTTTTTTTCATTGCGGTTATACTTCGTTTTGTTTTTTTTATCTTATTGAAAAGTAAGTACATTAAAATATCCAGTTGGAACTCATTTTTATAAATGAGATTATGTTAAATGGATAAAACTGATGACAATTTGTTGACAAAGAAGATGATGGACTTTAAACTTTTTTTTAGCATTGTTGGTCTCTTTGAGAAGTTTTTGTTTGTTGATGTATTTAATTTAAGAATACATTTTAAGCATCATATATCATTAATCCTATATCAGTAATTAATTATCATTAATATCATCATCATTATATTTTGTGTGTGAACTTCCAAACAAATTTTTAAAGTTATTATTTTAGCTATATCAAACAATGAAACTGCAACTTCAGCAAATGTGTTTTGTTATATTTTTTGTGAACTCTCCATATGATTTTGTTTTTTTTAAAGTAATGTTTTTTTTTTAGAACATTGAGCTGAAGGTGGAGCTGGAATCTATGAAGCGAGAGCTGGCAGAGAAACAAGAGCTTCTTGTATCAGCATCGTATGTATATATATTGTTTTGTTTGGTTTGTTGAAATCACATATTTTCCTTTTTCAGTGGTTTTTACAATGTAAAATGTCAGATTATTGGGTTGCCTGTGATTGAGAACATAAGTGCACACTAACAAAATGTCTTCTATGGATGTTTGTTTTCTTGCAGTAAAGCTTTAGAGAGTTTGGCGGGTCGAGAATCAGGAGAACCCCATCGTGTGAGAGAGCAAGCACAGAGGGAGATGGATGCATTAAGAGATGCATTCACTAAAAGGATAGCTGACCTGGAACAGGCAAGTCAAAATTCATTTTGGCAGACTGAAAATAAAGTAGAAATGTTATCCTTTTTAAAATAACATTAAAAGTTCCCTCTCATTTTCTTAAATGCGCAATGGCTGTAATAATACTATGATGTGTTTCAGTTTGAAATTAGTAAATTAACCAAAAGTATTTGTAAAGTCTGCTAGTTCACTAACATTTGTTTTTCTTTTTTGCTAGTAATCATAATCATCAAAGTAAATTTGCAGTACAAAAAAAATCCTGGGTATGAATGTATCAATTTATTTGGTAGTTTAATTTGTTGATTTTTGGTTTTAGTGTTTGCGAACAGCAGAGGAGGAGGTCGAGAGCATGGCAGCCATTGCTGAACAGGAGAAGCTTAGGAGTATAAACATGGAGAAGCAGCTCCAGGTTCTCGATTCATCAGGTGCCTTTACACCTGCTGTTCCCAAAACGATCCAAGACCTGCAGCAGACTCTGCGGGAGAAAGACAAGTAAGGAAAACGCAATATTACAAATGTATAAAAACTTTTATTCTCTGTATAAAATAAGCAGGACTATTTTGATTTTTTTTCCCCCATACTAGTATAATTGAGCAGCTCAAGGTTAATTTAAAGAACCAAGAAGCTTTGATCCTTCAGAAGGGCAACACAGACCAAGAGACAGATGCACCAACAGCTAAACAGCTGTCGGATCTTATCGCAGAACAAGATCAGGAGCTTAAGGTGGGATTTTGTAATGAGCTTTCTATACACATCTGAACTAAAAATGCAGTAACTGTAGTGCTGGTTTGTGTATTGTACAAATGAAAGACATTCAGAGTGAACCCTGTTTCTCCATCCTTCAGGCTCTAAAGGAGGCGCTGCATAAAGAGAAGGAGAAAACACAGCCAGACCAGGAGGTTGGTGATGTTTGGTTATTTCCCCGATCTGAACTGTTGTTGGATGCTCATTGAATATTTAATTTCATGTTTAGCATCCCCCACTCCCCCTCCAATTTTAAACTAGAATAATTTTAGTTTTGGCACCTTTTTTGATAAGGGACTTAAAAGCAAATTTCTAACAAAGATTTATTATAATTTTTTTTTACAAATATGTACATACATGCAGGAAACTTTTTCTTATGTTTCAGTGGTCTTTGTCCTTTTTGTGTCTTTTTAAATTGTTCTGTTTTCAACATTAAGGGAGTAGGCTAATCTTTTTTGTTTTAGTAAATTCTTTGTATTACAACATTTTTCGATTGCATCACTTTACCACTTGGAGAAAGATGGGAGTTTAGAGAAGTCTGCATTGCTTCAGAAACAAATCTGGGGAGAAAAACAATGAGTAATCACTTAATGTTTTTATTTATTTTAAAATATGCTATACAATGTCTGTTTTTGGATATATCATAAATTTATCTTTTTGATTGTTAGTTAAGATATGCACGTTGATTAAAGAAAATGCAGTTTAGTGTTACGGTGGTAATCAAAGTAGTATGTAAGTTAGTAACATTTGGTGTTGTAGATAATTTGTTGGAGTTTAAGAATGGAAAGATGTCAGTTGGCTGTCGTCCATAGTTCCTCATTAGACTTTGGCATCTGGCCTCACGTCAAGGTATTAAGACTGGATTACCATGTTGTCTGGAGAAAGTTCGTCTGCTGTTTTAGGACCTCGTTCTTTTTAAACTTAAAAATAAAAATATATATATGTGTTACCTTGTGTTTGTGAAATATGGATGTGTAAAAACTGATTGAGGATTTAGAAAAATTAAAAATAAATGGACAATAAAATATCAGAGATTCTCAGCAATATTTTTTTCCTTCAAGATTTAAGGGTAATGAAAAATGGGAAACCAGTGTTTGCTAGAAAACAGCTCTTGTAATCTCAAAGTGTTTATTTTTTTTTCCATTTTAATGAACGTTGTAGGAATAAACGTATATGTATCTTCATCGCCTCCAAGAGGCAGACATTTCTAACTTGTCGTGAAAGCTGGGAGGTTTTTTTGTGATGGTCTGCCATCAGCCACAACATAGATGACTGTAACGGTCACAAGGATTTGATCTGATTGAAAATGTAGGGGAGAGTGGAATAGAGGCGGAGACAGGGATTATTGAGGCTTAGGGCTTATGCTTTGCACTCAGTCGTTCTCTTCTATGCTTTGCTTGTTAGTGCAGGCAGAAGATGAGAGATGGCTTTTCTATAACTGGCAGGATGATGGCTTGGAGTCAGTGAGAATTTTTTTTACACTCAACCGAAGTGGGTGAATGTCAAAGATCCAAGGCTTCATGAAGGACCCGTGTCGTGTTTGTGGTGTTCGTCTGGTGGGAAGTCAGTGTCGCTGGATCTTTAGCTCATCAGGGAGGAGGAAGTTACAAGTCATCCTGTCCCACGTGCTGGGCCGGGAGGTGATTCGTGATGGTCATGGAGAGTTCCTTTGTGGGAAATGCGTGTTCCAGTTGGAGAAGGTCATTCAGTGTGACATTAATATCGGCAAGCTGCAGGATGAGCACAGCGGTCAGATCCAGAAACTGCAGGCAGAGAAAGAACACTTGATCCAGTGCATACGCCATGTCTACAGCAAAAACAATGCAGGGAGTAGGGGCAAGTGGAGCACCAACTCCAAGGCTCTGCTCAGGTCCTCTGGGGCAGGCAGTCCTGATGATGAAGCTGCATGTCTGCCGGCTCATGAAGGTCAACAGTCTATGGAACGAGAGAGTGGTGAGGGGGCAAACCGCATGAGGAGGTGTATGAGCCTGGATGTAATTGTCAGTAAAGGAGGATTACCTGCACGCTCAGGTCTTCGTAGCAGCAGACCAGGCTCAAGAGCAGGGTTTGATAGCTTTATGCAGAATATTGGACTTGCAGGCACGCGTCACTGTTCACAGAGCGTGTACCTTGACCTTGTCCAACGTAAGGGCACGCTATCTAGACAAAGATTTAAAGCTCACTCCACATCCCTGCAGTCACTGAATCGAGACTTTTCTTTAGACATCCCTCTTGACGCTCCACACAAACAAAAACTGGTAGAGTCCAAGGTGTTTGCTACGGGATATGGACTCACCAATGTTCCAAGAGGAAAAGTTCAGGCAAAAGCACTGCTCCGCAGCTCCTCAAGTCAGCCACCTGTAATCTCTGATGTAATCCAGATCCTGCGTTGCATCTCCAGGCAACAATTGTCTGCCCCCGCAGGCAGTCGTATCCCTGTACTGAAGAGGTTAAATGCTGGCTGTGTCGTTACCAAAGCCAAATTCAGACATAAAGAGGCAGAATGGAAGTCTCTGCATGACCTGACAGAGGAGTTTAATGATGAATTCACTCCTGTCAGAGAAAAGGTAGTTAATGTCTGTACTATGTGGGTAGATCTCTGTACTTTTCATTAAAATATGTGACAGACAAATCCTTTGTTTCTTAATGCACTTAATGTCACTGATTCCCCCCCCCCCCCTTTTTTTGTGTTTTTTTTGAACCACTAATAAGGGTCACGTTATAAGATTGGAGTCCATCAATAAAGTGCTGACTGAAGAACTCAACCAGGTAAAAAGCACCAATGAAAATCTGACAAAAACACTGGAGGATTCCCAGAATCAGAACAAGGTACATAAGTACACATACTATTCTTTTAAATAGTTTTTAGTTCAATTGAAAAAGTATGTTGTATGAAATATCATACTGCCCAATTTCAACAGAGCCTGTCAATGAAGTTGGAGGAGCAGGAGAATGAACTAGACTCTGAGAAGAAAAATGCTTTGAAGCGAGATAAAACAATCCAGGGTCTTACTCAGGTCCTTGGGAAAAAGGAAAAAGAGGTAAGAAAAAAATGCATTTTTGAACAAACTGTACTTTAGAATGATATACGCAACACATGTTAATTTATTGTCAGTATTCTGTGTCATCCATTGTTCTAAAAGTGATTTTGTTTGTGTGTTACAGATTGAGGAACTTTGTCAGCAGATTGAGGACAGAGATGATGCTTTGACTAAGGCTAGAGAGGCAGCACATAAAGCCCAATTACAGAGATATCAGGCAAGTCATGAGCACCAGTAGTTCCAAAATAAACCATACAGAGCATCAATGCCTAATTCAACATTACATGCTTACTGAATGTTTGTGTCATTTTTCTGTGTGCCTGCACATACGTTAAATACGCTGCTAATAAAATGTAACTTGAGAACATTAAATTATGAACAATTTTTTTTTTTTTTTTTTCAGGGAGCTGAACAGCACCAAAGCCTGTTGATGGAAAAACAAACAGAGTTGGCTCAACTTCAGGGAGAACACCATGTCAAGGTTCTTGAAGCCCAAAAACTTCAGCGTGCCCTGGACAGGAAAGAGCAGGAGCTGGCTGACTTGCAGCAGACAAAGGACCAGCTCGATGTGGAACTGGAAGACCTGCAGCAACAGAAGAAGAAAGGAGACAAAGCCCTAAATGTAACATAGCTTAATGTTGTTTTTCTGAATGTATTGTAAACTATCTCATCTGTTGTCTGTATATTTTTTTCAAGGATCTTAACAATCAGTTGAAGAAGCTGAGTGGTGAGATGAAGGAACGGGAGAGTGCTCTTGAGCAGCAGTACCAGGAGTTGCTGGACCAGACAAAAAGAAAACTGCAGACACATGAAGCCACCGTCCAGAGACTCACCACCACCCTGTCTGATAAAGAGCAGCAGCTACAGGTGATATGACACATAAAGATGGATTTTTGATCCAAAGATGAAATCACGTTTATTTATTTACATTTTATTTTAGACATGAATTCCTTGTATTATTTACTTTTGCATAATTTTTGGACATTTTCATTCCGTGTTTATCAGGAGTACATAAGTATGATCAGAGACTTGGAGCAAAACAGAAGTCCTGGCAGTAATGACAGCATGCTTACCAAGCTGCGGCAAAGGCTGAAAGAAAAAGAGAATGCTTTGGAGGTGGAAAATCTATGTTTTGTTTGTTTATTTGCACATCTGTCATCATGCTGACTATGATTTGATTCAAGCATTTTTCTTCTTGTTTTATCGCAGCAAGCACTAGATGAGAAATTTGCTGCCATTGAGGAGAAAGACAACGAGATTCACCATCTGCAGCTGTTGCTAAGAGAAAAGGAAAGAGATTTAGATAGACTCAATAATTTACTCACTCATAATGAGGAAACCATTAATGTAAGCAACTTTGATCTTATCTGATTTTTAAAAAGTCTAAAAAAAAAAGAAGTTAAAATCAAGTCAATAGTTGTTTTATTTTGAGGTTATTCAGTTTGTTTTCCCCCCTAGAGTTTTGACAGTTTAATCAAGGAGAAAGATGTGGAGCTGGAGCATCTTGCAAACACTTTAAAGAACCTCCAGAGAGCCAAGCAAGATGTAGAAGACAATTTAAACAGATCTCTGAGAGAAAAAGACACTATCATCAACCAGCTGCAGCTCTTATTGGAGGGCAAGACAAAAGATATGGAAGTTAGTTTGCAAATTTCTATTTCACGTCATTGTGCTTGTGGTCAACATTTGATTACATCTACTGTTTTCTTAGGTGCACCTTCTGTACATATTTCTCTAAATATATCATTCTTATTTAGGAAATGTCTGAATCTACGCTGAACCAGTCACAGACACATGCACAGGACCTCACTGAGCAAATGGGCCAGAGGTTAAAGGTCACAGAGGCTATGTTGGCTGAGGCTGTGAAAGCCAGAGAAAGACTAGTATCTGACAATGAGAGTGCTGTGGAGGGGCTGCTGGCTACAATTAGCAGTAAGGATCAACTTGTCAAGGTTAGTTTTTACATACAAAATTCTCACAGAGCTTTTACTGATCTCTATAGAAACTTTATTTTTAAGAAACGTAATTGATAAATAATGAAATAGTTTTGCAAACAGAAAAAAATAAAATTGTGTAAAACAGCAAAATAAGTTAAACATATAGCTAAGAATATATTTTATACTGACATTGATGCAAAAATCTTAAACATGTGCAGAGTGAGGGCAACTATCTCTCAAATCATTACTTTGAGCTCCTGTTTTGTCATCTAAGGAGTCTGCTGAGCATTTTAACCGCATGCTGTCTGAGCGTGCTCAAGAGATTCAGGAACTGAAGAAGCAGCTGGCTGAGAAGCAACAGGAGCTTGCTAATGCTGAGAAGCAAATCTCCTCAACAGTCCAAAAGAGTTATTTAGAGGCTTCAGAACTCAAAGCTCTGCTTGCAGACAAAGACAGCCTCATTGACGTAAGATCATCTGGACTCATTTTGCTCTTTAAACAGTGCTTCACTTAAAATATTAGCAATGAGGCATTAAATTGTAAACAAGAATAAAACGTGTTTACCTTCATTATGTGCTCAAAGTACTTCTAAGCTATCTTAAAATGTTGTCCATTTTGGAGGATTCTTATTTGTGAATTTTGAAACTCTGCAGAAGCTTTTGCAGCGTGGTCAGGAGAGAGACCAGTTCCTATCAGAGATCAGTCGGAAGACGGAACAGGATCATGTATTGGAGCTTAGGCAAACCATCCAGATCATGCAAGTAAAGCTGGATGAAAGGGAAGGTAAGATCTTGAGATCTTTAAATCCTCACACTGGAGATTTTAAGTTCGTGTTGCTCTAACATTTGATTCCATTTCTAATCGATTCAAGCTGAGCTGTCCAGGAGAAGTAGTGAGGATAAGCAGGAGAACTACCCACTTTCCAAGAAAACAGTTGTCCTAAAGGAGGAGTTGGCACAGAAAACTAAAGCGCTCAACGAAGCTCTGAAGAGGGAAAATGAACTCAAGGTTAGTGAGTGCAATTAGTTTCTTACATCAGTATTGACATTGTATTACTAAAAGTGTTATAACCTGTATTCCTGTGCATTTTTTAATTCCAGATTTCTCTGGCTGACCTCCAGTCATTGCTGTCTGAGCTTGAGGGTCGCATTGAAGGTCAGGCTGCTAACATCGATTCCTTGACTGCCACTTTGAAGACCAAGGAGGAAATTATCAATGTAAGGTTCTGTCTATTCAGGATCAAACTTCAATCATTTACTGAAGCTTATAATAGTCATGGTTAAAGAGATTTTCTCTAGATGACATTTAAATTTTGTAGACTTGTTTTTAGCTGAGATAACAGTTAATTTTTACTTTGAGCAGGTCCTCCACCAGCGTCTCGGTCAGGGGGGTCACAGCCGAGCTAACACCCAGGATTGTGTGATTGGCTCCGATATGGAGAGGTCCCTACCTGAACTCCCTCAGAGAGAGAGAACAATGATAGGAGGAGACAGCCAGCAAGAAGTAAAGCTTTGCTTACCTTCCAACACATAAACAACATTTTATATTCAGTGCACAGCCTTTAATGCAAACTTTGTTTACCCTGTAGACTTTGCCCAGCTTTGTAGTCTTACACCAAGAGCATGATGCTCTAAACAGAGCCCTTAGAGCGGAACAACAGCTCTACTCCAGCTTGGTTAGGACTGTGAAGGAGCAGGACAGGTAGGGGTGCAACAAGAAGGGCTGATCAGCATAAAGCTATTAATAATCTGATATCTACTATTTGTTGACGTGTGTGGCCTACTTTAGGTTGTAGGAGTCACTCTCTACTCTGACACTTGTATGTTTTGCAGTGCTCAGCGTCTTCATGCTCTGCAGCTGGAACTGACAGCAGTGCAGCTTCTCAGGCAGCAGCTAGAAGACAGCATCAAAACTAATGAGGAGCTGAGGGATGACTTGGAGAAAGAGATACACAGGGCCAAACTCAGAGAAGGTGCAGTGCAAACACACTGGGTTGTAGATGAGCATGATAACTAAAGATATTAAAAAGTGAAGAATGAACAAATGTTGTCAGTTTACATGTCCTTAGCTACATGACATCTCTCATCTCCTGTATTTTTTCACTATTTGTACTGAAATATTACATCTTGCTGATGTCCCTAATGGTCTTTTCACATTTTGTGCACACCTGTCAGCTTCACTTTTTATGTTGCCCGTCTATCCACTGTTCTTTACTTCACTACTTTCTCATCTGCATGTTTTTGTTTGTATCAGAGTTGCAAGTCATTTCACTGTTACTAAGTAAATGTATGTTTTACCATCAACATCATCTGCACTGTTTGTCTTTCTATTAAATAATAAATAAAGACTACTGTTAGCCTGTCTGTCTCTCACTGTCATCATGCTGTCTGCTTGTTTTTGGACCATTCATTTAAAACATTTTCCAAGGCATGACCTCTCTCTAATAGCTGTCTGTTTACTTACATAACCCTTCCTCCCATCTGTCACATCATTTCAAATTTAGTGACATAACGCTATTATATTACAACTACAATAAAATAATGTAAGGTTTTGATACTGTTTTCTGATGGAACTAGATGATAATGTACATTCAATTTAAGATTATTATTTCTCAAATAAATCCTAATCCAGAAAGTATTGTGACTACGGTAATATTTACCCGGTAGCACCATTACTCTTTCGGATGCATTATGACTTCAGCCTTTAGAATAAATGTGTTGCTTATCATTGAGGTTGTTGCCTGAACGACAGAACTCTAGGGTCTGTTTACATGCATGAGTATGCCCACGCCAGCATGCACTTTAAGTTCAAGCTCCTCCCACATCGCTTTCTACAGAGCGTCAGGTGTTTAAATAGGTCATCTGTAAGTAACGTGCCCACTCAAGATCCTTCTGCCTGTAAGTCAAGTGAATGGGTTTATTTAGCTCTGATAAAATATACACGTTTCAACCTTTGGTTATATTATTATATTTTAGTATTGTACATATTTCATGTATATTTATAAACATTGGTGCATATTTTCTGATACCATTCTCAATCAAACATGCATATAAACTTTAAGAATAGTCTTGCATGAATGCCAAATGAGGCTGAATCTGATCAATGTTTCACTTTTCAAAATTTAGCTTTTCCACAGAATTATAATAAAAGGTTATGAAATGTAATTTATTTTGGGTTTATCATGTTATTTTCTAAACACAAGTCATTTCCTATAAAATTAGGTCAATGGTCTTTGTCATTCGCATCACGTGTGATACATGTGGAATGAAATTGTGTATACAGTGTCCCAGTTACATCCATCCATCCATCCATTATCTTTACCCGCTTATTCCATTTTGGGTCACGGGGGTTGCTGGTGCCCATGTCCAGCAATCACTGTGCGAGGGGTGGGGTACACCCTGGACGGGTCGAAAGTCCATCACAGGGAGATAGAGACAAACGAGACAAACAACCATTCACTCTCTCATTCACACCTAGGGACAATTTAGAGTTACCAATCAGCCTAACATGCATGTTTTTGGTCTGTGGGAGGAAACCGGAGCACCCGGAGAAAACCCACGCATGCACGGAGAGAACATGCAAACTCCACCCAGAAAGGCCCCTGGACCGGGGTTTGAACCAAGGACCTGCTCACTGAGAGGCAGCAGCTCTACCAGTTGCGCCACCGTGCTGCCCCAGTTACATCCAACAAAAGTATAAATTGTAAAAGAAAAACAGTAATAAGATCTAAGATATGAGCTAAGAAATATGCTAAACTAAGAATACACTATAAACAATACGCCAAACAACAGCAGCACGGACATGAGTCTGTGTGAGCAGATGAGTATGAATGAACACAGCAGCATGAAATAAATCGGCAGCAAGGATAATCAGCAGCATATATCAACAATCAATTGGCATTACAGTGATTTTTTTTTAATAATCCTGATTAGGGATTTATGAACATCTTCATGGTAGAAGCTGTTCCTCAGTCTAGCATTGTATGTTGCCTGAAAAGTTTCAGTGCCTAGTGTCTAACTCTGTCTACTGGTATTGTTTAACTTTAATGAGTAATGTGCATCACTGATGATGATGAAAACAAATTTACAAGGCGAGATGGTACAGAAGAGCTGTGGGTTGGTAATACTGTGCATACTGTACATGTACAGGAACGGACCTGATTGATCCTAAAGAGCTGGAGAGCGTGAGACATCAGCTTGAGGATGCTCAGCGCTGGAATGCATCCCTGCAGGCTCGCTTGGGAGCAATTCAGAACCGAGGAGGTGGTGTTGGTGGAGCCAATGACAGTGGTAAGAGTAACAAAGCTTACCATGCAGATTTCTGATTACAATTATTTTCAAATATTGGCAGAGTTGTGTTTACTGTGTGCATCTTTATTTTGTGTTTTGTTTTTCAGGTGACACCTTGAGTTTCATTGGAGATCAGACTTCCTACATGAGTATCTGTGTGGGTGAAGGCGCAGATGATAGCTTGTCTCAACTTTCTGTTCAGGAGCTCAAACAGAAGGTGAACGCTTATTAAAATAATTGCACCTGTTTCAAAGAGCAATAGTTTATCTCTGACTTGTACCTTATTTTTCCCTGAAGTTGCTAATTACATGCACAATGTGCAAAATTTAAGAAAGGTTTGATTAACGTGCTAACGAATGACAGCCATTTGTTTTGTAGGTGTTGGATCTGCAGGATTGTGTGGACGGACTCCAAAGTTCAAACAGTGAGCTACAGAGCAGGCTGTCACAAGTGGAGAAGTCAGAGCGTGATGCTTGTGAACAGGAGGGCAAAGATCTGACTAGCAGAAGCCAATGCAAACAGGTTAGAAGCCTCAAAGGACAGCTGCAAATGGACCAAGTTAAATGTGAAGTTGTGATGTCAGTCTTTTACAAAACTGTTGACAGACTATTGTTAAAATTACTTTAATCATGAGTCATTATCTAACATCCACCTTGATTAGCTCCTTTTTACCCTTTTGACCTACATCTTAACGCTGCTCTTTTAGCTAGTGGTAGAACTACTTGTCTCGTTTCTCTGCATTTATACAAGAAACAGTCCTCTTTCTCCATCCTTCTTTTTCCTAATCAGTCCCTGTTTTTCTTATCTCTGTGTCCCATAAATCGGTCTCTCTTCGCCATGCTACATTAGACACATCATGCCATTCTGCTGTTGCTGTGCAGTGTTTTATGGATTCTGTTCCCTCTTTAAGTTTTCTTTTACCGAGCCATGTGTGTCATACTCGCCTTCCATCCCATTACTCTAACAGCTTGAGAAGACGCATGAGATGCAACCACTGGCTCACAGTAACAGGGTACGTCTTCCTGATCAGGATAAGGAGAGCCAAACAAACATGGACACAGAAGAGGTATAAAATGTTTGTTTTTTATTGGTTTAATACCTAAAGTACTATCTGAAAATCTTAATAAACAATGTTATTTAAATAGAATTGTAAGTTATCTTCTTTTGTGCATGCCTTATGATAATTTAAACTTTTATTTTTAGATGACAGCTGCAAAACTGTTGCCTAATGACGGCAAGGACAGTTGGTATTGCCAGAGTAGAGAGCATGCTCACTCTGACACAAGCCTCATGGACACCAGAGAAAACACAGAGAGGAACACGGATGTACCGACGCTTAAATCTCTGCTGACGGATTGTGGCTCCACCTCAGTCGTGGATTTGAGGTGGGTTTTATTCTTCAGCGAAGTTCAGAACCTACTTCATAGTTTCAATTTTAACAGCAAGCTTCTTAAACTTTTGTGAAATTTTACTTATTACAGAGAGGAGCTGCTACGTCTTCGATCTGAAAATGCAAAGCTGCAGGGTGTCCTTAAGGAACAGAAATCTACGGAGTGTAAAGAAAAAGAGAGCGTAGATATTTCAGGGAACAGCAGCGATGGACAGGCTGAACTGAGAAAGAGTTTGGAAACTCTGCAAGCTGAACCTAATCACAATTTTAAGGACAGCAAACTGTTGAAGGAAAGAGCAGAAAAGTCAAATGGAAAGAATTCTGTCAGCACTGCAGAGGAGATGGATAGTCCAAAACCTCAACATCAGACACATAGCAAGAGGGCAAAGCAGCTTGTCACAAGACACAGGGTAGGTTTATACTGGTGTAAAACCTATGAAGACAATATTTTTCAATTTTACATTGCTGTTTTGCATGTTTATTCATTTGTTTGTTTCAATTGTAGACTGCTGTCAAATCTCGCCTCCCCGTGCCAGTCAGGCATAAAATGGAGGGAAGCATCAGCAGGCAGTCTGTGAGCTACGACCAGATGCAAACTGAGACACATCAGCATCTTAATTTGGATAACGTCTTTGGTTCTGATCAGGAATTGCATACTGACTCTGATTCTGCACAAGAACTCCGCACACCGCCTTCCTCCACTTTGAGATGTGCTCAAACTATCTGCAGTCCAGCAGGGTCTGACAAGGGATCTGAAGCTAGAATATTAGACAATCACTCCCAGGGCGAGTCAGCTCTTCTTACTCAGCTTGAACTTCTCCACCAGGAGTGTCAGGAAAAGGAGGTCCTTATCAACAAGATGAGCAAGCAGCTTACTGATTTAGAAGAGCTCCATGCTCAGCTTCAGGAAAAGGAGAGTCTGAATTTCCAGTATACAAAGGCTTTACAGGCTGCACAGTCCACCATCGCTTACCTGACGGCCTGCAGTTTGGATAACCAGGGGGGACTGGGTTCACATGCAGGTTTAGGTGCTGTGGATTCTGTTGCTGACCTCCACAATAGATGCATGGAGTTGCAGAAAGCCCTACAAGAGAAGGAGGAGCTTAACAACCATCTTATTGAGCTTCTGAACATGGCGGAGAAAGCCATCACCTCCTCTCACAGCCAAAGTTTAAACCCAGAAGCTAGAGATCTTTGCTTACAAATAGAGAGTGCTTTACATCAGGTAAATGCATCTTCAGACACAGATAGCCCAAGAAATATCTTTAGCTATTCTGAGGAATCTCTGCATGAACTGCAGCGACATGCGGACTCTTTGCAAAAGGCTCTTTTGGAACAGAGTAGGTTCAATGCAGAGCTTCAGGAACAGCTGAGGGCTGCAAATTCTGCTGCACAATTGGGCCACATCAGTAACAGTGTTCCTCTAAATGACACCATCTCACGGCAGAGAGCAGCAACAGAAGAGTCGATTGAAGAAGAAGCGGCTGAGGAACACCCTGGTACAACAGGAGGTTTTGATAATGCTACTTTAAATCAGGAGTTAAGCTTTTTAATGAACTGCTTCAGTGCAGCAGAGTCTACTGTGTCCTCTTTAGCAGCTCACTGTGATAATGTAGGCTCGTTGACACTTGACAAACCAGTGGAAATCAGCCCTGACCTGCAAACAAATTTGGACAATCTTCAGCGAGTCCTGCTGGAGCGAAGGCAGCTGGTTGAACCTACTCACCCAAAAACCAAATCTAAAGCAAGTTTCTCCTCTGCTTCAAACAAAACAGAAGGGCTGAAGCTCCATGAAGACCTCTGCCTCCTCGTCAAGATGTTCAGTGATTACTCTCAGAGGATATCTGATCTGCAGACTGCTCTGCAGGAGGAGAAGGCCCACACAAAACTGAGTGAGGGCCACAGGATGGTACAGGATGCCAAGGGATTACCACCAAATGTTAAGCTCCAACTGGAGACTTTACATAAAGCTCTGAGGGAAAAAAAGAAAACGTGTAAAACCCTGGAGGAGAAACTGGCCACTGCTCTTACCAAGACGCCCTCTCCTGAAACTGCACCAAAAGGTTAGAGAACGCTTGCTTTTGTTTGCAGCAGATGACATTTTTAATTTCGTTGTGATACTGCTAATGTGTGCATATTAAAATTTAAACTGTTCATCCGAAATAAAATAAGAAATATATAAAGCAGAGTTATACTATTTAGTATGCTTTAAATAATTTATTTCTAACGTCAAATGTATTGCTTTCAATGCCAGCTCCTGAGCAGGGTGACAAAAGCGTGCAGGTGGATTTGCAGGACCTGGGTTACGAAACCAGTGGCAAGAGTGAGAACGATAGGGAAGAGAACAGTATCACAGGTAGACAGCCTACAGGCAGACTGCATGTCTGTCTGCTGAGTGGACACTAATCTCACATGTGGACAGATCCTTTCACTCTTATGTGTGCATGAGGAGGGAACTAGGGTGTTTTCAATTGGGTCTCATAATACATGCACTTTTTTTCTGGTTTTCATCTGAGATTTCTTTTGCCCTATGCACCCAAATGGAATTTGCATTAATAAATAATTGCATGTTTCTAAGTTTTGGGATGTCTTTTGAGCACTTATTAACCTATCACTTTTGTTTCTTGTCTTATGAGTCCTACTCTGTCAGATGATTTGTTTCTGCGCATGGCAGTATCCTTATTTTTTGTGATGGATTTATTTCTTAGTCTAAAGTCTTTGTCTTCCTGTGTTGCCAGATCTAGAGGTGGGTGTGAATCACAGCTGCAGTCCGTTCAGTCTGCCTCCACTGTTCAAACATGAACAAGCCAACTTCTCTTCCACGGAACACTTGGAATCAACCTCCAGCACTCCGTACCCTAGTTCCCCAGCTCTCAGCTCAGCTAAGGTAGGCTTATTATTGGTTATTTACTGAATAATAATTTATTAATCAGTCCTAACCTTGTCTCTTTCAGTGCATGTGTTATTTGTGAGCATGTTTATAAAATCATAAAAGTCACATGTTCTAATCTGAGCTGGCTATTCATTTGAAAACGTTTAGCTTGAACAAGTCTTCTGCAAATACGGTACTCATTTTTTGAACATCAGTATTACTCTATTAAATAATATGATCATTTTGTTTTAATAACCACCTTGTGTGTTTAGGTCAGTCTGAAAGGCCTGCAGGTGTATGATGAGTTTGGTGTTTCAGAGGACCCTCTTCAGCTTCAAGCACAAGTCAGAGAGCTGAAGGTCCAGCTTGAAAACCAGACAAAACTCATCCTTCAAATGCAAAGTCTCCTGCGGAGGAACTCCCTCACCAGTGACGTGGCTGCCAACACATCGGATCTCCTCAGCATCAGGGAACAGGACAACACACAAAAAGTAAACCAAGAGAAGAGTGGGCAACTACGAAAGACAAATGAAGCAGAAAACCAGCCAGTGAAAGACAGAGCTACTCGTCTGAATTTGGACCTGGAGAAGGAGAAGACACAGAACCAAAACACGAATGAACTACAGCAAACACGCAGCGACTCCACATCACCTGCCAGGTCAACATTCTTTTCTGTGTACTGTCAAAATTAAGTAGTTTTTGCTCTCAGTTAAAGCCGCACACATTTTTGAACAATTAAATCTAACAGTTGCCGTCAAGTTTATTGAATGTTCTCTTCTCCACAGGCTGGATTCTTTGGTGCAGTCACAAGCCAAGGAGCTGTCTCAGCTGAGGCAGCAGATCAAGGAGAGCCGCAGGCTGGGAGATCTGCAGCGTAGGCAGTTGGAGGAGCTGAACAAGGCCTTCAAAGATCTGCTGCATGCCAGCGAAGTTGACGATTTCATGGGGGAGGTTATCAAAGAAAAGTTGGACAAGAGTCTGAGCCTTCTAGACAAGCTGGAGGGACGACTGGACAGAGGTTTTACACAGTTATTTATTTTTTACAGTATTCTTCAAAAAGCCAATATTTTTAATGCATCACCATTAATAACATGTTTATCTTCATACTTTGAGTTAGTATTTAGCACATTTTTGGACATGAGCATTGAATTAAAAAAAAGAAGCTTTGGCTGAGGTGATAGTTGTGTTGTGCTAAAATAACTTGAAGCTGTACCACTTCGACCCTTCTAAAATACGAGCACCAAAGAGCAGTCATTTGTAACTGTACAAACAAGTTGATGACATGTTGGTTTTTTTGTCCTGTTTAAGAGTCTCACGTGGAAAATGAGGATTCAGCAGCTCTTGAACTGTCTCACAGGTACATCAAATTCTTTCACACTTTTTATTTATTTCTCTGTTTTTTGGGGGATTTTTTGCATGTTTTTGCTTAGAAATGCAAATACCTAAAATGTTTAGAACACTTCACCTTCATATTTAGGAACTGTTTAGTGATTTCAATATAAATGCCTTTACACTTAAAGCAGTAGTTCCAACACAATGTTATTCTTCACAAATCTGCACCTTGCTAACTGTATCTAGAATTACTTTTTGTTCAGAAAAGAGAGATGTTTCACTTTACTTTTATTTGATGGTTTATTCGATTATTTGGGTCTGATTTTGTTGCTTATGTGCACAAATCTGGCAGATTTGTTGCAGGTCTAAACACCAACAAAGCCTAATATAATGTTTGACTTTGGGTTGAGTAAACACATTTTATTTCCTCCGTGCCCTTGTTCCCCCTCTTAATGCTAAGTTAACCAGCCATTAATAACTGTTACCTAACATGTTACCTAACAGGTAACATGTTACCTAAATATCACATTATTACTTCAGTGATGTGAATATTGTGCATGGCATGAGCATTTAGTTTTTTGTAATACTTGAAAAATGATTGAAGAAAATCGTAATATGATGAGCTTTTATCACTCTGATGTGTTGAGCTCTAGTAATTTCTGTTTTTAAAGTTAATGTCAAATATTAGTGTTTCTATGCTCTGTTTTAAACTATTTGTGTTACCATTCAGGTGATGCTAGATGATAGTATTGATGTTGGTCTCATAAAAAAAAGTTTTCCTGTGAGCTTCTTGCCTTATCTAAGCTGTTTGTGTGGTTGTTTTTGTAATGACGTACTGCTGTTGACCTAGTTTCATCTGTCAGCTTTTTTGATTTTGTACCACTACTACACACTGTGTCGTGTAATCTTTTCATCACCCCAGCTTCAAGGTCCAAGTCTCAAATCAAGGTCAAATAATATATAAGGTATTTCTTGTGTGGGCCATTGCTATAGATTTATGTATTGCTGTTTATTAGTTTGTTGATGTGCATATAATGGGCCGTATGCGGTACTCTTGTTAAAACTACACTAGTTTACTATCAAATCAGAAACTGAAGATTTTTTTTAACAATTAGCACTCAGTGTGTGCAAGGCAGTCTGTCTGGAGAATCATGTAGGATTTGTGGTGAAGCAATTAATCTGGTCAGTGGTTCCAGACTTATTTTCACATGCTAAATGGAAGCGGTTCAGTGCAAAAGCTGAATGAAAACTAGGCCTGTCGCAATAAACCAATCAATTAATCTCATAATTGAACATTTTCAACCTCATTTTCGTTTATCGGCTTTATCGGTTCTTCGTGTCTCTCTCTTTCTACTGAAGACACTGGATGACAAAAAGCTCAACTCCGGTGCTCTTCACTGACCCCTCCCTTTCTCTTTAAAATCAATTTTAACCGTACAAAATCACGTTTTTGAAAGCAGCTAAGTTGAGAAGCTAAGCTACGGTCTAAGATAACAGGTCGACCTCAGGGAATAAACCTCTGTCTTGTTGTCTTGTTGAAGCTCCAAAATTCACGGTTGAAACCCGTGCCTTTGTCTAAAAAGTTATTTTTCTCTGCAAAAAGTAGCTGAGAACTCGTTTACTGATTTTTTTTTTTTAATTAAAAACTTTTTGTGAAAAATGCTATGCTAAATAGCTCACTGAGCAGACCATTTTGAGAACCCGAGAGACAGCTCATGTCACGTCAAGTGGCCTCCCTCCCATTTTTCTTAAAGAGACACGCTGCTCGCTCCCTCACTATCTATCTTTCGGTTCAAACAGTCTTATAATGCCATCCGGTGGTCAACAAAAGATACTACACACAAAAATCAACCAACATTTCTTCTTAAATTTGACAATAATTAGTAATTATTGTCAAATTTCAAACAATATTATCATTTATCACAATAATTTCTGAGACAATTAATTGCCCAGCAAAATTTATTATCGTGACAGGCCTAGTGAAAGCAGGGTTGTTGGTTTGAACAGTGAGCTGCACACATCACCTCCCAGTTGACACGTAAACTCTGACTCAGCTCTGTTATTTCTTTGATTCCTACTTCATATGTGTATCAGCTGTGATCAACTTCAGCTCCGTTTTTCTGCCTCTGCACTTTTAAGTATAGTACTGATGCACATACAAAAGTTGTTAACGGTTTGAAGACTAATATGAGAAGGGTCAAGCTAACTGATGCTCAGAATAAAAATAAATAAAAAGATTTATATTGTTTGCATTTAGAAATACTCAAATTAGAAGTTTCAGTTTGAGTACTTCATACAATGTCATTTCAGAGTTGATCAGTGTGATAAACATTAACACATTATTACTGTTGGCAACAGTCTCAGCGAGCTTCAGCAGGCATCTCACTCAGTTCTCTCCAATGAGGAGAACATGAACGACCCTCCTGATAGCCTGTCTAGAATCCAGCAGGAGATAGATTTCCTGCGTCTGGAGTTGGAGGGTGAGAGAGAGCTGCAACATCAGCACATCAGCCTCCTCGTCCAGCAAAACCTCCACCTGGCTGAAAGCACCAGGGAGCAGCTGGACCTGTGAGTGGGTTTGACCCCGACAGACAGCGTGACGTTTGCTGTGCTCTAAACTTCCAGCTGTAGGTTTCCACCAAAGTCATCTGAAAACGCTTCTTTTAGAAATAGTTTTTCTTGACTTCTCATGTCTTTTGAGTTTCTTTTTTTTTTTTCTTTATGGATGGTGCTTTTACTCTTCTGTCAAGATGATGAGTTTGGCATGTTGTGGTTGAGGATCTTAACACACTGGTATTCAAGTGTCTCATTTCTTCTCCTCTTAGGTTGGCTAAAGAGCTGCAGGAGAAGAACAGACTCATCCAGAGCCTGCAGAGTCAGATCAGAAGCAGAAGTCCCAGCAGCCACCACAGCTCTCACTCTGATCTGTTCCACTCAGACATGTCTTCGTCCTGTCACAGCAGCCCCTCCACACAAGGTGGCAGTCGAGCACACAGTAAGATCCATTCATCCATCCATCCATTATCTTTACCTGCTTCTTCCTTTTCAAGTCACGGGGGTCACTGGTGCTCATGTCCAGCAGTCACTGTGCGAGAGGCAGGGGACCCTGGACAGGTCGCAAGTCCATCACAGGGACACAGAGATTAACGATGCAGTTATTATTAAATATATTCCTAATCTTGGAATTATTTGTGTGTCTGAGAACAAAGTTAAATTATTAGTGGGAGTCTAGATGAACTCAGTTTGCTTTATCAAAGCTTTTGTCACAGCCACTCTAGTTGGTGCCTATAACAGCACTTATTTTACACTCAGCTGTAGCACTGGAGCGTCATGCAGGACAATCAACCCAGCCAAGGACGAAGCAGGTGTCCAGTTTCGATGCACCTCCACTTAAAGTTGCATTATTCAGTGGTGCCTATCCTGTTCTGCCCCTCAAATTGTATTTCCCTGTGGAAAGGTACAGCAAAGGGTATAAGAGTTGTATAAAGCTTGTCTAATGCCTGGATGTGGACTCAAAACGTACCTGTTGCTTTTGAACGTTTCAGTGGTTAAACATTTTCAGTTCCAATCAAAAAATGAACATTATCTATTTTTAATTTGGGGTTCTGTGGATTGAGTGATTCTGAGTAGTAGTTAATGACAAAATGGCTCTTTCATTCATTAAAAGTTTACTAAATAAAAGATGTTCAGACTTAATAAAAATACGATCAGTTTAAGTTAATTAGTCAAATTTAATTAATTGTCTTCTTGTTCCTGCTCAGGCCAGCAGAACTACACTTACAGGATAGGAGCAGCTGACCCTCCTGTAGGAGGAGCTCAGGAAAAAGTTGTGTCTGACCACATCAACAATGCCAGCAGACTGCAAGACCTTCAGAGGGAGAACGGACTCCTGCAGGAGCAGCTTAGAAGCAGGGAGGAGCTCAACGCCACCCTACGCAGTGAACTAGAACTGCATCGCTCAATTATGGCCCAGGCCAGTTCTCACCACCAGGAGCAGGAGCAGGGCCATGACCAGGAGGTCTCAGGGCCTCAAACAGGAGCACAGAAACAAGACGGAGACATCAGCTCCCCACAGACAGCTGGAGAACAGCCTCACATGATGAATTCAGGTAATTACATGTCATTAATAGGTTGATTTGTATTGTGATAGTGTTTGATTGTGCATTTCATTTGGCCTTTGTGCACGTTTCTATTAGACCTGCTGGCAGAACATTTGCAGGAAATCAGAGCTTTACGACAACGTCTCGAAGAAAGCATTCGCACCAACGACTGCCTGAGGGAACAGTTGGAGAGGAGGCTGGCTGAGGTGGAGAAAGACCCAGGTCTGCATTTAACACAACCGTTTTATTCTATTTTTAAACTCTGTGCATATGAATTCTGTTTTCTCTCATCCACTGTAGTCATGCCCTTGACTGTTGACTGACAAACATGTCTGTGCTGTTTTTAATTTAGCAGCCACAAACATTTTTATTCACGGCAATGACGAGCAGGGCCAGCTGGTTAACGAGGTGCGATATCTCTGGGAACAAAATCAAACCCTAAAGGAACAGCTCAGCGTAGGATCTCGAGGTAACACATTTGACTAGAACTGCAAACATTTATGGCCCCTAAATGTATGTTCCCCCCTTCACCCTTGTCCTCCCCACCAATCCTTCAAGGACCTATCAAACTACTGCCTTGTAGATTCAAAAGCCATAACCTTGTTCTTGATAATGAGCAAAATGTTTACAACCAATTATATGTTTAAGTTTTCACTATTTTATCGTAAAATAACACATGTTTCAGTGGTATGTAAACATTTACTTTACAACTTTATTCCCTTCAGACAAGCAGAAAGAGAATGAGAAGCTCCGGGAGACTCTGGCCAGGCGGACGGCCAAACTGGAGCAGAGCAGGAAGGAGTGTGAAGCTCTGAAACAGGAAAACGTCCGACTGCAGGAGAGACTGGAGCACTGCAGCCAGGAAAACTCACTGCTGCAGAATTCTTTACACTCCAGAAAAGAGGAGTTGCAAAGGTGCGCACACATTCACAATGATTCACAGTTATTCCACAGCAAACTGTTCATGGAGCATGCAGCTCTGAATATTTCCTTCTTCAGAGCTGTTCTCTTGTGCAACCTGAAACTACACACAGCTACTAATTACCAACCTTACCAATCTGAAGAGTCATTATTTCCATTATTCCAAAGCACTGTGACTTTGAAATGTGACTCTGTCAAAGGAACTCATTGAAGGCCTCATATATGCACACACACACACACACACACACACACACACACACACACACACTAATGGGAGTGTGTGACCTTTTGCTCAAGTCCTACTGACACAGTTGAGTGAGGCTGCAACTCAAAACCAGGATTCTGGTTTACTATCAAATAGCTTCCCCTCTCCCTTTCATCGTATCGCACCTGAATGTATTCGTGTGTTTCGGGGGGTGGGGGTGGAGGGGTCTTTGTGTAAATATTTCATGTTGTAAGCAAGTTTTTTTTTGTTTATTATTTGTCAAGGATAAATGGAGCGAGAGATCGATAGGCGGATAGGTGCGGTGTCTGCAGTGAAGCGGGTGCTGTACCGGTCTGTCATGGTGAAGAGAGAGCTGAGTCAAAAGGCGAAGCTCTCACTTTACTGGTTGATCTACGTTCCCACCCTCATCTATGGTTAGGATTACTCCTGGACGCCTCCCTGGTGAGGTGTTCCAGACACGTCCCACCAGGAGGAGACCCA
>NC_056515.1:23442168-23544804 GCF_014905685.2 Nematolebias whitei
GAGCTTCTGTCAGAGATCAAACATCTGAGGCTGCAGCTGGAGAGGAGCATCCAGACCAACACAGCTCTGCGACAAAAACTGGAGGAGCAGCTGCTCCGAGGACCCAACCGTTCTGAGACTATCAACATCAACTACCTGCTGTCCTCTCCAGGTGAACTCAAGGCACAGCCATGTGTGCTCGTGATCTTTAATGCACAAGCCTCTGTGCTGATTTTTACATTTGTTCCAGATGAAGGGGGCAGGTCACCTGGCCGTGAAGCCTGTGATCCTCTACGTCACTCATTCCAGAGTCACCATGAACACACAAGTGTCCTCCACGGTGAGTCAACCTGCTCAGCATTGATATGACGCCTCTTTATTTTATTGTACACCTATGTGAAAACATCTTGACGTGCTTGAATCTTCTCAGATGTGGAGCACTACACTCGGTCAGAGGTGGATGGTTCAGTCTGCAGCAGCTCTGGTGACAGCATCTCTGCTGCTCCCTCTCGGCTCGTCCCTGGTCACCGGATGTGGGCCAATCGCAACGGACGCCACATTCTGGGTCTGATTGAAGACTACAACGCCCTCCGCAAGCAGATCTCAGACGGTCGTAAACTGTCGCACAGCATGGACACTCAGCTGCAGGAGTGTCTGCACATTTTCAGACAGCAGAGCTCTGATGACAAGGTACCAACAACATCCTCGTGCTTAAAGCTGCACTAATTAATGAGCTTCAACAAACAACATCGTGTACATTTTTATAGGTAATAGAAAGGCAACATCTGAAAAGTTTATCCAGCAGCTCAAACACCATGCAGCAAGTGTTAGAGGAGGCTGGCCGACTGCTCAAACTGCTGTGGAGAATCTCTCTGCCAGCTGGTTACACAGAGGGAGGCGGCAGCAACAACCAGCAGGTAGGCACAAAAACTCAACCACAAATTGTGAATACCATCACTAATCAAGTGCTTAAAGACCCGAACCTTTTCTGTTTACCTCTAAATCAGGATGAGCTGCTGAAAAACGAGATAACCAGACTGAAGAACAGGCTGTCGCAGCAGGAGAGGATGCTGAGCGGAGCTGTTAAACGTCTGCGTACCACCAACCAGCTCAAAGAGGGAATGGAGAAAGTCATCATTGACCAGTGTACGATGAAATTCCTCCACTTCTAGTTTGTTTTAATTGTAGATTTAAAGCGAAAGTTCTTTCTCTGTTTAGTTTCTCAAAAGGAGAATCTCATCTGCTTTATATTGTTACAATTTGTTTATTACATAAACAGTCAATATTAACTGATTTGACTTAATATATTGTACCTTTAAGGAAAATAATGGTTTATTTTTCCCGCTATGCAGTGTCTTTAACCCATGGAGTGTTGAAGAAAGCCAGGGGGAATTTAGAGGTAAGTCTACCCAGAGATGTGACTCACCTGTAAGATGGCACAGTAATGTTCTTATCCACAGTAGTAAATTATCCTTCAGTAAATCGTTCTTTTTTCTTATGTTCCTCTTTTTTATTTAAAAAAATAGACAAATTATTATAGCCTCTTTGGTCTGAAAGGCCTGTCTGGAGGACCAGGCGAAGGTTAGTGTGGGAGGATGCATGAGTTTCCTGAGCTCTTACATGAAGTGGAAACATAGAGATACAGCTCTAAACCTTTTTTGGGCAAAATCCAGGAAAGTACCAGTACTATTGTCTCTAAGGCCCTGTTCAGACCTGACACTAAACCATCCTGAATGATCTCAGTTCTAAGTGCAAAGAAATCTCTATTGAGATGTGTAAAGATCTGTCCATAGATTTCATACCGAGCTTATGTATGTAGTGTTGCAGATGCAGTATGAAAGAACCAAAGGAACATAATTTATGACTTTACAGAATTCTGTAATCACTAAAAACTCAGCAGAGACAAAAACATTAAGAAGTGTTCAACCTTATGATTGTTCACTGGCAGGCTGAGCTGTTTTCCACACATCACTGAACACGAACAAACTCGTTGCATAACACTGGAGCGCTCAGATTCTTATAAGGTGAAGTGTTTTGTGCTCTGTTCAGGCTTCACTTCCTAGAAAATCATAAAGAAAATCAGCATATCGCCCCAAAAGCTGTTAATTTTAGATTGATATCATATTTTTTTAGTTTTTATCAAGGCAATGCCTGCTTCTAGTGTGAAATCAGTTGTAAGGAGTCCTCCTTCACTTTTTGTTACAGAACAAAATGAGTGTTCCACATTTTTAACTCCATCCGTTTAAATTCATCCTGAAGGATTTCACATCTGTATTCAGAACTGTTTACATGTGATCTGATCATCCAGAACATGATAGTCCAGGTCTGAATGGGGCCCAATTCAGACAATTTAAACTGGATTTAGTAAAGATCTGATTTGTGATGCATGAAGAAACATTTTCACACACAAAAAAAAAAAGACATTTTTCCAACTATGCTCGTTTGCCAATTTCTCCTCTGTAAGCTACATTTTAGGGTAAGCAAAAAAAAAAAAAAAAGTTACTTTCTTCACAAAAAGTGTCAAATGTGAAACTTTTTCATTATGCAAGCTTGCATAATGCATAAATATTCAACTTTGGCCTAAAGTGGAATATTTATTTTCCTGTTGGTTACCTAACAGCGCTGAAGTCTGGTAATAACAAGATTCAGTGAAAATATCAGATATGCATCAGCTGCAGGAGGACAACTTATTCTTTTTTCTCAACTTTTGCAGTATAAAGCTAATAATAGTAATGATAAAGCTAATATATTTGACTGGTCAGCTTTGAAAATGGCAGCAGGTGGATTTAGTGCTTCACTTTACCTAACAATTATCTTATTCTCAGCAAGGTTAGAGTACATTGATCCAAATGTCAAATCTTTTCTGAAACATGCCACATGCATGCATATTTTTTGTGGTCTGTTATCCTGTGTTTGTGCTCAAAGTTGTGCAGTAATCTTTATATCCAGTGTTACGACCCACCGTCCACCTGTTTTTCAGGAGGTCCCGGTCAATGGCCATTAATGGACATGAAGTTCACGCAGCCCGAGTAGACAAGTTTCTCCATTTCTACAAACTGAAGGAAGAATCGTCAGATCTTCACAGCGATGCATCTTTGCATTGCTGCTACTAAACCTTCAGGTTTAACACCCAGTCCTGCCTGTATTAATGTTGCTTCTTAAACATGTTCCTGCCCTGCTGTAAAATTGTCACTTTGTCCTAAAAAACAAAGCCTTTTGTAACCTAATTGCACATCAACTGCCTTTAATTTAGTTTTGGTACTACAGTTGTAAAAAAAAGTTTATTTTGAATGAAAAATACTTTTGTAAATAGAAATCCATGCAATTTAAATATTTTCCTCTATTCTTTTATAAACTGCATATAAGAATATGAAAATGTATTTTATTACAAGTTTTTAACTAGTTTTCACCCTTTGTATAAGATGGTTTAGAGCTAATGTGAAGAATTATGTTCAAATGCAGTAAAGACACATGGTCAATCCAGCAGTCTGCAGCATTTTTTATTAAAAGAAAAACAACCTTGACTGATACAAAAGTCCCTTTTATTAGCATAAAATTTATCCTAAAGTACAAATCTTGGCCATCACTTCAGAATGTGAACTGAATAACAAAATCAAAAATAATTCAGGTCAAGACTTGGAGGAGAAAAGGAAAAGAGTAACAGCTTTACAACATCAACCTTATCAGTTGTTCAAAGTTTATACTTAAGGAGCACTTGAAATCTTTCTGGTTGTCATGGTAACCTATAAAACTAGGTCTGAAACAGTGGACCACAGTCAGTGACTGATGAAGACCAGCACTGAAATCTGTGGTCTCAGCTCTTCGTCGATAGTAAACCTGTCAGGCAGCTTCTTAAGAATGTTTTAAACACGTTGGTTCCGTTTCAATTTAGTTTTTACAAAATTAGAATCAAGTGTTCAATTTTTTGACACCCATTAACGTTTTACAATATACTACTAATACTAGAATAAACACTCAAAGTCAAACGTATGTGTGTGTGTAATCTACAGGTATGAAATGCAAGTTGTTTTGTTTACAGGAGAAGATTTTAAAAGTAAAAAGTTGATATTTTTATGACGTGGGGGTTTGGGAACCCACATTTATCTTTGCACAAGTCTGACGAAGGCCTGGACGAGCTGGATGATGGGCTCCTGGCCCTCGTGGCTCGCCTTTGACCCGGATGCGGAGGGTTTGGACTGAATGGAGGGGAGGCCACTGGCTGGAGATAATGGCGACCCCCTGCGTAAGTGACGGCACAGGCTGGAAAGGAGAGTACTCTACAAAGGAAAACATGAAGATGATTTAAAATTTATCGTCTCTTTGAAATACTGCTCCACAATTTCTATACACAGGGTTGCATAAAAAAAAAGTAACACTCACTAACACTTTATTATAAATGTAATATTTTCTTAGTCTAGATGAAACGAGATTAGCACAACTTTAATATTCTGTTTTAAATAATCATAAGATGAACATCTTGTTTTGTGTTGATCAGACTCTCACAAATAAACTAAACAATTTACAGCTGAAACAACTTTACTTTCTTTTTTATAATACTCCAAATACTGCAGCACACCTGGCAAGATAAATAGTGACAAAAGATTTATACAATAGTTTCTCGCTACTTCGCAGTTTGTTTATCGTGGACTTACTCTATCGCGGTTTTTCAAGATAAGATTGGACATGACACACAACTGGCTGATGGATGAGCCGCACGATGGGCATGGAGTTTTTATTTGAAATAAATTATTTGAAATTATTTAGCACCTGCTGAACATTTGTGCAGCCGAGAGCTGCAGAACAATCTTCCTCCTGCACCTTTGTGCAGCCCACACTGCAGGATAAACTTCCTGCTGCAGCCGATCAGCTGTTCTCCGTGCAGAGCGGAGAAGTGGGCGTGGCCAAGTGTGCTTGCAGGTGGCAAAGAGCGGAGGAGGCAGAGAGCTGAAATCATGACATTCTGTGCTCAGTGCGTTTAGAAACATTGCTTAGAATATTGCAAGAGCGTGGGAAGGGTTATAAATGAGGGACTATTGTAATTCACTTTTAAGTAGCTCTGATTTATTTCTAACGTAAATCTGAATAAATGGAACTTGGGCACATCTAATTTATTGTACTAAAATTCTTATTATTCCCTACAACAAAAGCAATGTCATCTTAAGTGGGACGGCTGTGGTGCAGTGGTAGAGCAGCAGACTTGGGACTTGAGCAAGACACCCAATCCATAATTGCTCCCCGGAAGCTTACGTAGCTGCCCACTGCTCCACCTGGGTGTATCTCAGGTGTGATGGGTTAAATGCAGAGAACTAATTTCATCATTGTATAGAAACAATGATGACAACACATAGCACTTTCACTCAGTATTTTATTAGGTATTGTTGCTGTTTTACTTGGTTTCAGGATGAGTGGAGTTCTGTGTTAGAAAGCTAGACGTATTACTGCTCGTTTGTTACACCTGTTGGCTGCGCTGTCAAAACATTGACCAGACTCTCTCTTTACGAGCTTCATCAGCTCAAATGAGTGGATTAGAGATCTCACCAGCTCAGAGCTGAGCTCCTGCTTCAGCCTCTGTTTGTCTCGAGGGAGGAAGGAGGAATCTTTGAGACATCGAACAGCCTGAGAGATCAGCACGTAGAAGCAGTTCTCCATGGTGAACATCAGCAATGACCTGAAAAAGAGAAAATCAAAGTCAACATTCATTCAAACGTTTTCCTTTAAAATAAAGTGATCAAAGTCCAGTGAAGGTGTCAGGATTTACTCACTTTAGAGCCTGGATCTCCTCTGATGAAGCCAGGGAAGTTATGCTCACAGACGCTGGCTCCTTCTTCTTCTCTATCTGTAAATAAACACCATTAAGCAATCCTAAATCTACTGTAGGAATTATATATTTTTATATTTAAGCTTTACCTCGCTCAGCATGCTCAGAGCCACATTAATGGTGGCCAGCAGGGTCCCAAATGATGGGGCTACATCAGGGTCAAAAGCAGGGGTTGTGAAGCTGAGCACAAACAGGGTCCTGTACTCAGTCAGGTCCATACACTGACACACAAACACAATCAGTATTTTACTCGTTTGTTCCTGTGTTAAAAACTTTGCATAATAACCAACATGACAAGAAGAGGTGTGATCTGAGCAGTCTGACCTGGTCCAGGAGTATCTGGCAGCAGTCTGGAGTGAAGTGCTGCAGAGTGGCCAGAGTTTTACTGAGGATCTTTAGAAGGCTGCACTGTACGGTCAGCAGGGCCTTCTGCTCGGCCTCTTCTCTTTCCCCCACTCCTGCTGCATCTTTAGTCAGGTCCTGAGGAGGCCGCTGTGCCCTAGGTAGAGGACCAGGGGGCAGCGCCTCACCATTCTTCACCTTAAAACAAACAGTTATGATGCTACAGTATTTATAAGCATCAGGAGTTGTTTTTTTTTAATCAAGATGTCTGACCTGTAGATAATGATGGAGCATCTTTTTACTGTGGAGCAGGTATGTGCAGGTCTGGCACAGGTAACACAGGTTTACCTGCACAGCAAAGGTGAGGAAACGCGCATAAGAAAACTAAACCGCAGCTTTGTTTCTTTTGATAACGGCGTTTCCTTTCAGACTTACCTGCACATCTCTGAGCAGATTAGGCAGGTGAAACTGCCACTCCTTACAGAAGCTGGAGAGCTGCAGAAGGAATCCAACTGTGTGATCCGCCTCGTCCAGACAGGCCAGGCTCTGCACTGTTCGAACCGCGTTCAGACACTGAGCAGAGGGGAAAGATACACTTTGAGTTTGTTTTTCCACTGGTCACAATATTTCTGGGTTGTACAAAACCATGGACTTGAACTGAGAGTAAATTAACAAATAAAAAGTTTAAAAAATACATTGCAAATATATGGATTAGAACTATAAGATCTAATGGGTTTGAAATCACTGAAAAAAATATATATATTTTTTTACTGTACAGTGAATTTTAATTGGAGGTTATCGTTTCAAGCACCATATTGTTTGCCCTTTAATTTGCGGGTTTTTTTTTGCATAATTTACATGTCCAGCGACGTATACACCGGAGCGACATATTTATGGATTTTTCCCATATTTACAAACCAATTTTTGGCTGAGATCTGACCGTTTTCATTCATTCTGACTGAAAATATTGAACACTACCATTTTAAGCTGCTAGATGGCACTTGAGAAGTATGGCATGCCGTTGTGTCGTAGTAGGAAAAAGTGTCTATTAATGACACAATCGGCTTGCCATAGCCTGCCATCTTCGTTCTGCTCGCTTTAAGCAACAGTCAAATCAGATTCATTTCGCTGCGCCGCCCCGGTGTAATGCAGCTGATTTGACCATCGAAGTGCATTTATTAAGTAAAAGTTAGACTGAGACACACCTTTACTATAATGTCGACCAAACAAATAATTGTTTTTAAGTGTTAATCTTGTTAAATTCTTGTTAAAGTTCTCCCGTGCACGCTCCCGCAGCCGCCATTTGGCAGCCAGTCGATTTTTGACACAACACCGGCCCACGTTTCCAGGTCGTTAGCGGTAACGTGGAACAAATGCGACTTATACGGCAAAACGACGTATTTATGGATTTTTACACTTTAGACATATTTGGACTGATGCGACTTATAGGACGGTGCGACGTGTACGGTAGGAAATGCAGTAAAGATAATTTTAAGAGAGAAAAATTCTGTTTGAATTAATTTGCCTAACAGGAGTCTTACGAAAAACCAAATTCAAAAGCAGTGGTATTTTCCGTCACAGCACCCTTTTTGTGTTTGCAGTAATACCTGCAATATACGTTCCTGATGAACTCCGACGAAGTCCAGGGCTTCGTCGATGAAGTTGTAACGCAGAGTCTTGAGAAGACTCTCCATTAAAGACATGCAGAGGCGATACACACCCGGCCAGCAGGCGGAGTCCTGGGACTTCCGAGAGAAACTCTGCTCGACGACATGAATACACTTTTGTTCAATCATATTAATGCAGCGTATGCATGAATAAAGTCACAGCTGCTACATCAAACACAGAAAATACAAAGTAACCGCAACAATACTGTTTATTTTACCTGTGATGCACCATTTGACGAGACCTCATACACACTCAGAAGAGGGAGGCAGATAGCTTGGATGACTCCAGCTCCAGCAACAGCTGCTGCCCCCTGAAAGAACAAAGACGAGTAAAATATTTGATTCATATAGATTAAAAAAAAAGATTTAATTAAATCGTGAAGGAAGACTTGTTTGTTTTTACCTGTGGAGTTCGAGCTAGTGTGAGCAGCAGATGAAGAGCAGCCTCGGTGAAATAAAGGTTTTGTTTGGAACGAAGGCTGAGCTCCACCGCGCTCAGCACCGAGGGCAAGACTGGAACCTTCCTCATCACCGACACCCAGTGCTCACCATCCTCATCGGAGCGACACAGCTCCTTGGCTAAGTGGAGCGCTAAAACACACACCTGATAATAAAAAGAACAAGTGGTGGGAAGGTAATTTAGAATGAACTGAACGTGAAGCTATGGGCACTCCTCAGGCTATGTCACAAGTTTATTTTGATTAGGTTTTACAGATGTTTTGAGTAATTAGTCAAATTTTAAATTAAAGACAAAAATAGAAGATATCAATTAAATATTTTCCTCTTTATTGTTGATAATTTACAATAAAAAACTAATGTTGGTATTTAGAAATATTTAAAATACTAGAATTAAACTTTGAAAATAGGAATTTGAAGCAATCTTACATTTCTAGACAAAAGAAATATTTTGAATAAAATCTGCTCATCACTGCCTCCTTGCTTTGCTTACCCCGTCTCTCTGGTCCTTATGTAGACCCCGAGGAGAATCTGTCTCCATGCTGTCCTCGTTCTCCACCGTGTCTTCCATCTGTCTCATGTGACGAGTGCTGTCGATGAGAGCCAGCGCCTCCTCTTTAACCGTCTCACACACGGACAGCAACAGCTGGGGCAGCTGGGAAATATCTCCACCTAGTTTACAATCCAAAAGTCAAATCAATCACTGAAGCGTTTGTTTCAAACATGAAGAAAAAAATGAAATAAATTCATGTTTCCTACCATTGAGTCCCTGAATTTGCAGCACAGAAATGAGTGCAGAGAAGATTTTGGCTTTGGTCTTCTCCATCATCTGCTGGTCAGCTTGTAAGACACTTTCCAGGATGAGGGAGAGAGGAGCTGCCACTACAACACTGCAGACAGGACGGTCCATCAGAGAACAAGACTCGACGAGAAAAATGATGCTTCCCGATCGAAAGCATAACACAGACCTTTTCCACTGTTTGAGCAGGATGAGCAGCAGCGTAGCCATCATGGATCCGAGACGGAGACAAGGCACAGACGTCGGTGTGGTCAGCTAAAAAAGACGAGGTGGGGAGTAGTAGAAACGATAACACATTAAAAAATTTAATTTAAAAAGCATAAGAAGCCATAAATTACATGGTGCGTTTAATTTAATAACTTACAACTGCTTTAGTCCCATCCAGGACATCCATAAAAAGTTTCATCTTGGTGGAGTCGTCAGTCAGGTGCATCACATCGGCCTGAGATCAGTATCAGATTAAAACAAAGTTCATATTTGCTCAGTATATTTCTTAGTATGACATTTGTCAAATAAACTCTAACACAAGCTCGTAAATGTGAAAAATTTAATATTATGTTCATCTAAATTTGTCCCAAAATTCAAATTACAATCAATATTTGCAGTTTTATTGACTGCATAATGTACAAACGGCAAAAAAAAAAAAAAAAGAACTTCAAAGGTGATGAAAGCTTGGTTTAGTTTTATGAACAGAGCTGGAAACTGGTTCAAATATTTTTAGGAAGTAAACAAAAGGATATCCTGCATCCACAAAATGTCTAAACTGCTGAATTAACTGTGACATACGTGGCTGGTGGAGAGTATCAGCAGCATCCGCCATGCAGAGATCAACATCTGTGTCTCTGAGAAGTAGCAGATGCCCTCCTCCTCGGACTCCGCCACATGACACACCAGCGACTTGACATACTGGGACCAGTACTCATAGCGCCGTGCGTTAGAAAACTTTTGAAGCCCATCTTTCAGAGACTGCTCCAGAGAACCGCTGCAGCAACCCACACAGAGGAAATATCAGTACAAGATCTGTGTATTTCTAGTCAAAAACACAAATGTGGGCTGTAAATCTACCTGACAACATAGTAAATCTCCAGGCCAATAATTTTCATGACGAATGCACAGGCCTCCAGGACGCAGGGCTGAGGACAAATGGCAACTCTGAGTTAATAGATCTGTTTACTAAAGTGAAAGTTGTAGCTGAAAATGAAAATCAATGAATCAATACCTCTGTGGTGTCTGAAGGAGGGATAAGGGTTCCAAAAAGAGGTGTTGATAAATTTTCCCAAAATTTTTCCCTGCAGAAAAAAAAAAAAAAAAAAAAAAAGCAGTTTCCCTCAGCATAAATCTGGATGCATTTTCAGGTTGTTGTTCAAAGAAAACACTCACTTGGTGCGCAGAACTGAGATGGCACTATCTCTGCGATCCTGCCACAGGGCCAGGAGGAAGGCCAGGGCTGCTCTGTGAAGAAGTGGGGGGCACCAGTACTTCCCCTGCTGTTTGGAGTCAATCAGATCCAACACCACGTGGAGACAGCTCCACTCACCCAGCAGGAACTCCTATGAGTTAGAACCAAATACGTTAAACCAGATGCAGCAATAATAAAATAAAAAACACGTTTCGTGAATTTCGTACCTTTGACCCTTCGCTTCCATCTTTCACTTCCAAATTGAGGAAGAGCTCAATGAGGCCTGGCTGGGTTTCCACAGCAACAGTGAGGAACTCCAAGATCATCACTTTGATCCTCATATCTTCTGTCTTACTCTGCAGCCGAGTAAGGAATGCATCCCTGATGGCTGCTGCATCACTGCCAAGGCAGGCGTACACCGACATCGGAGCCACCTGCAGTTTAACAGCAACATTTAGCAACACTTCAAGCCCACCAGGTACCACATCAATGCACTGCAGTGAGATTCTTACAGTGGCAAGCCTTTTGAGGAGCTGGATTGCAAGACGAGGTAGTGCAGGGTCATGTTTGTGGTAAATATATTTGGCCAAGACAACTATGAGGTTATTGCCGTGACCGCCGTGCTGTGTCAGCGCCTGCTCTAGGGGTGACACCGCATCAGATGGTGGCTTCAGACGAATAACGTTGTTCGTGACGGAAAAGGCCAGTTTGACTGTCTGGATCATGACCTGACCAGGACCCTCAGAGCCACAGCTGGACAGTGTCGGGAAGAACGAACAGAAAAATAAGACTGCTGAATTTACAAGAACCCATACAGCTGTAAACACTATACTGGTAAATTAAAACTAGCATGCACGCATCACTGACTGTTCACCTGCTCGGCTGTGCAGCGAGGACTAGGTCTATGGTGTCCACTCCGACTGCCATGATGTTGACGACAGCTTGTCCAGCTTCAGTGTTTGCCAGACTGTAGATGCAAAGAGACTGCAGGGTGGGAGTGCTGCACCGAGAAAGAAAACAGTCAATTCACAACCAAATATCTATTAGGTCCGAATCATATTTTATTCAGTGAAACTTTTATCACAGTACCTTTGTCAAAACATAAAATAAGAAATGTTGACAATCGTTCATCTTGTTAACAAAGAAGTAAAAACAAGCCTTACTGTATATGTTACAGAAAATTACACAAACAAATAACATTTTTGCAACAATACCTTCCATGGTCCTCTGCTTCTGGACTCAGATTGAGAATGGCATGAATCAACTCCAAAATCAGACAACCTGCAGCAATGAAGCCAGCTGTTAGTTTTTTTTTCCTAATGATGTGGAAAAATAGTAAAAAAAAATAATAATAATAATCTACCTATTCTCTCTCTGACTCCATAGGTGTTGTAGCGCCACTTATGGTATGTGGGCAGCATCTCCTTTAACACCAGCAGCACACCGGGGATCAGACCTTTGTTTTGGGTGCTGCCAAGCTGACCCTGAAATGCAGATAACATGAATGCCACCTTTTATACAACAGGACTTCAGATTAGAAGATATGCCACCTTTTACACAACAGGACTTCAGATTAGAAGATTGTGTCTTTTAAAACTGTTGCTACCTTAACCAGAGTTGTAATGAGACGAAGGAAGGCAATCGTCACTGCATACTCGCCCCTGGGCTGCTCAATCTGGACCAACAAGTTACCATAGTTTCCTGCCTTCATCCCCTCAGCACTAAGGAAAAAAACGAGCTTTGACTTCTCATAAATCACAGTTTGATATTTACCGTATTTTTCGGACTATAAGTTGCACTTAAAATCTGATTTTCTCAAAAATCAACAGTGAGCCTTATAATCCAGATATGTATGTAGGGTTATGTATTAACTTTGGTTGTGCTTACTGACCTTGAAGCGAGTTGAAGTGGTACACGGCACTCAAAAATTTGTATAGTTTTGTATCGAGTGCATGGTTTTGTATCGAGTGCATGGTTTTGTATCGAGTGCATGGTTTTGTATCGAGTGCATGGTTTTGTATCGAGTGCATGGTTTTGTATCGAGTGTATCGTTTTGTATAGAGTGCATCGTCTTGTATCGAGTGCATCGTTTTGTATAGAGTGCATCGTCTTGTATCGAGTGTATCGTTTTGTATCGAGTGCATCGTTTTGTATCGAGTGTATTGTTTTGTATTTTATGTGGTACAACTGAACAATTCTGAGAGTTACTGTGAATGAGCTGAATAAAATTTGACTTATCTGACTGTTTTGTTTCGCTTATTGCGCCTTATAGGCCGAAGAAAAACGGTACCAGGAAAAGTCAAAATCATTTTTTTGTTTGTTTACCTGATGCACTGAGACATGCTAGTTAAAGGGCTGGAGGCAAAAGGGAGGAAACCTGTGTGTTGGAGACTGGACCACAACTGAGAGTGAAAAAAAGAGAATAAAAAAAGAAAAATAAGGGAAGTGAAACTAGGATCAGACTCTCATTTCTCCTGTTTACATTACCCCTTGCACCCACCTTCACTGGCATCCTTGCAGCCAGTACAGACAAACAGTTCACACAGGAGGCAATCACATCCACTGGAGGGTTAATGACTGAAGTTAGCCTGACAGACAAAGATCCAGGTTATTAATCAAAGCTTTTTATAAACAAGCACACAAACAATGCAGTTTGATAAAGTGTTTACCTCTGCAGCAGCATGTAGATGCGTGATGTGAGAGGTAACAAACAATCGGACACAGTCCAGTCTACGCTGATGACCTTATGGATCAGATCCAGGATGGGCTTCACACGTGCACAGTGAGCTAGAACGTCTAGAACAAGAAGACAAACGCAAAACAGTTTATTAATCAGAACAGTGTGATTTTAATTAATCAAACGGGATTTTTAATAACGGGCACAGGACAGATTTTTATCAAAGCCTAAATAAACTACAATGATGAAATTTAAAAATTTAGACTTAATTTTATAAATTTTTATACAAATCTCCTGAAAGTGAAAACCTATGAATTAGCTTTGATGACATATATTGTCAACAAAGGCACCAGACTGTGACTAATGGACCGGTATTCAGATATTTTATTTACTGTGTGACTACACGTTCCAACAAAGTGTACCTTGCAACTTTATGTTCCTTTTATCTTTATTTTTATCAACTTACATCCACAGAAGCAACTATCAGATGAACACATCATCAACAATTAACGCTGGACGACTGCTCTTGTTTTAAAACACATTAATACTCAAAGTTTTCTTAATCACCAGAAAGGTTATGACTTAACATTACACTGACAACTCCGGCTAAAGTAAATAGTTAGTGGCACACAAAACGCTACACTAAAAATGATTTAGAGAAAATAAATAACTAAATAAATGTGCAGCGTAGTGTTTAATAAAACCTCGAGCATTTGACCGTTTTTTTTTGCGTACCTGCAGTTGAAACAACGTGAAGCAGCATCTCCACCTCACAGGTGAACAGAGTCCAGGCGCTGTAGGAGTAGTCCCAGCGCACCATGTAGCCCTGTTCACCCGCGATTATCACCTGGCCCAGCACCCCCTGTGGCATCCACAGGTTCGTCTGCCCTGTGCCTGATGGTTGGATTGAATGAACAGAAGGAAGATTTGTAAAGCAAAACAAACAGGGGGAAAACATTAAATTCTTTATATACATAAAATGAAAAGATATACAAATATTTACTAGGCACTAAAGAAACCAACACTTTCTCTGTATTTAAAAAAATAACTCGTTGAGAAACGAACCCAGAGGGTAGAGGAGTTTTGGAGTTTGTCTCCTCCACAGAGTCTCATCATCCTTGGAAATGATGTCATTCGGCTTGTGTTTGTAAACTTGTGTGTAAAAGGACATCTTATCTAAGAAGTTGTACACCTGCCAAACATGAAATTATATTATTAAAGTGTGCACTTAAAAGGCACTGGGTTTAAACATTCTGCACAATCACAATTTACCTTTTTAACAGTGGACTTGTTTGACACAAGTGCAGTCAGAAGCTGCAGCAGAGGTCCTATCTTATGAGGAAACATACCCACTGCACTGTCCAGGATCATCCCCAGTCCCATGTTTGGCTTCTACATTAAAATGGATTTTATAATTAATAACACATTCATGTCAATTATATCTCCAAGAATCATCTCTGTGTTTATGCCCTCACCATTTCCCAAAAGACTTCAGCCAAACTGGGAGCAGAGAGAACTTCACAGGCAGCATCAATCAAATGAGAGGTCTGTGTTTCCACACCTTCACCCTGAGATGCATTAAATAAATAATAATAAAAAACACTAACACAGGCTATAAATACTAATGCAAATATTTAAAAGTGTAAAATCAAGCTTTACCTGTAGGCTTTCTTCTTCAAAGGAGGTGATTACAAATGAGAGGAGGCCATAAATGCACATTTTTGCCGTGCTTGCTGTACACTGGTAAAATAGTAAAGAAAAGATAAAGATCAAATATAAATTATTCTTAAACAGAAAACACACTCTTGTAAGTACAAACATTAATTATTAAATGTTCAGTAAGTAAAGAAATTGTGTAAATGTCATGTAAAACGGGTCTAAATGTAGGGTATGCTGAAAACATTTTAAATTATTTTAATTAAACTCGTGACACATGATTTAATTTTTATAAATAACTTTGCAACGTAGAAAATGATTATTAACACTGAGGAATTAAAATGTTTACTGTAACTAACAAATGTGTTGAAAAGACAGGTATTATTGAACAGAAACTATTGTTTTATGCCATAATCTATTAAAATGTTGATTTTGAATTTGCATGAATCTTTCGTGTGCATCTTTCTAATCTTACGTTATTGCCTGAGACTCCGAGGCCTTTCAGCATGGTTGAAAGGTACTTGAAGACCCCGAGCTGCAACGCCGTGTTGCCGATCCTCCTGATCACAGGACTGGACTCATCAGGTCTGAGTGTGTGTCTCAGCAGCACCCAAGCCAGCAACACAGGTCCATGATGAGGAATGTCACCGAAAGTCAGCAGCAGCTGATCCATCTCCTGGAAGACGAAGAGAAATGGCTTACGGTGAAAACCAAGACGACTGAAAATTTACTGGGCTTTCTAGATGGTGGACCGTCGGCTTTGGAGTTCTGGTGAAGGATGGCGGCAGAAACAAATCTGCTTTCCCTGTTAGGATTCCTCCTGACCTTCAAGCCCAGCACCCTCACCACCCCTCAAATCCTCCCAGCTCCCCTTCCTTCATAGCAGCACCTGCTCCGTCAATGGGTGCAGTGCTTGGCTGCTCCGGACTGTAGTCCAGCACAGTAACATGCAAGAAGAGACTATGGAGTCAGACAAGTCCCAGGCCCAGCCTCAGGCCCTGTCTTCAGGCTTGCAGAAGCTTGGTGAAGGTCTAGCCCTTCCTGAAGATGTCTCAACAGAGAAGGGTTCCTTGGAGAGCAACAGCGGAAAGGAGAAGTTAAGAATGGAGTCCAGTGTTGGGCACCTTCGAATACCAGGACAACCTGGGGATTGGTACAAGCTGTGCACAGTCTGTCTCCGCCTCGTCTTCACTGACCACATTTAACAACTGGTCTCCCTGCGTTCCCATCTACCCAGTCTCTAGTGATCGGGGAAGATGTTGGAGGGTTCTTTGGTCCTGCTGGCTCCAATACAGACCTCTACTTTTGCTTCTTAACTTCTCCCACCAGGCTGGCCATGGCTTTGCTGTAGGAGGAGGTTTCTTACCTCCATTGGACCAGTCTCCCAGCAACATGATCCCCACAGTCAGGGAGTTCTACAGCAGCATAGATCCCCCACTACACCACATTAACCACAGCCTCCCTTCCCCCTGCATCCCCAATGTGCTGGACCATTCACCCAGTTACCCCATCTTGCTCCTACTCAGAGCAAACTTCCTTCACCTTAGGGAAGCTACCAGAACTTACCCATTCCCGCACCGACCTCTTGGAGCCCAGGTGAATATGACAGCTAGGGTGGGACACAACGGGCTTGAGACTACTGACGGGCACAGGAGGAGGGGTACCTGGCCGTAACTCCTCCCCGCTGAAGTCTTTCCCCAACAACTAGATTCCCTCACAGAAGTTCCCCAGAAACTCCTCTGACATTAATCACAATTAATGAAATCTGAAAATAAATTATAGCAGTTAAGAGATCCAAGCCAAACCTTAATGACGTTGGGAACAGAAGAAAACTGGTGCTGTTCTGTACAATCCTCCAGAGCGCACTTATGCAGGAAGTCTATGTCCATCCCCTCAATCAGGATAAGAGAGCTCAAGTTTCTGTCAATTAAAAAAAAACAAACAAATAAATCTCAAAAGTTTAATTTATATAGAATTATTTGTTAAAAGTCTATTGCATGCCTGAGATACAAAGTAAAATGTTATATTTACTAGTTTCAATGAAAAACGTAAATACATTTACAAAATGATTTCTATATTTAATCTGCAACTTTTTTCATCCTGAAGAGAACAATCTGTGAAAATCTGTCATTTCAATTACAGTACCATTCTCAATCCCATCAAATGCATTTTTTTTACTGGCCTCGTGTTTGAGCAGATAGATCGCATTTAAAATTCAATATGATCCACATAAATTAGCATTCAAGGGCATTTTGAATTTCTACTCTATTCTGTTTTTATTTCCAATAGCTCTGATGCAACTGTAAATGCAGTTTGTGGGATCTTTTAATATATTTATATCAAATGTGTCTCTTATTCAAACAGATATACAATTTTTAAGTCAATACTCCAAAATCACTGTAACAAAAGACACTTAAAATAAGAATGTTATGAAACTTAAATACATGGGATTCCTTATGCTACAGTAACACAATATCTGACATTAGGTAGAAATATATATAAAGAGACACAAAAACAAAAAAGTACAACCATTAAACTTTATACTGTCTCTGTGTGGAGTTTAAGCATCAAATACTTTAAAGGTTAGCTCAACCAGTGCGGTCACAAAATAGTTGAAAAACAAATAAACTCATTTGAAAAGCAGCAAATTGTCCTATACAATACAACAAATGGATCTAACTAACTTTACTATATGGAGCATAAACACAAAAGATACTTGCCCGATTCGGTCGACCAGAGCATCCATGCTCTTGTCTACCAGGTGTCTGTTTGTCTGCCGCAAACCAAAGCCCTGCTCTTTGAACATTCTGGTAAAGTTGAGAAGGTCGGACGGGCTCATCTCAAAGTAAGCATAGTACAGAAAGATAATCTCCAGTAACAGAGACTGTTCTCTCAAACACTGCAGGAACCACCGTGAAACTTGCCTCTCCGTCTTTAAAACAAAGGGAGACAATGTGAGTAAACCGGCTGGATTACAACAGTGATAATCAAACCTGAATCTTCTTTTACCATGAGGTTGCCGTGAGTTTCCCATGTTGGCGCCTCAGCTTTGAAGAGATTTTCAAACTGCGACTGATAGTTGCTAACCAGGTCTTTCTCCAACTTATTGACACAGTTACTGTACTCCGCCTTGATAGAAAACAAACACAAATGAAGTTACATAAAAAGGCCCACATCTTTTATTAAAGAAAAAACAATAATGGAAAAACGTGTATTTGCCACTCACCCGATAAGGATGTCGCTCATCCTGAAAGTACGTCAGCAGGAGGAGAACACATCTGAGCAGACACATGCGCTCCTCATAGTAATAATCTGCAATCTGTGAACGAAAATACAAAATCATCATGTCAAAATGAATAAACTTTAAGCAAGTTTATAACTGCAGATTTTTGTACTTGCCTTAAGCAGAAGTGCCTGGCTCTGTCGCTCATCATTCAGAACAACCTATTGAGAAGACTCTAGTTAACCATAATCTTCACAATTTCATTTTTCACCTAAGCTCTTTAGTTCTGGTTGAACTAAAACAAGAAGAGGACAAAAACCTTTAATGAATCACGGGTTCCTCTGTAGTCCTCCTGTAGATAACACTGTAAAAGCTGCACACTCTGCTGCTCATCCAGATTCTGCAACATCATCAAGATATTCAATTACCAAATCATTAAAAAAAAACACCAACTGAAAACTACAAGATGTGTAGAACATCATCTTACCAAGAATTTACTAATCCGCAAACCGAAGTCTTTCAGTGGCTGTGCAACATCTTTGTTAACTTTCACTTTCCCAGCAGAGGATGAGCTACATGGTGATGCAGACAATAAACAATTTAATAAGGAAGAATTATGCATCTGATCTATAAAAACTTAAGCAAAACTGCACCTGGGTGGCTTGTAGTAACTGAGTCCTTGATGCAGTCTGTCCCAGTGTCTGTCAAGTTCTCCTTCTATCTGAGCCTGCAACCATCAAACGTAAAAACATATTGTTTTACATATTTGGCCAAAAAGTTAAGACCTGCAGAAGTATAAAAAATAACTGATCAATACATAATAGCAAGCAAATTTACCGTCTCTCTCAGTGCAGATCTCCCCAGTAGAATGGTCCATAACTCTCGACAGCTCCTAAGAGAAGGAAAGTGGCGTAATTCAGTAAAACAATTAGCAGTACTAAGAATGTATGTGTATGGGTATTGAACATGTACAAGTATATATCCCTCTGTTGAATGTAAAATCATAAATTGTTAGTCATAATACTTTAAGCAAATCAGGGTAATTTAAAAATTTCTGAGCCGTTTTATTTACTAAACACCCAGGATAAAATCTGAGACCACTCTCAGCTCAGACTGCCCAGGCTACTACCAGAGGTGGTAGAACACTGGTTTTTCAAAGCTGGGGTTGGGACACCATGATGGGTTGTGAAATACTGTAGGTCTTGAAACAGCCCAGAGAAAACAAATTTACTTTAGGAATGAAGGCCAGTAGGATATTTAGCCTCAACTGTTACAATGAAACAGCAGCAGTAATCAGAAATGGATAATGTGGTTGGTTGACAATGCTCTTTGTTAAATCACTTATTAGCAATGTTTCTATACTTCAACTAATAATAGTCAGAGCCATGAGTCTCTGCAACTTGTCTACTGTGGGTCAAATTATACAAGTTATGGTACCACTGATAGAGAATGCATTTATCTTCATTTGTTTAGCAGGAAACAAAAATATCTCCTGGGTCATATTAAAGACCTGATCTGACTTCATCCAAGCAGCAGCCCTATGAACAAGATGTTAAACTTCAACAGCCCAACAGTTTCCATAAAACATCACTATTTAAAAGCAAAGTTAAAATTGTGCAACAATGAAGGTTAAATAAAAATTATCTAACAACAATTAACAGTAAATATATTGAAGAAACTATTTGAGCAACAAAAGGAAAATAATTGAACTTGATTAACAATGCTTATCAATTAAATAAAATCTTTTTTTAATATATTGATAAATGGATTACAACAAGTTTTCATGTGTGAGTTGCTTCTACAGCGTAATTTAGTTTTGATTGTTGTTGGCAACAAATGCATACACAGTAGATATCACATTTTTAAAATACTTGCTAACAAGCCACAAGAATTGAAGTTCGTCAACAGTACATTGCAAAAAACAATTTATAATTTGCACAGCAAATCATTTAGCTGATCACCTGCTGTGAGTAATGGATTTAAGGGGTTAAAAGATTCAAATCAGTGTATTGTTTTATATAAAGTTGTTCTGACATTTAAAATCTATTTTTTCCATGCAGCATCTGTTTCATGAATGAGCTTAATTAAATGTGCAAGTTCAAGAATCATTATTATCCCCAAGGGGGAATTTGTTTCACAATCAGGTGACACGTAAAACATCCATACTAGACAAGACACTAAAATAACAGTACAAAAATCATCACTGTTCATTGAGAAGCCTGATCGCTACAGAGAAAAATGAGCTTTTTCTGTCTGTTCGTCCTACATATGGGCAATAGATACCTGCATCCAGATGGAAGCAACCTGCACTCACCATGGAGTGGGTGATCAACATCTGCCAGAATTAGCCTGGCCTTGTTCACTGATCTTGCCTTGTGAGATTCTGTAGGGCTGGTGTTGGAAATGTTAATAAATATTTAAGCAGTAACTGCATTTCAGAAATGTATCGATGTCAAAACAATGATACAGTTCAGGTCCTTTATGCAAATTTGACTTTAAAGAATCAATACTTGTCATACTGACAGGTGACTTTATGATGCTCTGTGCTTATTTGCTTTTCGAGCAAGCAACTAAAAGATCCAGTTTGAAGTGGTCACACATTGTAATGAAGTAGTGAATGTTCTTTCAGTTGTCTAGTTGGAATAAGGTGCATGTCACAGATAGTATTTGATATGCATGGGTAAATACACCAACAATACCTTAATCATAATTCACTTGACATCTACCTAAACCGCTTCTTTTCTTTTACACTGACTGCACACTGGGTTTTCTCCTAAACGGCCCTAGAAACAGGCTGGTACAGATTTCAAATGTCTTTTTCATCTCCTGAATATTTTCCAATGAGCATTTATTTCCCATACTTAAAAAAAAGTTTAACAAGCTCAAACTCAACTACCCAACTTTGATGTCAAAACCCTCCCCCTCACCTTTATGGCCCTGGCACTTCCAAATCAATCTTTATTATATTTTACCACACTTAGCCAACCCTACAGCCCATAAGGCTATAGCCCACACGATTTTTAATCGATATGCAACTGAAAATCCACAATACTTTTCAAATAGACAGGACAGACATGATCTCATTCTCTTGACTAGGTAACCTTATGTGGTATTGTCCTAATCATGTACGGTAATCTTCTATACCAAATTAGTTTTAAAATAAAAAATCGTGTTCATACTGATTAATTGTAACAACCTAACAAGCTAAATATTGAATTGGTTTCAGTTTTCAGGTTAACGTTCAAAGTAAATCTGCATGAAACTTTTTAAACAACTTTACGTGGTTTTCCATATGTGACGTGAGCTTCTTTATCAAATGGCTATTACTCTGGGTATTTTAGCGAATTATATATGTTCAACATACACAAGCACAAGGTAATCCATCATTCTACCCGAATCATCTCACTAACCCACAGAAACTTGATTTTGCTGTTGTTGACATGCGGCGCCGCGCTACTTAACCGTTTCAAATTTAGCCGCTAGCACTCGCTAAGCTATGAGCGTGGTGCTAACTAAGCTAAAATGAATTGTCGAATGGTTCCGCTGATACTATTTTCACTTAATGGCTATACATGTTATACAGACGTATTTACTTACTGACACACACACTTAAAACTATTTAAACAGTGCAAGTCTTAAATTAACTTTGTGACAGTGTTTCTTACCTGACGCTCAACTCCGATTCCGCCATCTTTGGTCCTGCTTTCTGATTGGTCAGTGCGCAGGCTCGTGATTGGCTGCTTCAGATTATCTTCTTCTTCGTGAGTTTATTAGGTGCTTATCAATGATGCTTCACTGCCATCGTCTGGGGGAAAATTATTACTTCGGGATGTCTTTCCCTTCATGTTCAGCGTTTTCTCGTAGCGCACGGTTTTTGTTAGCTTTTATTTGATAATTAGACAATCTAATATTTTTCCACGGTCAAACATTTAGAAAATATTAGGAAATAAACACATGTTTATGTTTTTGCTTTACCAAATTTAGAAAGAAATGACTGAAAATGAGCATTACCATAACCAATAATTGTATATAACAAATAATGAGCAATTACTTAATGAGTAAATACTTTAATCATACGTCCTAACAATTATAATATTAAGAGCGATTAAGATTTCTAGTTAAATAATTTTAAGTTTAAGAAAAAAATGAAAGAAAGAAAAATATATTGAAGTCAGCTGAAATGATTTACTCTAACAGAGATTTATTCATTATAAAGTTTCAAATGACATTTTGTATGTTTGATATGACGTTTTTAAAGGCTTTGCCATTAAACATTTTCTTCACATAAATTCGTTGTTTACTTACAGTGGAAACAATGAGTCCACACCATTTATATGCCCGCGACCATGAAGGACCACCAAGTGAGCGGAGCTTCTACTTTATCATTTCTCATCTGCACAAATATGCTGTCAGCTATTAATGACCAAGTCAACTTAGATTACTTTAATAACTCGTTACTGTTTTATGACGACACTCCCCAGGTAACCATTTCCTCAAACCCAAAAAAGTCCTCCTTCCTCAAACATTTCAGAGATAAACTCCTCTCTGCCGCTCAGCATCACTTTTAGCCGGGTCTTGCGCCCTTATGACGTTTACGAGTCTACCTACTTTTTTTCGGCGTTTGCCACGTGACATCGCTGTCAAATATGGCCCCCTTCCTACAGAGTGAGAACACTGACAGCTGACGAAGGGAAGACCCCATCATTACGTGACGGTTTTGACTCATATGAACTTATCTCGGTCCAGATGACACCGCACTGATGTGGTACGTCTTCTTGTCTTTTTTCAGGCAGTATTCCTGTTCCTACGCCGCCTGTTGTTTGAGCTAACTCGCTGCACTCAGCTGTTATTTTAGCTGTTAGCTTGATGCGGTCTGTGGTCACAGCATCCTCTGCTCGCACGGAGAGACAGTCCTCGCTTCTGCTGCTCTCATTCTGCTGTGTTAGCACGAATACGGGACTTATTGTGTTGTTTTAGTTCTGTTTCTGTGGGGTGTGGCGGCCATGTGTTTGCCTTGCAGCCTGCTAACCCACACTGGATCAAAGGTTGCAGCTGATACTCGTACACATGATGACCGATGAGTGTTCATTGTGGTCAAAGTTTATGTCAGAAAGCAGATGAAGCATGTGCCAGAGCTATGTTTAGGACAAGATATTGACTCGCTGATTTAAAAACTGTACATGTCTGAATTTTTCCTCTGTTTTTTTTTTCTTCTAGACATCTGTAAACAATGGATTAACAAAAATGAAGATGGGCATAGAAAGGAAGTGTCAGTTGTAGACCATCCGTTCAGCTCAAACCCCCTCCTCTCTGCTTCCCTCCCTGTGAGCTCCCACATTACAGCCATGCAGATAAACCCGGTGCTCGTGGAGTCTGCTGTAGTTCTGGCGGCGGTGCTGTGTGTCCACACGGTGGTCTGGAACCAGCACTCCTGGTGCAGCTTGGCCCTCGTCATTCAGGCGTTCTACGTTCAGCACAAATGGGACCGTCTGCTCAAGTCTGGGGCTGCCGTGTTTCAGTTTCGCCCTGCAGCGAGCAGCGGCATCGTTCCGGCCTCCATGGTGATGCCTTTGTTGGGTTTGGTGCTAAGAGAAAAGTGTTCTGCCTCGGGGAACGTCTACTTTGAGCGCTTCTCCATGGTGATCACCATCACGGGCATGATGCTGGCCCTGTTCCTCTCCCTGATTGCGCTGGGCATCACCAGACCCGTACCCACCAACACTTGTATTGTTGCTGGACTGGCCAGCTGTGCAATCCTCTACACAACAAGGCAGACTCTGACAGTGTCAGAGGTCATCGAGGTCTTGGAGGTACTGCTGATCTTCGTTTACCTCAGCTTGATTGTACTTTACTTGTTGCCGCGCTGCTTCACGCCTGGAGAGGCGCTCCTCATTGTTGGTGGGATCAGTTTCATCATGAACCAGCTCATCAAGCGCTCCCTGAACTTGTCGGAGGTCAAAGGGGATCCAGTGAACTATTTCCTGCCAGTTGTGGTGGTGGGCTCGCTGTTGCTGGGGGTTTTCTTTGCTCTGCTCTTCTGCTTCATGGAGTCTGAGACTTGGGTGTCGTCCCTTTTCTTCCACATGATGACGGCGGTTCTGGTTCTGGGGATCCTGATGCCGTGGCTGTCCTTGTTCATCGGCCGGCACCCCATCATGTGGCTGTTGGACTTCCTCACGCTAAACGACAAGAGACTCTGTTTGCTGGGTTACTGGGTGTTTCTGGCTGTTGTGGCCACTTGTGTTGTGTTGCATCAGAACTATCGGCGCCAGTCGGGATCCAAGAAGCACCAGGCCTCAACGGTAGTCAGGAAGTACTTCCACCTGATTGTTGTGGCCACGTTTGTTCCAGGCATGATATACGACAGGCAGCTGCTGCACGTGGCGTCCGTGGGCTGCTTAGCTGTTTTTTTGTTCTTGGAGTACGTGCGCTACTTTCGCATCAGGCCCCTCGGTCAGCTGCTCAGGCAGCTGCTCACCTTGTTCCTGGACGAACGGGACTCTGGGCCCCTCATCCTCACTCACGTTTACCTGCTGCTGGGCATGTCTCTGCCTATTTGGCTGTTTCCCGCACCCTGTGTTCCTAAGGGGATTCTTCCTGGGGTCGGTGGGCTGGTCCCCTACGCAGGAGTACTGGCTGTGGGAGTCGGGGACACCGTGGCATCAGTGTTCGGCAGCACCATGGGGGAGATCCACTGGCCCGGCACAAAGAAGACCGTGGAAGGGACTGCAACATCTGTGTTTGCCCAGATCATTGCTGTGGCAATGTTCCTCATCTTTGATGGAAGCATCAATCTGAACTCCACCTACTCATGGATTGTTGGCTCCATCACTCTGGTGGCCCTGCTGGAGGCCTACACCTCCCAAATAGACAACCTCCTGCTCCCTCTCTACCTCTTTATCCTGCTGCTACTTTAAATGAACAAACCCCGTATCTGAATTTCAGCTAGACGTCTCGTGGGATTACTAGAATGGTAGAGTTGAGGAAAATCTCTTTAAAAATGTGAAAAGTACCAGAAGCTCTTCGGGACTCGGCAGAAGCCATTACAAAGAGGGATATGTTGAAACTTGACCATTTAAGGTCAATCTGCAACTTTTACTCAACAGCATAGATGGAAGATTTCACATAAAAATCTGTTAAATTAAAAAAAGTGTTGCAATGAGGACTCTTTCGTGCACGTTTGTAAGAAATGTGAGGAATTTTTTTTCATCAATATTCTCTGAGCTCAGTGTTGGTGGAGGTGTAGCTTTCTGGCTTCATCTAGAAGTACTCAACCACTGACACCTGTAGCCCTTGCATAATGTCCTTTATGTACATTATGCATAAAAAATGTTTTGTTCTTGCCTTTTTTTGTTGCAAACAATCAATGCCCATCGCCTATGAAGAACATTATCTTTCAATCGACTCTGAGAGCAACAGAAATGACTTCATATAGAAAAGATTTGCCTTAAAATGTATTTTCCGTCTCTTGTCATCACTGTAGAACTCGTAGGGGACAAATAAAAAGCATTGCAGTCACTCTCAGCTCTTCTCTGTAAGGGCCGAATCTCTACGCTCCTGCATGCTGCTAACGTGAATCCAGTACTGTAACATGCAGGTATCCTAGAGTATATTTTGGTTTCATATATTTATAGGCCTGTCGCAATAAACAATAAATCAATTAATCACATGATAAATGAAAATTATCGACCTCGTTTTCATTTATCGGCTTTATCGTTTCTTTATGTCTCTCACTTTCTACTGAAGACACTGGATGACAAAAGGCTCAACTCCGGTGTTCTTCCTTTAAAATCCATTTTAACCGTCCAAAATCGCGTTTTTGAATTGTTAAAAGCAGCAAAGCTGAGAAGCTAAGCTACAAGCTAAGCTAACAAGCCGACCTCGGGGGGAGGGGGGACCTCTGTCTTGTTGAAGCTCCATAATTCACAGTTGAAACCCGTACCTTCGTGTACAAGGTTAGTCTCTGCAAAAAGAAGCTGAGCTCTTGTTTACTGATTTTTATTTTATTTTATTTTATTAAAAGCTGTGTGTGAAAAATGCTATGCTAAAGAGCTCAAACCACACAGAGCGTCCGCCATTTTGAAAACTGGAAAAAAAGGAAAGAAACAGCCCATGTCACGTCAAGGGGACTCCCTCCTATTTTTCTTAGATGCACGCTGCTCGCTCCCTCACTATCCATCCTTCGGTTCAAACAGTCTTATACTGCCATCCGGTGGTCAAAAAAGGTACTACAACCAAAATAAAATTTACCAACATTTCTTCTTAAATTTGACAATAATTAATAATTATTGTCAAATTACAAACAATATTATCGTTTATCGCAATAATTTCTGAGACAATCGCCCAGCAAAATTTATCGTGACAGGCCTATACATTTATTTTGCTAAGTGTTTTTGTGGTTTGACGGAACCTTTAAAATAAATACGTACATTTCCTTGTGATGTAGAGCCTACAAATTGTGTTTTTTTTTTGTTTGTTTATTTTTTATTTTGTAGATAGGCTTAGGCCAAACTTGTGAACAAATGCCCTTTATTTTTGGCATCTTTTTGACAATTTTTAAAATGCTCAAGAAATCTAACTTAAAATTGCACAGCTGCATTCACAAGTTTGCATACACCCTTTCAGGGGCATGAATGCTTTATTGATTTGGGAGTTTTATTGATTTATTTGAACTAATATGTTTCTCAGAGTGGGATTATTACACAACATTCAATTATTATTATTATTTTTTTTAAAAGAAGGGGCACGTTTTTGAGTGACTGTGAATATTTATCAAATGTATACAGGGTCAATGTATGTATACGCTTCCACTAGTTTTTAGTAAAATATTTTGTAGTCTTTTGTAGTAAAATATAGGCTTTGAGCCAACTTCTGGCATATGAGAGCACTCTTGGCAGAATTGGTTAGTCTGTTTTATCCAGTCACAAACCAGTACCACTAGCAGACCACCACCGTGCTTGACAATTGCCAAGTGTGGTCTGATCCTTTTTTGTGCTCACAGAAAGATGCCAGCTGAGAAGTTTGAAAGGCCTTGGCCTCATCAAACGGAGACATTTTTGACCTCCACTACTTAACAGGTTGAAGTAAATGTACTGTATATATTTGAGCCTGTACGTTTGATTTAGAAGCTGTTTATATAATAATTGCCCCCTCGGGACAAAAATGGTTCAAATGATGATAAAAGTCCCCAAATTAAAAAGCTTCACGTCTGTGGTGCGTTTGTGTAAAATTCCGTCAACAAGTATATCATGTTTGATCTGATCAAGTGATCAAAATGCTGTTTTTGTGTTTAACACTGATTTGTTTCTTCGTGTATGTAAAAGTGTCTTCTCCATGTTATGTTTGATGGCATGAAAAGTTTTTTTCCAGCTTTACATTTTTTTTATTAAGTAACGTAGTATTGCATGTTAAGTATTTCATAGAAGATAAAACTGACGCCTGCTGTAAGACGGACCTGATGGAAAAACACAAACATGAACCGTTTGTTTCCTGTTTTATTCCAACATTTGAAGAATGCGTTTCAATTTTGTGAGTTTAAGTTATTCAGAAATGATGTTTACTTGTTTGACATTTGATTTGTATTTAGAATGAACATACTTGAAAACTAATGCTACAATCACCTGTAAAATCAACTGTAATTTGATGTCGGGACACAAATTAAAGAGATAAAACGAGCATTAGTGCTGGCTGGTGACAGTATTTAGTTGCGAACAGTCCATGGGAATTTGAACAAATTAGTCCGAGGGTTCTCAACAACAAGGTCCCATGTAGAGGAAAAAACAAACACTCAATACTTTTTTAAAATTTAATCTGAAGAACTAAATTTATATTATCAGAGTCAAAACTGTGCACTGAATACAACGAACTGATCGCCACATCCTCATAAGAAGCCACCGTTTTAAATGTGTCTATAAAAAGGTTTATGAATGGATCAATTTCTACAGAAATTGGGCATTTTTATAATTAATTACAGTTTATTTCTATAGTGCCAACACAACAAGTCATTTCAGGGCACTGATTATCTCTTTTAGCCGAGATAACACTGCAGTCCTTTCATAATAATTAATTTGATTGTATTTATAATTCTACACTAATTTTGTACAGTACATGTCATTTAGGTTCAATAAAATGAGCTTATTGGGGAGTCGGTGCGATCAAATTTACTGTACAGAAAATGGTTTCACGTGCAGGAAGGTTGTGATCTTTTCTAACGAGGTCCAGAATTTATTTAAGCTGAGTCACATAAAAAAAAGAGTAAAAATTAGACCAAAAACCATCAGTTCACAATAAGCTTTAATGTACCACACATTCTGTAATTTTGACTCGCACAGATAAAAACATTAGCTCATCTGTAGATTTGTTTTATTAAAAAAAAAAAACATTTTAATTCGTACTGTTGCTCTATAATAATATGTCCATACAGACTGTAAACTGGACCAAACTCAAACTTGTTTGTCCCGTTTGTTGTAAAAAAAAACCATTATTTGTCTTGTAATTATCATTTTATGAAAACTTGAGCAACAAGAATTTTCCTTTAGGTTTGCAGCAAAGCCATGAACCCCCGACTGAGTTCATATCTGTTAATTTAACCAAACCACATTGTTTTCATTTGTTTTTTCATTAATAATATTTTATGCCTGACAGCTGAGGGGAAAACTCATTAACACCAGCCTGAGAGGCTGTGATGATTTCCATGTAGGCCAGAGAAACTGAATCATATAAAAATGTTTTCTCTCTATATAGAAGCTGTAAATATTGTGTCTTGTATAAAACTGTTCATGTATTTTGGTCCCTCTTTGTCCTGCAGCACAACGGGCTACAGACATCCTTCATTTGGTGTAAAGAGGTGAGAATGGGAGCTCCTCCGTCGGCTGCAACCTTCAGGGGCAAGAAAGGGATAAAATATGACTGATGGGGAAAAATTAGTCATAAATACACAAACTTAAGATTTGAAATCTATAATCATCTGGCTAACATTTATACATATAATGAAATGGTATGCGGAACCATTAACCTACACTTTAGACGCAGTTGTGATGACAGACGATAACGATGTTTATTAAAAGTCCCATAGTTGTTCGGTTTTCTCTAAACTTTTAAAGAACACTCTGAGATGGCGGCGCCTTAAAGAACTGGAGACTTGATGAGTAACAAAATAAAACGTCACGCGCTCTCACCAGTTGTCCGGGCTCCAGCGGGTGTCCAGGGCCTCCATGAGGTGGAAGGCGTAGACGTGGCGGGAATCCTCCGAGGTGTTCTCAGCGCTTCGATGCACCACCTCCCCGTGGATCAGGACCACAGCACCTGTTTGTTTTTTTAAATAGATAATGTCAAATTATTATTTTTAAATGTGTTTCTGTTAACTTATTTTATATATGAATAGTTCTGTTCAGTGTCCTGAGACGACTTCTGTTGTGACTTGGCACTATATAAATAAAATGAATTAAATTGAATAATAAAACTTTACTTAGAATTTAGCATAAAATTCTATTTTTACCAACTACATTGAGAATCTATAAATATACACCTCATAAGGTGATACATTTCTAATTCATTTGCCTTCTTAAATGCAGTAGTGGACAGTAACGAAGTACATTTACTTGAGTACATTTACAAAGTATATTTACTTGAGTATTTGTGTTTTTTGGGGGGGAACTTATGACTTTCACTCCACTACATTTCTAGGAAGCTGCTTGTTCCCTTTGGCTCAGCTTTGTAATCTACACTTGCTGTTTTTCTGTCCTTAAATGCAGGTGTCCAGATGTTGATTCAGGTATTGTACTAGATTCATCTGTGCAGAACATCCATTGTTTTGTCAGCTTCTATGTTGAGTATGGCAGAACTTTCTGTTATCACTGTTTCCACTACTGTGTTAACTTGTTGCTGTCAATACATGCACTTTTACACACAAACAGTGTGAGGTATGAACACTGAAGCTGAGGAAAAGACTAAATGTGCATCATCTGTTAGGATTCCCATGACTTCCCACAAACATGTAAAATGCAGGAATATACTATTGGAAGTTAGTGGTTTTATTGAGGCATGTGGTGTTAGTGGTTGTACATGTCATTACATCATCAGGTGGCTTCAGAGGGTTAAGGTTCTGTAAAACCACTCAAAACAAAACAGCAATGTAGTGATATTAGAAAATGTAATTTGTACTTTTAAATACTTGAGCATTTTTAAATGCATGTGCTTTTGAATACTTGAGTATTTTCAAAAGTAAGTACTTCAGCACTTGAACTTGAGTAAACGTTTGACTGAGCAACTTTTACTTGTAGTTGAGTAACAATAGACCATGAGTGTCAATACTTTTACTTAGTGTTGTAGTACTCGAGAGTCTCAAGACCACGTTTTGATTTGGTCTCGGTCTTGTCTTGGTCTCAGACATGGAGGACTCGGGATTTTATTTCAAGACCAGTCAAGACCACAACTGTGGAAATACCCCTAAACTGCCAGAATATTGTCCAGTTTATTTGTCAACATCTTTGTTTTTATTGGATGCAAAACGTACTGGTTCAAATCCAAGCGATAACGTGACTCATTGCTGAATACTTTTTTTTTGTCACGCCCACCCCCTTTCACTCGCGTCACTCCCCGTGTTGCCAGATTGGGCAGTTTACTGCCAATTGGGTGGTTTTCATTCTGGTTTTGCTGGGAACTCTGGGAAGATTTTTGTTGGATTGTTGCGTTTTGCCACATGTTGTTAAATTATCTTGGCTTGTACTGATGTGCGTTCATGTTCAAACAGTAAATATACTGTAACAATATTGATTGGGTGGATTTTTGTGTGATGTGGCGGTTTTTAACAAATTTTTGGGCTGGAAAACTTCGACTATCTGGCAACACTGGTCACTCCAAGAAAGTGATTGTATGGGCGCAGGAGACGATGTCTGCCGCATCATCAGTTATAAAATTCAGCTATTTAAAGCACAAATAATATACTTGTAACAAATATCCATTTATGTAACATTTTAGGTGTACCACTTTACTGAAACCATGGTGCAACTACATGGTTATCCTTGGTCTTGAGTTCAGGGTGTTTTGCCCCTTCAGTTTTTTAAAACTTGGCATGTGATGAAACTGTTTCCAATTTAACAGTTGTGTCGTTTTATTGTTGAATCACATGAAGTTAGGCCACTGAATGTCTTTGTTTTGTAGCGTTGAAAATGCTGTTATATTCATTCAAAAGTCAATTTAAAGTTGCAGTATGTAACTTTTATAAAAACTATTTTATAATAAAATTTTATTTATTTTATTTGAGGTCTTGGTCTCGGACCCTAAAAGTCTCGGTACACTCTGGTCTTGACTACAACACTACTTTTACTTAAGTACTAGAACTGAGTACTTTGTCCACCATTGCTTAAATGTAAAACTTTACCTTTTTTAACTGGCGCAGCTACAAATTTCCCTTCATCGTGTGGGCGCTCTTTTCCGATAAATTCCGTCAGCGGATAGGTTCCCTGTGGGGTGCGCACCATACGGCGGGAGATCCCACCTCGGAAGAGAAGACAAAAATGTGCACAGTTTTCTTGCAGCATGCCTAAAAACAGACGGTGCAGTTGGACGCTCACTGTTGTGTGAGCCCGGGATGAACCACAGGCAGCCGTTGTTAACGGTGGCGTCCTCCAGGGCGATCCAGAATCCCAGAACTCTGCCCAGAGGCTCGGTGTACAGAAAGGTGGCGTCCTGGTGTGGCGTCACTACGGAGCACGCACAACTTTACTACATGCTATAAACATACAGCTCATCAGGTCAGCACGGAGCAAATCAGTTTTAGTACTTTCAGGTGAATAAACAAAAATGTGTAAAATATAAAGAGGTAGACTTTTTATTTTATATGATTTTAAGAAAAAACTATACGGTTTAGGCCTTTAACTGGATTCTCCCCTGACTCTTATTAGAATATATCTGTATTAAGTTGCCATACAGAATATAACATCCTGATTAGGTAAAATCAGTTAATTAATTCAGCCCGTTCTGTGTTTTTACACCAAATGTACATTAGTCCTAAAAGACAACAAAGTGCAAAAGAGTTTTCTCATTAGTTAATAATGATCATGATTATGGGAAAACTGCACACAACAAAATAAATCAGATAAATTAGTGTTTTTTTTACCTTCTCCTCCAATTCCTGGTTGCTAAAAAAAAGTAGCATAACTTCTTATTATAATGTACTCAGGCATTATTAACCCTACACATATATTTGGATTTAAATAAAGGCTTTACCTTAAAGATGTACATGCTTTGCAGTATGAGAGGATTAACCAGGCCCAGCTTCCTGGCTATGCCCTGCAAAAAAAACATTTAGGTGTTCATTGTTGTGTGACTTTACCCGTCACATCTGATTCGTGCAGAACTCACCTGGACTTTGGCTGAATGTGTAACCTTCTTATAAAACGGCTCGAGTTCATGCAGGGCTAAAAGCAGAAGAAGTGGTCACAGGAATGCTCTTTGTAGGAGTAATTAAAAAATAAAAAAAGAACAATCAGGATGTCTCACCATGTCCGACTTTATTGAGCGACCGCTGCTTTGGTACAAGAAATTCTCCTGCAAGTCCAGACGGGCTCGTTTTCAGTCAAATGAAATAATTGACAGGCTACAGAGAATTTCACAAGAGCTCACCTTTGTCGTCAAAAGCATCCTTCTCGAAGAAAAAGCGGACCTTATCTCCACTTGTGATGAAATAATCAGCATTCCCCTGCAAGACACAACATTAACGCCAATCAGCTGATCCTGGACATGGTTCTGCAGAGCGGAAAGACCAACTCTACTGTTGACACAAGAGTTCAACTAAGTCTGACACTCGGGTCAAAATAAATAATGATATAGACTCACTTACAGCAACCATACCTGCATCTTTGAGCCGCAATGGGATAAAAACATAAAAATAATGGGATTAAATCACCTGTTGAAGCTGTTATTAACCCATCTTGTGCTGTTCTGTTCATTCAGTCACCTGTTCTTTGAGCTGCTCATCATGGTTGGTGGAGAAATGGGTGCGACAGTGCTCAGGGACGTCCATCCTGTCCACGATCTCCATCATCCTCTGCCTCAGCTCATCACACTCCTGGGAGGTCAGCAGCCCATCCAGAACCACATACCCGTCCTCCCTTAACTAAAAAAAGAAGGTAGAGATGATGAAAAAGTGGTAAAATGGCTCTTTAGGAGTCATCTGGGAGCTTCACGAGCTGGATCCGGTTAACAGACTGTTTTTTCTGTGCTGATCCAAATTATCAGAATCCCAAAAACAGACCCATAATTCCCATAATTTCATGGGAAATAAACAACCACAGCACATATATATATATATATATATATATATATATTTAAAACTTTTATTGGAGCACAGAGATTCCAAAAACAATTTTGTCTAAATGAGCCTGAACTCTATAATTTGTATTATATTTATAGTTATTTCTAGTATATAAAAAAAGCAAACTGCAGAACAAATTAGAGTAAAACAAATAAGGTTGTATCTTGGACACAGTGAGTTATGTAACCATTTAACTATTTAGGGTCACTGAAATCTTTTGAGACATTCAGCTGAATGTTGTATATAGATGCTCTTTAAGGCAAAAATGATGGGAAAATCCCTCTAAAGGTCAATTTTCTGAAAGTTAAAGAAAACAGTTTGGTCTCTGAGCCACTTGTGCAACATGTTTATGTAATAAGGTTAACATGTGCGCAGCAGCTTTTCACATAAACCAATACATCTTATTTCATTACATCATCTGTAATTGCATAATCAAGGTATCTGTAGTTTCCTCACCTTCTGCACATCCCGATCTGTCATAAAATCCATGACAGGCCACTTGGAGGAGATCCTGCTCTGAGAAGATACGATGTGGGGATGTCTCATCCGGGTAACCTTTAGTCCGACCACGTGACATATCAAAATCAGTACAATAAGTACGGCCGCGCTGTACTAATCGGATTTGAAGTTGTTAACTCTTTCACGGCAACACGTAGCTCCAGTCCGAGCGTCAGGCTGATGTAGTGGCACAAACTGGCCGCTAGGTGTCACTGTCGTTACATGTGCGATATGGAGATGTTTTTGTCATTAACCTGCTTTATATGGAGAACTGGAAACAGCGCCCTCGTGTGGCCAACTTGATCAAGTACAGCCAAAAACATTTTTTGCTCCCATTTCAGACGTTTTTAATTTTTATTGTAAATAAAACTTTATTTTAAAGTTTAAATATTATTTCATAGCTGTAACAATAAGTTTGCTTTTTATACATTTTCCAACTGCATGTACCAAGTCAGTACTGCCCAGGAGAGCTTGAATTCAAGTTTCGGCACCATTGTTCAGTATTTATCCACCGCACATGAACTTTCACTGGAAAGACCAAATCCTACCAGTGAAGTCAGGACACCACCTGTTTTATTTAATCTAGAAATAAAACTCCTTGATATGTTCCTTTTGTATATTTATCTCTAATAAAAGAAAACAATGGAATAATCTGTTTAATTAATGCAAATACAGTATGAACATTGAGGACTGAATTACTTATTTGCTCAAGAAGCTAAAATTGAGTTGTTAAAGCTAAAGCCAAAAACTAGCTAAAAGAAACATTACTGAAAAGCTAAATGTGGCAAAAAATAGCCAATAAAAGTAGCAAAAATATGGATAAAATTTAAAAGATAGCAAAAGATTAATCATAAAAGCATCACATTTCTGCAAAGAAGAAACAAATATGTATTTCGCTCCAATTTAATTTTTGTAAATAAGCTAATTTTAGCTGAAACTTTCCTGAATTGCCTTGTAAATAAGAGAAAAGGTGATAATTTTCATCCTCTCAAGAAAGACAGCACGTTTTGTTACGCTGCTCAGCTGTTCCTAAAGATGAGGCTTCCAGAACTTCATGTGAAATGTATTTAATCCTGACAAATAAAACCCAAAAACATTTTCACAAAACTACAATTACCAGCAGGGTTAAGTGCAACTGAGCCACTTTCCCGACTCCGTGGCGCAAATAAACACAATGCATGAATAATGAATACAGTTGAGCCAGGAGAAGCAGAAATCTCAGCCACTTCCTCTTCAAGTGTATAAGAATCATTCCTCAGCAGCTTTCAGGGTTTCTTTTTAAAAGAGGAACTACACAAGACGACAAATCAACTCACTGCAGCAAAGATGTGGTGTTAAGTGGCAATTTTATTATTATATGTCAGAATGGTACAAAAAGTAGGATCTGAACATTTGGAAACAAACGCTCCAATATTACAGAGCCAGCGTCTATTTAATTGGCAAAAAAAGTCTTTTATTTAAGGCCTTGTCCATTGGGGATACGTTCCATTATGGCTGCTCTGCACACCAGTTCAACATCAACAAACTCATGCTTTTAAAAAGTAAATAAGACATAAAAAAATGAGAAAAAAATCCTTTTGAGGACTCCCTGATCTACAGGCATCAAAATACATAGATTAAGTTATCACACACTGAAAATACAATCGTTTATTTAAAGAAAAGGTTCATATATATATATATATATATATAAAACCTGAAATTAAATGAAATCATGACAACTTAGCAACGAGTTATGCTCAACAATTCTTTTAAGAATACTGAGATTTTGGATAATTAAAACCTTCATTAAAAGTACAGACATATAGTCAGACGTCAATGAACGTGCACGGTTACGCACAATGCCCGCATGGAAGGGTGAGCTCACTTCCAGTTAGTCAGATTGTGGCGTCATTTCCCTCCAAGAAAACCATCCGGTCCGATAACGACCCAAACCTGAGCGCTCTGTCCCAGAGCAACTGAATCTTCATGCCGTTTCACACAAAACCAGTTAAAAGCATACGCAACACACAGTCAGAATTTCATTTTTTCTTTTGTATTTCAAAAAATAATAAGGCCAGACGTTATAATCCGATTATACTGCGGCCCATTTGCACACCAATAAAGCTTCTGGGTTTAAATTTAAACAAATGTCAGCTGCTGATGTGACGAATTAAATACAAGTGCTCGTGTTTTCTCAAAGCCAAGCAGCAAATCACTATTTGCTAATTTTGCTTTTCAGAAAGATAAAAATCCACATTGACAGGAAGTGAACTGACTCAAAGGAAGATGACTCAGAGCTGACTTGTAGCTTTGTGCGTCATAAAAAAGGCAAAATGGGAGAAAAAACAAAAGATGTTCAGCCAGAAGGCAAAACAAAACTAGACCAGATAACAGATCTTACATGGACGATGGCAAATACGTACGTCAAGCAGACATTTTTGGCAAATCTTGCTCATTCGGTTATTTCATCAGTTACTAAAACGCCCTGAAAACATTTTCTGTAACACTCTCAATATTTAAGAGCAGTTTTGACTCTAAATGCTCAACGAGGGTTTAAAATGAACTCAGACTCAGTCGTATTTTCTTAAAACAAAACGAGAAAATGAGACATTTCAAACTCGTGCGATGAGAGAAAACAAGAGTTTAACAAGTAAATCTGACACTGCGGTACAGCAGGGATCTGCACTGCACCACAGTGATCAATGTTAGAATATCAAATTACTTTGGAGTGACAGAAAACATCTCCTTTGGCCGTGCACAGTACAGCCTGCATCGCTACGTCTCTGCACTTGACAGTGTGGCAGCCAACAGAACAGCCACGTCCTGGTGTATATTTTGTTTGGTTTGCATAAAAAAAAAATCAAACAAGAACAAAAAAGATAAAACGCATTTAGTTTTTGCACCTGCAGGGAAAATGCTGTTGTCATTCGTTTATGCTCCGACCTTTGACCCCAACTTTAAAACTGCTTGCTAGTTAACAAATCCAACACTGAAGCTCTGGTTCTGCCCTCTGAGTGTTTGTGAGAGCTCTACATGCGAGCCCTGGGCGGTGATCTGCATTTAGCCAAGGCCTCAGTGAAACAAAACACCCAGCGGAGGCTTTACAGTGAAATTTCCAAGAAATCTTTTAAAGGAACAATGTGTAAAATTAATATATCGACAAAAGTCACAGGTTTAAATGGATCATGGGGTGTTGCTAAAGATTACTCATCAACTTTTCTGCTTACTTTACATTTGCCTACAAAATCCTAATTACCGTATTTTAGGGCGCACTTAAAATCAGTTCATTTTCTCAAAAATCAACGGTGCACCTTATGTATTAATTCTGATTGTGCTTACCGACCTCCAACCGATTTTATGTGGTTATTGTGAACGAGTTGAATAAAGTTTGACTTATCTGTGATGTTTTTCTTCCTCATGCATGTCACAATTCAAAGTAAGGCAAAACAAATCCAATATAATTACATTTAAAAAAATAATAATATGACTACTTTGCTGAAATGATGGAAACTTGTTGCACAAAGTGAATAAAAGACTGCAAAGAGACTGGATTCAGTAAGAAACAAACCTCCAGATGTTGCTAATTGTTACACAGCGCAGCTTTTAAAAGGCTCTGCACTGAAACTGTAAGACTAAAAACACATGATTCACATTAAACATTTCAGCTATACGTTTTACAGCTCAAGGAAAAAAAAAAAAAAAAGCCCTGATGATGTTTGTGATCATTAAGAGGGTATAGCTTGTAAAAGCTGGGGCCATATTAGCAGAGAGAAATGTCTGGCAGGAGTAAACACACATTTGCTCTAAACGACGCCAATAAATCTCAGGTCTTTACAAAAAAGCGTTTTAAGCAGACGTAGCATGTTGCACTGATTTGCAGCACGAACGGTGGACGCAACGTGCTCCACAAAGAAACACTTCTCTAGTGGAGGCTGGTCAGAACCAGTTCCCCTCCACTCCACAATTTCCTGTTTGTCCTCGTGCACCTCACGAATTAAAAAGCACATTAGTGACAAACGTCTGCTTTGTCACGGAGGAAAGCGAGCACGATGACTAAACTGCGCAGTTCGCATACAAGCAGCACTTGAGTCACAACTTCTGATGAAGTACCATGAAGGTTCACAAAGTTCAAAGATGTCAAGATGCAAAAAAATAATAAAAAGTGCCATAATTCAGTTTTAGTATTGAGCTATGTTCTGAATAATTTGCTTTATTCAAATATGAATATACAAACAGCTGAAACCAGATGTGTACGTACACTGTATAAAACTAATTGTTTCACTGTTGGACATTAAATCAGACTTTTACTGTGAAGTTTAACAATTTGGGAAAGCCCAAATGATGACGTTATGATTTTCGGAAGCATTTGATTGGTTAGTTGACAACATCGGAGCTAACTGGAGGCACACCAGTGCACACCTTAAACCCACTGCTGCTTCGTGTGGCGTCATGGGAAAATCAGGTGCCACATTCATCTGTTCAATCATACACAAGTCCTACCATCCTAACCCAGGAGATGGACTCTCTGTTCCTGAGATGAACATGTTTTGGTGTGAAACGTGCACATCAATCTCTAAAGACAATTAAAAAAAAAAAACTTGTGCAGAAGCAGCAGAAGCTGGTAAGAGCCACAACGAGACCAGTCCTGGATCGACGTGGACAACTTGCAACCTGACTCAGGAACCTGAGTGGAGGAATGGAACTAAATTCCAGCAAACTATGGTGAGAAGCTTGAAAAGTTTGATGAATGCCATAAAGTTTAAAGCTGGGCTATTCAACAAAACTGCTCAGGGGGCCACAGTTTCTGAAAGTCATTAACTCGGGGGCTGGACATCCAGCGATTAAAGTCATTATGTAAATAAACCAAAGTTTACCATGACGTTACCCTTTTTAACTTTATTTATTGGATTGAACCATAAATGCAATAAACAGAATCCCCCCCCCCCCCAAAAAAAAAAAAAATAATTAATGAAGTGGGCCGGATTGAATAGTGAGCCAGTTGAATATCCCTGGTTTAAAGGTAATACTATCAAATGCAAAAAAAACTGTATGTAAACTTGTGACTTTGAAAAGAGCAATAAAATGTGTCTCATTAATCATTTAACAAATAAAAATAACTTTGGGAATTCTATCTGAGCTAAACAGGAAAGGCTTCGTCATCCTTAATGTTGGTCATTTTATAGAGTGCATGTAAATATCTGGTTTCAACTGTATACGTTTATTAGGGGAAAAAAAAAAACATTGTGATTTTCTTCAATGTTCTGTGGATTTTAAAAAATACATTTTCCCATTTAAGCAGTGCATAATTAAACAAAATACATAAAGCATAAAATAAAAAAATGGTCACTTAAGATATTAGGCTACAGATTTGTAACCTGGAGTCAAAATAAAGTTGGTGGTTTGTTACATGCTGAAAATATGCCTCTCAAGTCCAAACATGCTGCAAACCTCTGTCAGTCTCTCAAAGAAAATCAAAATACATTCTTACACAGCCGATTTAGACACATTTGTAACGACACACCTTAAGCTCTGTAAAATAAGATTGTTTTGTTGCGCATGCTGAAGTAAACACGTTGTCTGGAGGGGCAAAATAACGCCGATACAGGATTTTGAATTTCTTAATCACAGCTCCCGGTGTTGGATTTAACCGCAGGGCATTTGGGCCTTACACAACAAACTTAGTTCCCTTTGATTTCCACAGCCTGTTCAGGTCTAAGCTGCGAGATGATCGGTGAATTATCAGTCTGTGCAGATGAAGAGATACTTCCAAGCAGGTCGAGCATAAAGCCTGAAGACAAGAATACAGCCAATGATTCATGCCTGAACACACTTGAGTTGCATCATGGTGTCAGTGGAGTTAGCCACACTGCAGAGCTACTGCAAACAGCAAACTTCTCTACAGGCCTCAAGGCATGAGGAGCAGGCAAAGGCTGCGCCGAGCACGTTGAGAATGTGCTGTGCTCAGTAAAATAATAACTCACCGGAGAGGACGAGTCGTGGAAGGTTGTCTCAGTCAAATGGGGACGCTTGCTTTAGGGTCCTAGTGGCATGCATGTTCAACTTCAACTTCCAGCATCTTTGAAACTTTATAGTATGTACGAAACAAATAACCAACAGAATATATCAGATGGTTTTTCATGTCCTTATTTTTATTGGTCCTTCCAAGTTATCAAATGGATGACAAGTCTTCACGTTTCTCCTCCCGTGTCGTCAACACTGCTGCGTCTCTTGAGCTCCATCTGGCTCAAGCTTGCTCCTTATCGGCCCTCCAGAGCTGCTCTTTGACTTCTGTAGGCAACGTGTTGAACAGGTCTTCCTCCACCACCAGGCCGCTCCTCTTCAACCGACTGCATTCACCCAGCTCCACCGGGAGGCACTCCAGATGGTTCCCTCTCAGCTCCAGCTGGGTCAGCCCGGTGAGTTCCCCGAAGCGCGATGGCAGCGTCTGCAAGCAGTTGTTCCCCAGATTCAGAGTGTGCAGTTTCTTGCACTGGAACAGCTCCGGGGGCAAAGTCTCAATCTGAAAGGGAGCGACACAAAAAGCAGAACAACGAGGAGCGCATCAGTAAACAAGGCTGACAAATAAGAACGTGTCTGGACACAAAAACAGTGTCTCGTACATTGACAGACATCAGACCTTAATAAATTCAAAAACATATTAACAATTATCTCAGACTTACAGCTCATTGAAACTGATAGTGCACCTAAAAGCACAAAACAGTCGAGATATTTGTGGCAGCTCACAAACCTGCTGGAAGCTATTTTCAGCGAGCAGCCGCACAGTAAAACAGCAGTAATAGTAGCTTTTACTAAAAACACATGAGGTTGTTTGGATGCTTTCAGACTCAAAGGAGCATTTTCAAAAAGGTTCTGGGTGTTTTTATTCAAGAAATCCCTTTCAACAAAGACCATATGAAGTAACGGGCCCATGACCTTAAAGACGTGTTTTAACAATGGCCTTAATAAATTTGGGATTCAGGTTGTTTTACTTCAAAATAACATTGTAATACACACAAAAAAATAGATAAATTAAACGTATAAAACCTTAAATCTATCAAATGATTACTTTGAATAATTTATTTAGAACTGATGAAAAAAATAGCAACGTTCATGTTGATGGAAGTCATCTTAGCACTAGCAAACTGCTTTTTTCCCACTTTGGAGTATGACGTTTGTGGGAATCAGTTTGTTGGTGGCTCCTCAGATTAAAGAATTCCTTTGGATGAAGGATGAAATATCTCAGAAAAAAAAAAAAGGAACCGTTCACATTACCTGATTGAACATTGTTGGATTTTTTACCAGGATTATTGAGCATGAACTTTGAAACATTCATGTAATTAAATCAAGCATGCCACTTACCCTGTTTGCTGTCACAGCAAAGTACTGCAGGTTTTGGAGGAAGCCCACATCAGGGTGGATGCTTGTCAGGTTGTTGTGACTCAGATCTAAGAAGCGTAACTTGCGGCAGAAGAAGAGCTGGCTGGGGATCTTCTCGATCTTGTTTCTGTTCAGGTAAAGCCTCTCCAGGTTGGTCAGTGTTCCAATCTGAATGGGAATATAGGCAATCTGGTTGTACCAGAGCTTCAGGCACACGAGGCGGTGCAGGTGCTGGAAGCTGATGATCTCCTCGATCGTTTTCATATTGTTGTCCTTCAGGTCGATCTCCTGCAGGTTGTGCAAACTGAAGATGGAGTGTGGAATGCGCTCGAGGTCGCAGCGAACGAGCTCGAGCTCTGTCAGGTTCACCATCTTCTTAAGGCTGTTCAGGACCATCAGCTTGGTGCCCTCGTTATTGATGGAAAGCTTCTGAAGGTGCACGCCCACGTCAGTCACCACCTGTGGCAGCTTGGTTAGGTTGCTTTTCAGACGCAGCACTTTGAGACTTTTGAGCTCTCCGAGCCCATCAATGACAATGTAACGATTGTTCTCAGCACTCAGGTTCCCAGTTAGGTGCAACTCACTGAGGTTCTTCAGGCTGTAGATCCATAGAGGGATCTCCTTGATATCAGTGAACTTAATGTGGAGTGACTTGAGGTTTTCTCTCAGGAAAGCCAGAGCTGGAGCCTCAATCTTAGCTGGTGTGTGGTAGAGCCACATCTCCTTCAGGTTGGAAAGCTGAGCAATGATGGGGGGAATAGTGACGTCTGGGATAAGCTCCAGCTTGAGCACCTCTAGCTCAACCAGATCAAATACTGTATCTGGGATTCCAATGAGCATGAAAAGGTGCAGCTCCAGTTTCTCCTGGGAGTTCTTGGTGATGCGCTGTCTGAGCTTCTCCAGGGTCCACTCGTTGTTGAGGTTCAGCTGCCTCAGCTTGTTCTCGCTGACCTCGGACAGAAATACTGCAAAGCGCTTGGAGTAGAGAGGGTCATACTGATCTATCAAGTGCAGCATGAAGGCAAAGTCATTCTTGACGTCGGGAATGTCGCTGTAACTGCTTTCCTCTCGGATTGATTCGAAGGAGTATCGTTTGAGGGAGCGGCTGAGCATCCAACAAAGGGTGTACATGCAGATGAGACCATAAACCACAACCAGGCTGATGTAAAAACAGGCCAGAATCTTGAACAGAGTCGCTAATGGGTGAGCACAATAAAACATACTGTACCCTGTTAGTTTCTCAATATTCACTGGGCACGCTACACAGAACTTGATGTATCTTACATAGTAAGCTGTGTAGCTAATAATCAGTATAAACTTGATAACTTTAATAATAGTTTGGCGTATGTAAAGGCGGTATACTATATCACCTTCTTCAACGTGGATTCTAAACTTCTTCACTTTCTCAAAAAGTGCTTTGGCCTGCTCCCCTTCCTTTTTATCTAAAACCCCGGTTTCAGAGCGGTCCACAATTCCCTGTTCTATTCTGGACTTTGTTCGCTGGAGCATGGGAATACTAGCCTCTACATCCTCGCTCACACTGGAGGTCTTCTTGTCCATTGAACCATTCGATTTCCCCACTGGTTTAGAGTCTCTCTCCTCCACCACAGTCTCAGACAAAGCTCTCGTTGTCCATGGTGAATCAAAGCACTTGAGAAGGATGGAGACAAAGTGCTCCAGTTTTGAGCTCGTATGTGGGAACTTGAACCAGAAGTTGCTGCAGGCCAGGAAGATGAGGGTGTGGATTAGCACCAGATAGGGGAAATATTTAGCAAACCAGTGGAGTTTGTTTTCGTAACAGACAGCATCTACGTAGTTATACTGGTGACGGTCAAGGTTGTACTGAATGCCTTTGGGTTCATGTGGATACGTGGGGACCACGTTAAAGACAGGCTGGATCACCTCGCATGACATGTTGAAGTCATGCCATTTGTAAGGCAAGCAGATCATCTTGTCCTGCGTGACCTGCAGCGTCCCACCGAACACTGCGATCATCAGCATGATGATTGAGAGGTAGTCAGTAAAAACGTCCCACCATGGTTTCAGGATTCGATACGCTGGCTGGGTGTCAGCAAAGTACCGGAGCTCTGTGATGGGAATCATGATGGCTTATCTAAATAAAATGGGAGAAACAAAAGAACATCAGCATGGTGTACTGCATTTCTGAAGTGTTTCACCAAAGTAAGTAATAGCCTGAAATACATAATTCTGATTTTAAAAAACTGCCACATAGTAGCATTACCTTGGAATAATATCTAGTAATACATACGTTTAAAAAAAAAAAAAGACTTCCTAGAAAAGAAAATTACAACTTCTCACACTGACATTGGTAATATTTACTACTCTTTTGAGTCCAATGTAAAACTGAAACTGAACATACATCCATCCATCCATTATCTTCCATTTATTCCAAAGTCAGGTCATGGGGGCAGCAGCTTGAGCAGGGAGGCCCAGAAATCTCTTTTCACAGCCACCTCTTTCAGCTCTTCTGAGAGGATTCCAAGGCATTCCCAGGCCAATGCAAACAGGTGCCCGAACCACCTCAACTGGCTCCTCTCGACGTGGAGAAGTAGCGGTTCTACTCCGAGTCTCTCCCAGATAACGGAACTTATCACCCTTTCTCTAAGGCAGAGTCCAGATACCCTGCAGAGAAAACTCTTTTCAACCGCCTGTATCCGCGATCTCATTCTTTCGGTCACTACCCCTTTTCATGACCATAGGTGAGGGTAGGAACATAGACCGACCAGTAAACAGAGAGCTTTGCCTTAGAACTCAGCTCCCTCTTCACCACAACGAACTGGTACAAAGTCCGCAATACTGCAGATGCTGCACCAATCTGTCTGTCAATCTCACAATCCATTCTTCCCTCACTCGTGAACAAAACCCTCAAGATACTTGGAACTCCTCCAATTGAGGAAGAACCTCAGCCTCGACCTAGAGACAGCAATCCACCCTTTTTTCTGGTTGAGGGCCTCAGATGGCCTCAGATTTGGAGGCGCTGATTCTCATCCCAGCCGCTTCACACTCTGCTGCAAATCGCTCCAGTGAGAGCTGAAGATCGTGGCACGATGACGCAAACAGGACCACATCATCTGCAAAGAGCAGAGATGGAATCCTGAGGCCACCGAACAGAAAAACCCTCCATCAGCTGGCTGCACTGAGAAATTCTGCCCATAAAGGTTATGAACAGAATCGGTGTCAATGGGCAACGCTGGCGGAGTCCACCTTCCACCCTGAAGGTTTCCGACTTACTACCGGCAATGCGAACCAAACTCTCGCACCCCTTAGATAAGGACTGAAAAGCCCGTAACAACGGGCCTCCATTCCCATAATCACGGAGCACACCACAAAGTGTATCCCGAGAGACACAGTCAAATGCCTTCTCCAAGTCCACCAAACACACGTAGACTGTATGGACAAACTCCCATGACCCCTCAAGGGCCCTAGTGAGGGTAAATATCTGATCCAGTGTTCCACGGCCAGGACGGAACTCGCATTGTTCCTCTTGAATCTGAGGTTCGACCAACGATCGAACTCACTTCTCCAGTACCCCTGAATAGACCTTACCAGGGAGGCTAAGGAGAGTGATGCCCCTATAATTGGAGCACACTCTCAGGTCCCCCTTTTTGAAGAGGGAAACCACCACCCCAGTCTGCCAATCCAGTGGCACTGCCCCTGATGTCCATGCAACGTTGCAAAGGCGTGTCAGCCAAGACAGCCCCACAACATCCAGAGCCTTAAGGAAATCAGAGTGAATCTCATCCACTCCTGGAGCCCTGCCACCTCAGAGCTTTTTAACTACCTCGGCGACCTCAGCCACAGTTATGGACGGATCAACCCCAAAGTTCCCCGACTCCGCTTCCTCCATGGAAGACGTGCTGGTGGGATTGAGAAGGTCCGAAAAGTACTCCTTCCACCTCCCGACGACATCACTGGTTGAGGTCAACAGCACCCCACCTTCACTGAACACAGTGTTAGTAAAGTGCTGCTTTCCCCTCCTCAGCTGCTTGATGGTTTGCCAGAATCTCCTCGGAGTCGACCGAGAGTCTCGACCTGACTAACTGAACATATTTGTATATTTAATTAAATATCTGTTTTTCTACACATTTGGTTGTTCTAGTGTGGGATCTCATCAAGAAAACATCTGCATGCTTTCTTGCAGTGTTATAACATGTTTTAATGGTTAATGAATTTGAATGTGCCACAGGACTTCTTGTCCTTGACAGAAAAAAGTTTAGAAGGTATTTGTCAATATCATGTCCTAATGTGCATTTTACTTCAACACTCAAGCAACACCTAGCAAACTAAAGGTTTTAAGTGCATAAAGCTGTGTTTAAATAAATTGAAAGAAAAAGATGAGCATGTATTTATAGCATGTCCTCTAAAATGGAAAAAAAACAAAAAACAAAAATAACTAAATACATAGCTAGAAAGACCAGTTGGAGAAGAGTGCAGTGGTACTGTAATCTTTTGATATTTTGAAAGGTCAAACATATTTCATCGAGCCTTCAGAAAATAGTGCAAAATTGTAAAAAGATGGCCTGGCAAGTTCTGCTGAGACAGTATTATCACGGAACAAATGCAGCTGGCAATAATTTGGAGGTTGTTTTTTTTTCCTTTTTAAAGCAATCTAAACTATTCTAAAACTTAAAGAATACAATCCCTAATTCTTGACTCAACATCTTTAAAACCATAACTTACTACAGTGTTCCCCTACCATTATCTAAGGAGAGCACCCCGCCCTGTCAACAGAACTGAGCGCCCCGCCTATCAAATCCCCCACCCCACACGCAGCTCCACCACCTCTGGACGGGGAGTGGAGACTGCAGCAGCTCAGCTCAGGCTCCAAACCACACGCAACTCAAACGCAGCGCTCCGTTACATCTGTGCAAAAAGTTTTTTCGCAGTACAATCTGAAAAAGCTATAAACATACCGAGCACTTAAAAAAAAAAACTTGATAACAATGTGCACAAAGGAACTCTGATTCATGTAAGTTAACAATGCTCAACAAAAGTAGACAATGACCGCCCAACGTTTTATTGCCATCCTAAATTCATGATTAGCACATATAGTCCCAAAGTTCCCAACTTGAAACATTCAGACTGTATTTAAGGTGAAAGCAGACAAATGCCACCCACATGTACAAAGACCAGATAGAACATGTTATTCTCTGGAACCACGTACAAAAATTACTCAGAATGAACACGGTCTTCCACGACTTAAAATCTCTCAGAAAAACAGAAGTGGAACTTATTATAATTGCTGAAAAGCTTTATCATTATTACTGTTTCAACCAATAATTTATGCTTGAACACACCAGTAATGTCACAATAACGCTTCACAAAGTGAAGTTAGATTTAATTTTACGTCTCCTTTCTTTTGGCTGCTCCCATCTTCGGGGTCGCCACAGCGAGCATGAAGATTTGGCAATTGATTTTACGCCGGATGCCCTTCCTGACCCAACCACAGAGCTATCAGCCCACATGCGTGGAGCAGAGCTGCCATTTGAGGCATCCGGGAAGAAGAAGGGGGGTTTATTGCCTTGCTGAAGTGCCCACAGTGGGCAAAGAAAGTTGTTAAAAACACTATTATAAACAGTGGAGCTTGTGCAAGATATTTTAAAATGCATATATTGTAACTTGTGTTTTTATTTCAGTCCAATACGACTAAAGAAACATATGTATCAAGTAAATGTTCCAAGAAACCCTACCTAAAGAAAATGGCTGAAAAAAAAAAAAAAAGCTGGGTAGTCATTACATAAAAGGTTTTTTTTCTTAACCAGCTCAAACCAGAACAGCAGAGCAGTCACGGTGAACCTCCTCTGTTATAGACAACACACAGAGACCCAAACAGCTGCCAACATAACCTTTAACCTACACGGTACTAAACAAATGCAATCTTTGCCGCAAATGGAGTTTTGATTCCACAAATTAACAACATATCGAATATCAGGCGATGCACTGGAAATGTTTAGACTATAATCGAGCCAAATCAAAGCTTAGGCTGTACAACCCACATCCACCCACTTTTCATTACAAACAAAAAAAAATGTTAGACTTTAATAAACATGCTTTGTAATTCAAGCCACAGACCATGGCCCATCTCAGGGATGCACTGACAACATCAAGCAAACTAAATTAACACATTAAGGAAGTCTTGAAACCAAACAATAATACAGTAAATTTATGAGGCATCATTACAAATCACCGACATATTTAGTTAAAAAAAAAAAAGGATATGCACATCAATTGAAAGGCCTAGCATTTTCTTGAAGGAATTCAGATCACATATCAGCAGCACCACTGCGTGCACATCTTATTGTGGCTGAATCATGTTCCCCGTCTTCCTACTCTGTGATGAACTGAAGAGCTTCACAGGAAAACGTTAGCTTAAATTGTTAAAAATAAATAAAGTTAATTCCAAAAAGGTCTAAACTAATGTAATATGCAACAACTCTGCTATTGGATCCCAGCTTGTAGCCACATTTCATATCCAACACATCTCCTAAATTTGTTTCTAAAACAAAGCGGCCTTTGTGCAGGCGGTTTTTGTTGATGAAGCTTGGGAACACGAGCTGAGAGAGGTTCAGTTGAAACCTTCACGTGATTCAAAATATTAGAGTCAACTATCAGTTTCAATGAAGTCGGCTGGTGCCTCTCAGGCAGAGCCAAAGAGACACCAGTACTTCTGTCTTGGAAAAGCATCTTAAAGTTGGCTTGAAGTTAAGCTTTAATTATTGAAATGTGATTATCTGACATACTGAATAAATGATGACAGATGTGGAAAAAATCTTTACAGACAAACTTTGGGACTCTCAGGAAAAGGTTTAAAGTTGTTAATGTGATAGAAGGCTTTGAATATCATAATCCAATGTTGTCTTTTTGTGTTTTACCTGGGTTGAACTGAGAGTCCGATTTGTAGATCCCACTACAAAGTTTGTGCAAGGACAGTTTTCAAACTACTTGAACAGGTTTGAGTGGTTTAGAAAACAAATTAATAGATCCAAAGATAAATGAATGCCAATCACAGAAGGGTTGAACTTCTTTATATAAAGCAAACCTTTTAATGTTTTCCTTACGACTTCATCAATTTTATTTTAAGTGCCTGGAACACCCAAAGGACCTGAAAGCATCCCATGTTTACAGACTTTGTGATCCGTATCTACAGAGCAAGAGGAAAAGTAGGGCTGCTCACATTATAACGACAGAAGGAAGTTTTGATTTATTTAGTCGTTTTTTGGCATTTGTGGTATTTGAGCCACAGCCACACAAGTTTGACTTGTGGTTAGACTGGATTCAAAAGGAAATAAAAATGATTTTTTTTTTAACGTGAGGCTGGTTCATTTATAAGCTACTGTATTAAAGTCTGCAAGTTGCCTTGAAAAACCCTAGAAATACAGGTTTTCAGCTTCTTGACTCTTATGATAAAAATTTGTAAAAAAAAAAAAACCAAAAAAACCCAGAATACTTTAAAAACATTTTTGATTACTAAACAACATTATCTCAAATTTGAAAACAGCCTGGCTATCACGCACTGCAAGGCTAAATTAGTAGAAAGTATTCATTGGATGTACAACTGATTAGCTTTTAGAGTCAAAACACATTCAAGATGGCTGCTACCTAAGAAAACACAAAAATGGCTTTAATTCAGTCAGTCTTACAGATACTGAGCTTATGTTGAAAATCATCTCCAACACATACTCTGTGTGACATCTTGACATATTATTTACAAAGTTTGACCAAAACGGCTTCAACTCTTATTTCTCAACATAAGATAATTTTAGTCTGAACTCTGGCATGTACTATGCACTCCTTTAAGGTGTGATAAATCTTTTATTTTGGTACAGTAGCTGTCCAGTTAAACTGCAGACAGAGTCACCCGGTCAGGGTTTCAGATTCAGACTGACGTTCCTCTCCTGAAATCTTTCCTCCACCTTGCCAAGCAGAATTAGGGAACACACCCTTCAGTCACCATCAGCTTAATAATTGTGTAATTTGTCCCCACTGCCTTGAAGTCCAGCTCTACAAGCTAGCAACAACAGTAACCATTTACAAGCAATATGTTTGTAATTCTATTTTCCTTAAAACTTTAGTCAACAACATCACTGAATCAAAAAAATGTAAGCCACATTCACTGTTGGTGGTTTTCAAAACTACACCTGTTCATTGGGTAAAGCTAATATTCTTATTTTAAAACGTACAGTTCAGTGTCAACATTAGCAAAATGGCATGTTGTGTTACAAATGAAACTACGGTAAATAAAAACAAACAGCGTAAAGTGCATCCCTAGAGTCGTCGTTTGTGATAAATTGTGTCACATTAATTTCATTATCAGATGAGTGAGTTTTAACACAGGATGATGCATAAATGGACTACAGCATTTGAATAAGGAATCTGTCTTCATAACAGTTATTGAATCGTGTTTAGATATGTAAGTAAGTCGAAGCTAAAGACCACGAGGAGGGAAACGTGTCAGGAGACAGAGGAAGAAGAGGAAAGTCAAGAATGTAGGACTGAGGGTTGCAACTCTAAATGTGTGGACAATGACAGGCAAAGGTAGAGAGCTGGCTGACATGATGCAGAGAAGGAAGGTAGATGTTTTGTGTCCAAGAGACCAAGTGGAAGGGCAGCAAGTCTCGCAGCATTGAAGCAGGGTTCAAACTGTTTTACCATGGTGTGACTAGAAAGAGAAATGGAATGGAGTAGGGGTGATCTTGAAGGAGGAGTTGGCAAAGAATGTAGTAGAAGTGTCAGATAGGGTGATGGGTCTGAAAGCAGAAGTAGAAGGTCTGATGCTAAATGTCAGTGGTTATGCTCCACAGGTTGGATGTGATGTAGAGGAGGCAGATCATTTTTTGAAGGATCTGGGTGAAGTGATAGAGAGTATTCCCAGGGAGGAGAGTGGTGATTGGAGCAGACCTGAATGGACATGATGGTGAAGGAAACAGAGGGGATGAGGAAGTGATGGGTAGGTTTGGTGTCAAGGAAAGAAACAAGGAAGGACAGGTGGTGGAGGATTTTGCCAAGAGAATGAAAATGGTTGTAGTCAACACCTATTTCTAAAAGAGGGAGGGACATAGAGTGAGCCACAAGAGTGGAGGAAGGAGAACACAGGTCGACTACATTCTGTGTAGAAGAGGAAACCTGAGAGAGATTGGAGACTGTAAGGTTGTGGCAGGGGAGAGTATGGCCAGACAGCATCCGATTGTTGTGTGTAGAATGACTGTTGTTGTGAAGAAGAGAAAAATCAGAGAAGACAACCAAACGGTGGAAGCTGAGAAAAGAAGAATGTTGTGTGAGGAGTTCAGAAAAGAACTGTTAAAGGCTCTAGGTGGTTAAAAAGAGCTTCCAAATGACTGGACTACTACAGCAACAGTAATTAGAGAGACAGGTAGGAAGGTTCTTAGTGCAGCATCGGGACAGAGAATGGATGATAAGGAAACCTGGTGGGGCAGCACGGTGGCGCAACTGGTAGAGCTACTGCCTCTCAGCGAACAGGTTACCCTAGTTCAAATCCCGGTCCAGGGGCCTTTCTGGGTGGAGTTTGCATGTTCTCTCTGTGCATGAGTGGGTTTTCTCCAGGTACTCTGGTTTCCTCCCATATACCAAAAACATACATGTTAGGCTAACTAATAAGTCTAAATTGTCCCTAGGTGTGAGTGAGAGTGAATGGTTGTTTGTCTTGTTTGTCTCTATGTGGCCCTGTGATAGACTAGAGACCTGTTCAGGGTGTACCCCACCCCTCACAAAGTGGTGGCTGGACATGGGCACCAGTGACCCACGTGACCCAAAATGGAAGAAGTGCGTAAAAGATAATGGATGTATGGAAACCTGGTGTTGGAATAGTGTAGTGCAGGACACTATTCAAAGAAAGAGGTTAGCTAAGAAGAAATATGACAGAGGACTGAAGAGAGGAGACAAGAATATAAGGAGATGGGACGTAGAGCAAAGAGGGAGGTAGCTAGGGCAAAGCAGAATGCGTATAATGAGTTGTATGAGAGACTGGACACTAAAAAGGGCGAGAAGGACTTGTATCGATTGAGACGGAGGGATCAGGCTGGAAAGAATGTGCAGCAGGTTAGGCTTGTTAAAGATGGGAATGGTAATATTCTAACAAGTGAGGAGAGTGTGATGGGAAGATGGAAGGAGTACTTTGAGGAGCTAATGAATGAAGAGAATAAAAGAGAAATAAGAGTAGAGTTCATAGAAACTGTGGCTCAGGAAGTGGGAAAGATTAGTGAGGGTGAAGTCCAGAAAGCTTTGAAAAGAATGAACAAGGGGAAGGCAGTAGGACCTGATGACATACCAGTGGAGGTTTGGAAATATCTTGCAAAGATGGCAATGAGGTTTTTGACTAAATATTCAATGTCATAATTAAGAGTGGGAAAATGCCTGATGAATGGAGAAGTGTGCTGGTGCCCATTTTTAAGAACAAGGGTGATGTACAGAGTTGTAGCAACTACAGGGGAATTAAGTTGATGAGTCACACGATGAAGATCTGGGAGAGAGTTGTGGAAGCAAGACTTAGATGAGAGGTGACTAGCTGTGAGCAGCAGTATGGTTTAATGTCAAGAAAGAGCACCACAGACACCATCTTTGCTTTGAGGATGCTGATGGAGAAGTACAGAGAGGGTCAGAAAGAACTCCATTGTGTCTTTTGTGGATTTAGAAAAAGCATATGACAGAGTGCCAAGAGAGGAGGTGTGGTATTGCATGAGGAAATCTGGAGTGGCGGAGAAGTATGTTAGACTGGTACAGGCCATGTATGAGGACAGCAGGACAGTGGTGAGATGTGCTGTAGGAGTGACAGATCTTCAAGGTGGAAGTGGGATTGCATCAAAGATCGGCTCTGAGCTAGAGCTGTCATTTCTAACCCGGGCCCAAGTACAACCCGACCCGGATTAGGGCCAGGCCATAATATTGTGCTTAATGTGCGGGACGGGCTGATGTCGGGTTTTTTATTGCGTTAGCAGACGCGCGTGGCTTACGATCCAATTATATGGCAACATGGCTTGCCATACAATCACCAGCCGCATGCGTCCATTTGACAGTGCGCTGACCAGCCTTGAAAGCAGTAAAAGAAAGTTCAGTTAAAGTAAAGAAAGACATTCAAACAAATGATACATCTTTGTTCTTTCCTTTAGAAGGTGGTGGTGTAATTTAAAAAAAAGATTCAGCTGCACTCAGTGGAAGTGCGCGCCCGACGACCCAAACAAGCGAGATCCCAAAATATCTGACACGTCAGAGCAGGGTCCGTGTCTGAATAATGCAGAATGCAGGCAGAAGCAGGGATTTAATGTGCTTTGACAGCCATGAAAGGACAAACATCCCCTCAGCTCCGATCTTCTGCCCCCTTTTAATCAGCCGCACACGTCTGCCTAGATAAGCAGTCAAAGCTTAATTTAAAATGTCGGGGAGGGGGGGGGGGGTTGGACCTGTAATTACTGTTAATTCGTTGGGTCGGGTGAAGTTCAGAAATGATGGCTACTGGCTGGGCCAGGTCAGTTTTTTTGGGACAGAATGCAACTCTACTCTAAGCCCCTTCTTATTTGATCTGGTGATGGACTGCCTAACAGATGAGGTCAGGCAGGAATCCACGTGAACTATGATGTTTGTAGATGACATTGTGATCTGTGGTGAGAACAGGGAACAGGTGGAAGAGAACTTGGAGAGGTGGAGGTATTTACTTGAAATAAGAGCAGTGAAAGTCAGCTTCAGTGATTTGCGACAAAAGGGTGTCAGCAAAGGTCAAAGGAAAAGTTTACAAGACAGTGGTGAGACCAGATGTGTTGTATGGTCTGGAGACACTTGGCATTGACAAAAAGTCAGGAGAAAGAACTGGAAGTGGCAGAAATGAAGATGTTGAGGTTCTCCCTAGGAGTGACAAGGATGGATAAGATTAGGAATGAAATCATCAGAGGTACAGCACATGTTGAACAACTGGTAGATAAAGTTAAAGAGGCCAGACTGAGATGGTTTGGACATGTCCAGAGGAGGGACAGTGGGCATACTGGTAGAAGGATGTTAGAAATACAGCTGCCAGGAAAAACACAAAGAGGAAGGCCAAAGAGAAGACATATGGATGCAGTTAGAGAGGACATGGAGGTAGATGGAGTGAGGACAGAGGATGCAGAGGACAGAGTGAGGTGGAGGAGGATGAATCGCTGTGAAAACCCCTGAAGGGGGAAAAGCCGAAAGAAGAAGAAAAATAAGTTTACATGTGTAGGTAAATGTAGATGTTTAACAACCCGTTAAAATACACCAGAATGAAGGAAAGATAATACATTATTCAAAATCTTAACCAAAATTGCGACCTTTGTTTGGTCGGTTTCCTTCAGAAGAGCCAGTCGAGTGTTGGGAGGATGACAGGAAGCAGTCGCTTCCTGACAATAAACAACAAACAAATGCGCTGCGGCATTGAAATCCCTCTCAACGAGTTGGTTACGAACGGACAAAACACAAAAAATGACTCACTAGTTCCGTCAAAGCTGGTGTCTCTCCATTCCTCCACACACGGGTGACACTTTTCTCAAGCGGTTCTCAGCGACGTGGGCCGGTCACACGCGGACCGAACGAAGACTCGCAGCATTGCGGACGAGAGACGAAGAAAACTGGAGCGGAGTGGAACTGTCCGCTCGACGAGGACTTCTTCTTCGTTGGTGTTGTTTTTATTCTTCTTCGTTGGTGTATTGACAGTCGGCGTATCTTGTTAAAGGGGATGTACCGCCCCCTGGTGGAATGAGTGGGAGATTAACGTGGAAAAAACAAAAAGTCTACCAAATTACGGTGGCCCTAAAGTGTAAATTAAAAAACACAACAAAATCACAACAACATTTGAAAAAAAACAGAACTATATTTGAAAAAACACAACAAAATCACAACTACTAAATTCATGAAAGGCGGAATATAATGTTTTTGCCCGTGCCAAAAATTATTATTGTTTTATTATCGTTAGGAAAGAACAATTTCCTGTTTTAATATGGGATTATTCGTGCATGCTGCGGTAAATGGATTGTCTCATGATGAACTGAAAAACAAGAAGCTGTTGGTTACTTGACATTTTATTAATATTTTTATACATACCCTTATTAGAGTACAAAAAACTCTAGTATAATAGGTACTGACAATTTCTGTTAAAGAAAAAGTGCCACCTTCTGCAAATCATGACCACAATTAAAAAGCTATTTAAAAATAAAAACTGAATACAAAATAAAACGTATTTAGACTATAGCTTTTGTTTCATGATCTTACTGGTTTGCGTTTTCCCTTTTTATTTTTAAGGCATTGCTATTTATTTTACTTTTATTCATTTAATCATTACTAAATAAAAAGTAATTTTGCCAATTAGTGTTATTAAGGTTAAGTCTGGATGGATTCTTCAAAGAATCTGTCCAGAGGACCTGACTTAACCTTGTTGGATTATTGAGCACGCATCAGGATATTCACCCATAGTTTTATTATATTTTTTTTTTACTTCATGTTGTAGATTTGAGATAAAGACTAATTAGGTGATCATGTACGTTTGTTTTTAAAACTTTGCCATTAACGTTTGGACTCAACTCTGTCTGCAGCAAACTCACGCATGAAACACTGGATGCATTTTATCAAAACGTCCAAATATTAAACATTGATGGACATCTACAGCTTGTTACTTTTTGTCAACCTAATTCAACATGGCTGTGCAGCTAACTGACCATAGCTGACACAAAACTTGCTAGTTGGTTTTACAGAAATTGTGCTAAAATTTGCTGTAGAAACAGAGACATCCTCAACACATACTCTAAGCATGAACACCTCTCTCAAGCGTCTCCCAGTTTACACAAGATCACACAAATAATAACGATGTTCCACCAAAACAACAGTAACTTCCTCTTTTCTCAATAAATATCTTAGTTTAAAACTTTGGCATAAAAGTGGCAAATGGCACACCTTTAATTTAACATGTGAAAACACATCTTACTATTCTGGGTGTGGGAGGTGTCCAGGTATTGGGTATAAAAGGTAGGGAATGAAGCTCTGTGGGTCAATAATGATTGCCTTACCCAAAACCTTCAGACCCCGCCTTCTATCGATGAAACTACCACTGAGGACAGTCAAAACTGTGATTAAGATCTCCAGCTACTCAGTAACGTACCCACAAGTTCCCACTGTGTACGTTCTGCTTGCTACATTGGCAAAACCAAGAGACTAAAACAAAAAATATATATTTATTGTAAAATTTAATATATGCATCTTTCAAATATATTGTACAGTAACAAACAAATTATGGAGGACTGGTGGAGCAGAGATTCGAGAAGGCGAGCCTGTGATCGGAAGGGTGCTGGCTTGATTCCTCGGGCCGATAACACCAAAATGTGGGTGGGAAAGGTAAAGCACCCACACCTGCCTCCACCCTTATTTGCCCCACTCTGGGCACTTAAGCAAGACCCTCAACCACCACCATCTGCTCCCCCGGGCACCCTAGATAGCAGCTCTCTGCTCCACACAGAGAGCTGTGGTAGCTCGTGGTCTGTGGTTGAAACAGGAAGTGCATCAGGCATAAAAACAAGTGTCAAGTCTTTGTGCGACTACGTTCACTTTGGCAACGCCTGAGGAAGGGAGAAGCTGAAAAAATTTATTTTAAAAAGTTTTCCTGGATCATTCTTTTACATTTTCTGAGTTCTTGTCAATTTTTTTCATGCTGTCACTTTGCTGTGTCTCCTCTGTGCTGGATTCATTCACCACCATCTCCAAAGCAGAACTTCCTTCAATCTTTTTCACAGTCTCTCCTTTGGCAGCAAGGATTTCCTCAATGTTTCTGAAACAGAAAACAGCACAAGATGTGAAGAGTATTAAAATAATTGCTAATCTTAAACTTCAAATTTTCCTATTCATTTTGAAACAGCTTGTGCACTTCAGAGAATTAGATTAGATTCTGTTGGTTACTTTTGAATAGTCAGTAATCCGAGTTGTACACAATGAATAAAGTATTATTTTAACAAAATGTTAGGAAATGTTATGTTAACTTTAACTTCAATATTTTGGAACAATGTTCTTAGAAAACCTTTTTTATTATTATTTTTTTTCAAATAAAATAAGTCAGTGAGGTTTTCCGTTGGATTGTTTTCCTAGAAGCAGTGAGCTTTTTCATCCAAGTACAGTTAAATACCACCAGACACACGATCCCAGTAAAAAGCACATGTTTAAACTTGATTTAAGAATGAAACGTTTTCAACACTCTTAGTATTAATGTTTAATGGCTGAATATTGTTACAGATCAATGACACTTTTTGTTTAGAAAAGGCATTCCTCCTAAAAATATGATCATGGTTGTGTCTTTCCCGTCTTAATTATAAGATGTAGTAAAATCATCGCTTTGGGAGATATGATTTGTTCATAAAAATAGATCAAAAAGAGGTTTTAACATGTTCAGTCCAGTGAATTGACAGTAGTTCAGTCAGGCTGCCTTAATGCAGTGCTCTAAAAGAGAATACCACAGAATCACCAACCTTTTTCCCTCTAGGTCTGAAAACCAGTTGAGGTTGTCAGCGATGATATGATGATTCTTGCATTCTGGACATGTCACGATCACCACACCTTTATGGTAAGCCAGTTTAGAGATTTTCTGCGTGGACCTGGTGGAGCAAACCTGCAAACAGGTACAATAATGGGTCATAACGAAACTGAGAATACAATATAAAGAGTATCTTTTTAAACGTCTACAGTTCCAGTGAAGTGTAGATAGTAAAATATACCTTTAACCAAGCTGTCAGATTGGAATTTAAAAGCCAGGTCGTTTCGTAATGACTCTTTGAACACCTTGGCCTCGGCACAAGTTAGATCATAGACCTGTGGTGATTACCTTGCATGTGTAGATGAGATGATAATGGGTTGACTGGATTTTCCCAACAGAGTCTTCTTTGGCAGGCGGTGAAGAAGAGAATCCTCTAAAATTTGAGCTGAAATGAGTTTCACTCCTGTGAACAGGTAAGAAACGAAACATTTGTCGATAATGTGAAGGGAGCTGCACTGTCCCCCGGGGACAGTGGAACATGGAGCTAAGTCTTAATACGGGTACCCGACCGTAATAACACGGCAATACGAGGCTAAGTGGGAGCCCCATATTTAGAAATGGCGTAAAAGTAAAATTCCGTTTTAAGTTTTGCATGATAGTTGCCATTTTTTTAACGCGGCGCGTAGTGATGACGCCATCACATTGCGTCATCTCGCGAGAACTGCGATTGAGCTGCTAGCTGGCTAGTCTGCTGTCAAAATCGTGTTTTGCAGTTTGTATTATCCGTGTGAGCGCAATGAATACTGCCGGAGTCATTGATGAGGCGGAAAAGTCAAGACATCGCCCGTTTTTGATTGGGGTTAGCGGAGGAACGGCCAGTGGAAAGGTCTAATTTATTATACATGTGAAATTACGTATTTGTTTATTAGCTCGTAGCACACAAACATTGGGGTGCCAATGATTGACATTCATTAAACTGTCATAGTAATTGTCACACCCACTTGTTTAGTATCTGTAATAGTTCACTAATGCACCTGTTATGTTGCTTAAAATCGTTACAGTTTTGTCATTTCTGCTTTGCGACTTTTTGTTGTTGTTGTTGCGTCAAGTTTAACAGCTAACACAAAACGAGCTCAGTGATGGGATGGCTTCTTATTTTTTCTTTCTCGTAGCGTTTCCATGACTTATGGCAGCCTTGCTTTCAGATATTGACAATAGCTCTTTTTTTCCCCATTTACAGTCTACTGTTTGCGCCAAGATCATGGAGCTTCTTGGCCAAAACAAGGTGGACCACCGCCAGAGGAAGGTAGCCATCATCAGCCAGGACAGCTTCTACAAAGTCCTGACCCCAGATCAGAAAACCAAAGCTCTCAAAGGCCAGTACAACTTTGATCACCCAGGTAAAACCGGTGTTGTCGGTTAGTGATACATTACAGAACCGGACCATACTGTAACTGTACTTTTTCATCTTTCTCTGTGTATCTAAGCGCTACTTTATTACATGCTAATTTTCTTTAAATTGTGGTAAATGGAAAAAAGTAGTCTAAAATTTAGACATTTACTCACTGCTTTAATCTGTGAAGAGGCACCTCACAAACAGCAGCAAAAGACTATACACACAATTGTTGGCTGAAAGATCCTCTTCCCTACTAGTAGATTTTGTATCCGCAGCTGGTTGGTATTTGGATTTTATTCCCCTGATGAGTTAATTTATTTGGCTTCATTTAATGTGGGATGGATCGGAGTGTTGTACTATTGGGCAGTGGTTCCTTATCAAGACCGTACGATGGATCATGAAACACTAAGAGGTGATGAAAAACCCTTTAAAGAGCAATGTCTGTCTAATGATAATCCTCTTCTGGCAGTCCATTTCAGTATGGAGTAGTCTTGATCTTCTCTTTCATACAAAAATGTTTTAGTTTATTGAAGCTTTTGTAAACAGCTCTCCTGAAATCCCATCTTAGCATTGTAGCACGGATGTCCAGTCTTTGACTGGGGCATTGCAACACTTTATTTTTCTTTACCATTTGTTCTGGTGGATTGAAAACAAGCAACACAGCAAATCTATTTCCTGCTTAGCTTAAGCACATTGTCATTAAGGTCACTGCATGACCCAGTTTGAGGCCCAAGGTTTAACTTTTCAGAGATGACCTCATATTTGTCTAAAGTTCTGTGATTTTGCAATTTCTTTGAGCACTGCATGGTTCAACTTAGGGATAAATCGCTGGGATGTCCATTCCTAAAATATTTATTCTCTTTGCAGTCAAAGGGCTCCCTATAGTTTTAAAAATTCCATTATAATCCTTTTTTGACTGATGAGTAGGAAATGCTGTTGTCTTTACTCCTTGAACTGGTTTGAACGCATATCCCGATGCTTTGGACCTGCGTAACTAACAAATCACTGACTTTTATAAAGGTGCTCTCACCTGCTAATAGTATTCTTGCTGATGAGAATTGTAATGATCGGACTGATAAAATGTTCCCTCCTATAGCAGACTGGCTACTGTATTACTAAAATCCACTTTTCCTTTTAAATGTCTTGCAGAGGCATTTGACAATGAATTAATGTACAAAACTTTAAAGGACATTGTGGAAGGGAACGTGGTTGAAGTGCCAACGTACGACTTTGTCACCCACTCCAGGTATGAATCCTTTTCTTATGAAAAGATCTTGGTGTAAAATGTCCTCTTCCCTTTTTTTGTATTTCTCTTTAGTCCGAGAGCTTTTTGTGTGTTCATAGGTTGGAAGACAGAATCACATTTTACCCAGCGGATGTGGTCCTCTTTGAAGGAATCCTGGTTTTCTACCCCCAGAAAGTGCGTGAAATGTTTCACATGAAACTCTTTGTGGACACGGATTCAGATGTTCGTCTGTCTCGCAGAGGTACACGTCTCCCTTGTACTTGAATCCCAGTTTTTTTTACCATCTTTGAAAAGTGTGACCTAACTTTTTGCAGTCCTTCGAGACATGAGCAGAGGGAGAGACCTGGATCAGATTCTCAATCAGTACACAACATTTGTAAAGCCTGCTTTTGAGGAGTTTTGTTTGCCTGTGAGTATAACCATTACTGATTATATACAGTAGTTGTTTTCAGTAACTTCACTGTATTTTAAAGCATTTTTGTTTTGTTGATCAGACCAAGAAATATGCAGACGTCATCATTCCAAGGGGAGTTGATAATATGGGTGAGTCACCTTTAATATAGAAACAAAAAGCTTTTGGTGAGATCTGTAATGTAAAGTATTATTATTTTGTGTCTCTTATCAGTGGCCATCAACCTCATCGTGCAGCACATCCAAGACATTCTGAACGGTGACATTTGCAAATGGCAGCGTGCATCTTCTACTGGACGAGGCTGCAAGCGGGTGACTTCTGAGCAGGGCGATCTGCTGAACGGATCCAACCCGCCAACAAAGAGGGTTCTGCTGGAGCCCAGCAGTCGGCCCCACTGATACGTACGAGTGTATGGAAATGTAAAGACTTAGACTAGAATTTGAGTCAGAGTTGCTGCTATTGTTTGCAGAAAGGGTCAGAAACTGTCGCCTTTGCTAGGTTTAAAAATGTTAACCCCATGTTGCAAATGTCCAAATCTGCAACTTTTTTATTTCATCATAATTGCAATGTAACCAGTGTTCTTATAGCATTTTTAAAAACGGTCTTCCTTAAATAGTTTTTTTTATATACATACACGTATAATTATCTAAATTGTCATTGAGTGATTATTACAATAGGTCTTATAACTGAGGGTAGATTTAATATTTAGAAGTTTAATTTTAGTCATGCTTTTGCACTTTAGAGTGTGATCATATAGTTCTTTAATAGTGTATTTTAATATTTCAAATGTTATCTTGTTGATACTGTGTTTTTATAATTTATGTTCAGATTTAAGCTAGATGGGCAGCTTTAAGGGGATTTTTTTATACAAAGACAACTGGGTTTTTGTTGTTTTTGCTTCTTGTCAGAGGAGCTCCAAGCATTAAAACTGCAGCGAGGGGCTCTTTGTTTATGTAAAATGAACTTGCATGCAAAGAATTCCTTTCTCTCCCTCAGTGTTGTCAGGGTCTTTGGCTTGGTCCATGAGGTCAACAATAACTACAGGTAGCATCTCACTGGGCTGGAACTGTTGGACTAGTTTATGGACGACTTTCATTTGGGAGTTATCAGAATTACTTGTAACGTTTGCAGGGGTTCTTAGTTTCCTCACGCGAGTCAAAGAGGCTTTGCAGTCTTGTTTGTTAAATTCTGAACATATCCAAAAAGATTTGACAGTTGTTGTTTTTTTTTCAAAATAATCAATTGTTGCGGGGACTTCAAACTTTTCTCAGTATTTTTCTGTAATTCTATAATTGTCTTTTGACACCTACACCAGCGCTGTCCTTATGACAACACCACTAGAGGCAACAGGTCTAAAAATCACACTGGTGATGAATTACAGCTGGTCCAAACTGCCCATTTACATTTCAAATGTCAAACACTTGGAGTAAGACTGCAACTAACCTACTTTAACAACTCAGAAAAGATGACAAGGAGAGAGAATTGCATGCAAGTTCAGCTACAGAGCACCTCACTGCAATTTAAAGCTTGGAACTCTGTACCATTTAGTTTGAATTAAAAAAGCACTGCAGTCAAATATATTCACAAAACAAAACCCCTGATTTGCATGTCCTGCATATCTTAACACGCTACACAAGCTTGAGCAGCTGTTTAATGTTCTGTCTGCCTTATGTTTTCCCCACTCACTGTATTATAATCACTCTAAATTATTTTATAAAGGTACTATATATCAGTGTCGGTCTCATGAAAATAACTAATCTTCAGAGAAGAAGGTGCTTATAAAAAATGAGCCATTTGTTTTATTGTAGTTTGAGAGCACAGTGTGATGTGTTGGCTTTGACCATTATTCCCTCAAAAAAGGGAATGGATGAATACCTACAGCACATGTTGAAATGACGAACACACAAGTCCCTGAGGACTTCAGTCACATACTCTTTCACACACTGCTATGCGTGGGACATAATTGTGATTGCCTGATGTTTCTCTACACTTGGACACGATGATTCTTTATGACGTACATAGATCACAGCATCTTTAGTTATTCGTCTTTTCATGTTTTTGCTTTTTTAGTGCACATACATATGGCACTTGGGAGAAGCTAAGCTCTTCTCATAAGCATAAACGTCCTTTTTAAGAACAAAAGGAGCACTGTATATAATACATGTCATAACCATACATGATTCTTACACGGAAAACATGTCAAAACAAACTCGAATTCCAGTCTATAGCGGCCACCCCATTTTCAAGTTCAAATCCCCCGACGCCTGCAGCAGATCCTCAGTCTGCAGCAGATCCTCAGTCTGCAGCAGATCCTCAGTCTGCAGCCTGCATGTGGATGGTACAGTTCATAGGAGGTTGCTCCTGAGGTGCTGCTGTTTGAGGGGAACTTGTTAGTTCAGGTTGCAGAGGATGACCAGCAAAATGGCACGTAATGAAAAGGAAAGAGGGACTTGAAAAATAAAATGGACCATTCAGCTCATTCTCATACACACAAAAGAGCGTCACTCTAAAACAGAGTCCAGGGAGCAGACTTTGGTAATTAGTGTCTCTCTGTCTGCTCTGATTCCTTGCCTCTCATTGGCACCGGGTTTCTCTTCCCTGGTTTCACCTTAATTGCTCCCAGTCAACATGTCAGAGCCACAGTAATCCCAATTATAATCTCTCGGAGCGGCAGCTCTTTGTAAACCTCAGTGATGCTTTAGTTGGGTGTAGTTTGTTCTGGATTTCCCATGACGAGTCTCCCATTAGCTTCAGTGGATAGCTCCCATCCGCGTTTCAGTCTGTAGTAAAGTGGAGTTAGTGTCATGAAGCACAGTTGGAGGTCAGTGTCAGAGGCCCGCAGGCCCTAGGTCTTCTCCTCACGATCTGTTTTGCGCCTGGTGATGTTTCTGGGTTTGATCTTCAGCGACAGTTCCCACAGGGCCTCTTCAGCAAGGTGGTCGCTGAAGTCGTTGAAGAAGGAGATGATGTCTTCGTTGCGTTTAAGCTCATAATGCCTGAGAGATTGGTTTGATAAATGAAGACGTTCATGACCGATACAACTCAGTGAAAATATGTTTTAGGGTACAAGTTTTTGACAATAGTTTTATCTTTTTGAATAAAAATTTTTGAAATGGTCTTACACTTGCTGGAAGCGCCTCATGCTGTCCAGAATGTTGAACTGCTGCCAGCGTTTGGAGAAGTTGACCTTCCCATCGATGAGGTCAGGGTTCCCCAAGTGCACAAACGTCAGGTCCTGGAGAATGAGACCTCTGCAAAGTGGAGGTGGAAAAAAAAAAAAAGCAAAATTACAGAACTGCATGTCTTGAAGGAATGCTTATTGTTTGCTGCCTAAACCAGATTTTTTGTCTTATGTTGATAAATGACAGAATTATAGCCGTTTTGATTAAAATGTTATGCACAACCGCTTGTATTTTATGAGATCTTTTTTTAGTGCTCAGAGTATGATTCGCTCACCTATTACTACCGTATTTTCCGCCGTACATGTTGCACTGCCCTATAAGTCGCATCAGTCCAAATATGTCTTAATAAAGTGGGAAAATCCATAAATACATCGCTTCGCCGTATACGTCGCATCCATTATGCATCACCGCTGACGCATCATGTTTGTTACGCATCACCGCTGACAACCCGGAAATGTGGGCTGGTGTTGTGCCAGAAATTGATTGGCTGCCAAATGGTGGCCGTGGGAGCATGGACGGAAGGACTTTTAACAAGAATTTAACTAGATTAACACTTAAAAACAATTATTTGTTTGCTTAAGTTTATAGTAAAGGTGTGTCTCAGTTGAACTTTTACTTAATAAATGCACTTTGAAGGTCAAATCAGCTGCATTTTGCCGGGGCAGCGCAGCAAAAAAAGTCCAGTTTTTGTCTTGAACTTTTTTTAATTTGTCATTATATCCACATTAACCTATTACATGATACAACGGCATGCCTTACTGCTACTAATACTCTGCTGCCATCAAGTGGCTGAAAGTGGTACTGCTCAATGTTTTTTTCAGTCAGAATGAATGAAAACTGTAATATCTCAGCCAAAAATTGGTTTATAAATATGGGAAAAAATCCATAAATAAGTCGCTCGGGCCTATAAGTCGCAGGGCATGTAAATTATACAAAAAACCTGTGACTTATAAGGCGTAAAATATGGTACTACCAAATTTTAGTCCAATGTCTGTAAAAATAACTAAACTATAGCCAGTTTTGGACTTGCAAAACGCTATTAGCTGTGGTGGCCATCTTGAGTCATGTTGACTCCAAAAGTTAATCGGTTGTAGATGTACGTCCATTGCTTTCATTCTGAGTCTCTTAAATTTATTCAGTAGTTCATGAGATAATTTGCAATCAGACAGACGAACAAACGTTTAGACAAGAAGAAATAAGTTATCCTCTTTTGGCTGCAGGTGATAATAAATGAGAGTTAAGCTGTGGTTGAGCAGCAGATCTCCACCAGTCTGACGCGATACATGTACTCACAGGTATGGGATGCACGGAGGCTCCACCTCGGCTAGAGCAGCTCTGTACGCTCTGAAGGACGAGGAGCTGTCGATCAGCGTGCAATACTCCTCCAATCCCTTAAGAAAACAATTTGAGCACCGTGTGTAAATGATGTAAAGAGTGAAAGACAAATTATAGCAACATTAATCTTGACATTTTTTATTAATTTTTTTTCCCCCAATTTTTTTTTAATCACCTCTGATGTCTGTTTCTGCCACTCCAACCTCCTGATGGGGGCTGAATCCAGGGCGGACAGTATCGCCAAGTAGGAGTTAAAATTATTCAACTTTCTTAAGTGCTGTAATAAAACAGAATTAATGTTAAGTGAAATTTAAAAAATGGCAAACATATATATTTTAAATGGAAACTAACTTACCTTCATTATCTTAATGAACTTGAGAAGCAGCTTCTCTCTATCTTGGGCTTTTTCCTGCTGAATTATCAAAGAGCGCACCCTGCAGTGGAGGAAAATCAATCACTGAGGTGTCAGCATTTATGAAGAAAATAAATAAATGTCCAGGGTTTCCAGTTATGAGAAGGAGGGTATTGATTTGAGCATATCAGAATCTGATAATGACTTCTGGTTCTAGATCTTACCAATAGCTCATGTTGTTAAAGTGCTCTGTGAACTGAGTCAGGTTTGGACTCTTCTCCTCATTCTGCTCCTTCGCCCAAAGCAGAACCTCAGGAATCTAAAGGAAAACAAAGAGGAGTTGAAATATATCTTTGTATTTAATAGAGCTCTGTGGTAAAACACAGTTAAAACCAAGAAGGAGGGGGGAAATTACATTACCTCAATTTTATAGAAAAGTTCAGCATCAAGAAGAGTGAGCTGATCTGCAACCTCGTGACTGCGGAAGTCATGGAGAGTTCCAGGTCTGTTTAAACACATGAATAAAGCTTAAGCTTCATTTATTCACTCGTATTTACAACAGTAATAGTTGGTAATGACTCAAAGTGTGACCAAACTACTTTCAAAACTACATTTTGTGAAATAAAATTAGTAATAAATTAGAATATCTCTTATTTACGCCATCTTTGATCTGTCAACCAGATGGCTGACAACTCTCACATTTCTATCCCTCACTGATAAATCTCACCTCTAGACTTGTCAGAATCCAGTACTGAATTATATTCACCTGTAAGAATGCAGGTAAGCTAAAGTTAAAATTTCTGCCGTAAAATATAACATTCCAGCTTTTTGGTCGTTCTGACATTGTTGATATTGTGCTTTTTGGGTTTGTTCTCCTCAACTCTCTGCAGAAAGTTGAACTGTTGCTTCCCATTTGGGTTTGCATTGACCTTTTTCTATTCTGTGCAACTTACATTGAATAGAAGAACCCTTTATGTGACTCCTAATGCAATAATTAGTGCTACTGTAGCAACAACAAGATAAGATTACACAAAACCATCTTACCATTTACTGGATTGTAGGTGGAGGTTACATATTTTCAAAATGCAAGAGATATTGAAGAGTTTTGAGCAGCTGAGCATTTTGGATTTACTAGTTCATGCTTTTAATGTGTTTTTTTTTTTTCTTTACTTATGTGTCTGCTGGAAGCAATATTTCATGTAACTTTTAAAATACTGACACCGAAAATGAAATCCTTCATTTTGTTCTTTATGCTCAGAATTTGTATCAATGTGTTGAATACACTGGAATCACAAAATATTTTTTCTAGCCTTTTATATATTTTATTTAATTAATTATAGAAGTTGGAATTGAATCTACAGTACAGTAGTATCTCGCTACTTCGCGGTTCGTTTTTCGTGGACTCGCACTATCTCGGTTTTTCAAAATAAGATTGGACATGACACACAATTGGCTGATTGATGGATGAGCCGCATGATTGGCATGGAATTTTTATTTTAAATAAATTATTTTAAATGATTTAGCACCTGCTGCACCTGTGAGCAGCCCACAGCTGCAGGAGAAGCTCCCACCTGCAGCGTGTCAGATCTCCGCTGATATGAAGAAGTGGGCGTGGCCAAGAGCACTGGCAGGTGGCCGAGAGCAGCTGGAGGCTATTAATATATACATACTAAAATAAACTACTACTTACTACTTGTACTACTATTCCTACTTCACAGTTTTTCACTTATCGCGGGGCTTCAGGGTATGGATCCCTCACGATAAACGAGGGACTAATGTACACCAAAAATAAAATATGGTTGCAGTTTCAACGTAAAACCACATTAAATCGTGTCTGCTTGGGATCAAGGGTACTGAAGAGTACAAATCAACAACTTCAAAGCCAAACTGACTTCTGCAGTACCTTGCAGAGACCCCCCGGGCAGCGAGGGGCTTGAGGGAGTTAGTGTAGCGCAGCAGCTTCTTCTGCTCCACCTTGTCCAGGATGTTCTTACGGAGCACACGAGCGAGGCTAAGCTCGCCGTTGCACACCAATGTGAAGACAAGGTCCATGAGCTGTTTCAAGATGTCCTCCGTCAGCTCCACCAGGCTAGAAGAGACAACCAAACATTTGAAAACACAAGACAGAACACATTTGGGGGTACTAATGTTCACAAAAACGGGCGTGACCTTCCTCATATGCAAAGATGTGTTAGGCATGAACGTCTTACAAGAAGGTTGTCGGGTTTTACTTACCACAGCTCATCTACGACACGAACCAGAACAAAGAACGTGTTCTTGCTGACTCGCTTCTTGAATGTGTCCGGACTGTGGCAGAATGTAGTATATGTGCTTTCGTGGTCAAGGATGAAGAAACCGCCAAGCGTTTGACTAAAAAGGTGTAACCACGTGCTTTATTAACTGTACTGACTGTTTATGAACGTGTCTCTGTCAATAAATTTAATGCAACTCTGAACAAGTGATGTTTTACTAAAAGGATGAGACGTTAACATATTTTCTTCTTAAACTACAGCACCATTCATCTCTCTTTGTAGAAGATTATAGATTTTTTTTAATGGTATACTTTCTCTCAGATCAATTTCACATCTCCTGATATTTTTATTTACAACACAGCAATCTATGTCAGTACTGTCTTGTTCCTTCAAGCAATAGTTCAGAAATGAGGTCCTATGAAAATGTTGTGTACAGTTATTACTTGCAGATACCTCTTTGAACAAACTTCTTGTTTAAAAAAAACATTTAGGTCTGACAGGACTGATGAGCTAAGAACTAGTCTGAATGCAGCAAAGACCAACGTAGATTGCTGTCATGACCATATTCAAACTCCACTATCAAAAACTTTATAACTGTTCATGAGATTGTTATTTTATAAACCTTTTAAACCGAATTCTGTATTATTTGTACCTAAAGAATAGCAGCAGCTAGATGCATAACCTATAGGATAGGACACCTGCAAAAATATCATGACATTTCTGCCTGAAGATTTGTGTGATGCAAAACAGACAGCTGTGTAAACATTTAGAATTCTGTGCTGTCATGAACATCTACATCTTTAACAATAAAGTTGTTTTGAGGCGGCAAAATTAGTTTTTAAAGTTTGTTTGCTTGAACTATCATTTTTAGCTCGTCAATCTGAACTTTTAAAGCAGATTTTGTCATATTAAAGCAACTTGACTATTCAAACCTTTACAGACATTCATGAAAATACTTATTTAAAGCGTTAAGTTTCACATTACATTGTTCATTTGGCAAAAAAAATGAAATTCCTTCTGAGAGTGCCCACAGGAAGCACAAGAAAGCTACAGCTAGCTAGCTGTAGCTTTCTGTTGCCATCTTTGCACTTGCAAATAATCATAGAACTACAAGTAAATAATCTATACTCTAAAGGTTAAAGTGATGAAAATGATTGGGAAAATACCGTATTTTTCGGACTATAAGGTGCACCAGATTATAAGGCGCAATATCAGTGAACGGGTCTGTTTTCATACATGAGGCTCACTGTTGATTTTTAAGAAAATTAAAAGATCTTAAGTGCAACTTATAGTCAGAAAAATACGGTAATGCTGACAGCTATTTACTTTTAAAGGATTAAGTTTTAAAAATGGTAGCAATGCACTTTGGTCTTGGCTCAGACTAACGATTTGGCTCAGTCAGATTTACCTTTTGTTTCTCTAAACTGACGCTACCTATTACAGGTAAGATGCTAAATGTTCATAACCTTTCCACACAACCCCACTTTAATATGACTGAAATTGTCATTTGGTAAAACAGCAGGACTCCAACACTTGTTCTTTAGTAAGTAATCTGCTAATTATTTTGCCAATTAGTTGATTAGCTGTTAGTGTCAAAATAGTAAAAAAAATAAAAGAAAATACTGGTAAACAATTACAAGGCCAGGAAAAAAAATCCCTTCAAAATAACTAAAACACAGAGAAACAGAAGTGGAGAAATTATTCTGTTTGTGGACACATTATTCTATGATAATTAGCTAAACATTAAATAATGTACCTTTCTAGTAGAGAGCCAGCATCACAACAGAAATAGATTTTTCTCTTTTCAACCAGAAAAAAATGAACAGATTCAACATCAAGTTCAAAGAAAATAAAACATTTTCAACTCCATCTTAGTCTGCAGCAGATATTTGAGTAAATAGTACAAGTGTATTTGATGTTCCTTTGTAAAGGACTCTTATTACACAAAAATCTGAACAAGAACAAACAAGTAAATAAGGATTAAAGCAGGAAAAACTTCCATCTGCAAACATACACAAAAAGACGATCAATCCAGATTGACACGTCGAGCAATTTGAAAAGGATATCTGTAGTGTAGCTTCTTAATGAGGTCCTCTGGGGTTATAAAAGTTCTATATGTAGTCAAAAAGGCTTCACAGTACAAAACAAGATCTGTCAAGAGAGGAAAAAAAAAGAACAGCAGTAGCTTTTAGATAACCTGCAGCCAGTGAGAAGAGATTAAAGCTGACAACACGTCGTTCTGCACGACTACAAACACTGACTGACGAGCTGAAAACAGACAGACTGGGCTATTGAAGATTCTGCTCAGAGTAAAGTAATACCACATCAAACAAAGATTTTTTTTTCCCCCTCACAAAAACAACTAAGTCTGCTTTAAATGATAAATTATTCCTAATTGCTGTACCTTTTCGCTCCGTTTCTGTCGCGTGGACTAATAGGATATCTCCTGATCCAGCACGGACATCAGGACCGTCGTCACTCTGGTGGAAAAGTCACAGTAAAATAATGAGGAGCTGAGAAAATCAAGCATGATAAAATACGCCAATAATAAAAAATAAAAAATCGTATTAGTGATGCAGTTTAGCCCAAAAATGCAGCATCTCTCCACCAACCCTCTTCTTGTCCTGCACCGGCTTCTCTGATAGCGAAGAAAAAGTCAGACTTGTGCATAAAAAAATAAAATAAAAACACCCTTTCCACACTGCAATACGTCTACTGTTAACACCTCTAAATGTCATCCCTGGCTATGCATCTTTTCTACTTGCATGCTTGAGCTCTTCTCATCTCCTTTTCTAAATCACTGCTGTCACATTGCCGCTAACCTTGCAGAGAGGCGTGCAGCGTTTTCACACATCTGTACATCAGACTGCACCATGCAGGAAAAAAAAAAAGAAAAGAGGAGGACGACGAGGAGGCTGCAGTGAAGTAGGTGTAGTTGTACAGGTTAAACTCCAGAGGGCAGACATAGCTATGTGTGGTGCAATTCATGATCTGATCTTTGCAAGAACTAGACAGAGATGAAACTTGTTGAGGGAAAAAAAACACCTTTAACTTCATCAGTTGTTGGATTACCTCTTGTTTTAGTGTTATCCTGCTCATAATCTCTTTGTGGTCTATGAGGGAGAGCTCGTCCACATCTTCCTCATCGCTCCCAGCCATTTCAGTTGCTTTCTGCCTCCTAAAACACAGGCAGCACACACATCTACTGTATCTGAGGCCATTAACTAAAGGCATGCAACAAATCTATACTGCATGCCTGAGCTCAAAATTATTTGATGGAAAGAAAAATCAATCTGCTACTGTTGTGACTACAGGAATAAAAGAACTGTGTGGAAGAGCTGCAAAAATAGTTCAGAAGATAATATCATGATCAAAGATTTCTAAGGCACACTTATGGCATCATTACCAATGCAACTGTGCACCCAAATAGTTTAGAGCACATGGAGCAAAATGGTTGCATTTCAATAATAGCCAGTAACATCATTACGCAATACCTTTCTTTGTCCAAAGCATCTTTACTATTGCTTGATGGCATCTGAGGGATGGGGTCTTGAAGTACATCATCACTTGCAATGGTTTCCTAATCAATGGAGGTGAAGAAAACAATCAGCCTTTGTCCAGTTGATTATGTCAGACATCGTCTGGAATATTTCATGCAGTGAGAAGAGGCTAACTACAGATGAGATCGGATAATTCACCAGAATCTCATGCAACACAATGGTAGAGACACAACAGAAAGAAAGATTTGTGTAAACATTTACCTATTAGTGCTGAAGGTGTAAAGATACATGGATAAAAATGTTATTTTTATTCAGTGTGAGCCCCAAAAAACCCAAGAAACCCAACAGGTAACGCCCAAAACAGACGATCAGCAGAGGGTAGAAATCCTCCAAACTGAAACTACTCCAGATGCCCAAACAAAGAACATTTGGTTTCCTTTTCAGTCTTCTGTCACACATATGCAACCCAATCAAGACTAAAGTACCCGAAATACAAGCCAGACTAAAGAAATACAACCACACACACATAAGCTGTTACACATGCACAGGTGCATTTCTTATGGAGAGAGTTATTGGGAAACTGTAAACCCTGGAGAATCCCTTTTGGGAGCAAAAAGATGTCAGAAGTTAGATCAGAACAATGCTGATTACAGCTGAAGCTCAGCCAGAGAGACAGCAGTCATCAGCCAGGCAGTCAAAACAACAGATGGACATCTTTTCCACAAACACCAGCCACGGCACATGATTCCCCTCACACACGAACCCATGAACCTGAAGTCGTGGTCAGTCAGGTTTGGTTACACCTCCATTTCAGCACCATTCGTTCAGGAGATGAATCAATACGAGCTGCTCAGTGCAACACGTGCGACAGGGAAATGTGCCAGCAACACAGCCCCTCCTCCCCCCACTTTACTTCACTACATTTAAATTGATTCATAACCTGAGGCGATGGGATGCGCAAATGGAATCGACCTTTCACCCATAGCAGTCAGCTACTTACTCTGAGGGAGAGCTGCAGCTCCCCATTGGCCTGGCTGGATGAGTATAAGTTGACATACTCCCCCTCCCCGCCCTCGTCATTCACGCTTTCACTCTATGGGAAAAAAGGAGGGACACAAACCGAGGCATGAAGCAGCAGAGAAGGGCACAGAGTGTTTGCTACACCTGTAGCAGATGTGAGGTGTGAATATGACCGAGGTCTGCTGTTCAACAGGGAAAATTGTTCTCAAGCTCTATCATAATTACCACTAGGTGGCACTGGAGTGCATCATATGCAAGGAACAGTACTTACTGGCAAGAAGTACATGCAGTGCAACATGCTCCACTGGGATTTTTTGAAATTAATAATAAGACAGCAGACAGATTGTGGGAAAGATAACAACAATATGCCACCAAGCAAATGAGTCACTATGTAGCATTATTACTGTATATTGTTATAACAATACAGAAAACATGGCTGTTATTTAAGTTTAATCTGCCAAGGGAAGAGGTTCAGGATCAGATTTCATAACGTCCTAAAGAACTTCATATATCTTGTTTGTGCTTCCAACATCTAGTCTCGTGAGCTCACCGCTGAGGTGTGGAGAGAGTCAGTGAGAGAAGATTCAGAAGGGAGACAGACAGCCACAGAACCCAGAGAGCCAGCCAGTGAACCGTTCGGCCCGCCCCCGCTGCCATCCAGAATGGTGGCATTGGTCAAGGCAACCTGGTCCAAGCTCTGCGATTGGTAAAAAGGACCAAAGCAGGAAAAAAAGGGGGAAAACATAAAATAAAGGACAGGACTGAGAGATTAAAGAGAAGTCAGAGCAGACAGAAAAATAACAATAGGAAGTAGGTTGGGAGTATGGTTCACTGCATTCTCTTAACACTTCCAGTAATCTAAGACTATTGCAGGGATGTGCCTGAGCATGAAATGCATTACACACACACGTAAAAAAAAAAAGCAAAAACAGTGCCAACACACAGATCACTCATGAAATAAGATGAAAAACAAGACATCAGACATCATTTACAATGACATGGATTATCTGGCATTAAAAATTCCTCAAGCCCAGAGACGGCTTTTCCCTCTTTTTGTACAAGTGTGTGGCCAGCTGAAGTGATGCCTGTCAGCAGAAAGGTGGTGCTAACCTGTTATAACATGTTTCACATACCAGCCCTGTTTCAGCATATCAGCACACAGCTATGCAGACACAAATGGACAGTGGTAAACAGGCACGTGCGCATGCACACACTTGAATGAAGATGTCCATGCATATACAGCCTCTTTATCGATTTTTCCCCAACACATACTTCAAAATCAAAGAAAAATGAATTAATATGTCAGAATCTTTGTGAAATTATGTTAATCCCTCCAAGGAGCTGGGGAATGGAAACTTTCTACAGAAATACTCAACTGGGAGGTGTGGAAGTGTTGTGGACATTAAGGAGGGGGTGGGGTGGAGGGTAGACGGGATAGAAACGAGACAGCACAGAATGTGGATGAAGACAACAAGGAGGAGAGAAGAGTAGGCGAAATGGGGAGAATGTGTTTTCCATCAGCTCCATCTGGTGCTGCATTCCACTTGAGACATCCTGAGGGACACACACGCGCGCCGTGTCCTAACATGCTTCTCACACGCCATGAGGTCATCGAGGGTCAACTCTTTCAAAATACTGATAAGAACCATGTTAAACGTGGCCACGCTGACTTAGGGTCAGGCCCTGACTAACTGAATTAAGGCACAGACTGACCTCACGCTAATCTGTTCACAAGTGGTCAAAAGCTGAAATATGACACCAGTGGATTTGTTTAATTGTTTATGACCTCAAACCAAAGACCTGACTCCAAACACACAGCTCAAAGTTTTAAATAATTGTTTTTCATTTGGAGAAATACCTTAGTTTAGCACACAAATACAAAGCTAGGTGGATAACATTCACACCCAATTCCCAAAAACCTGCGTTAATAAGTTTATACTAATTACATCTACCGGTAGTACTTTAAGTGAAACAAAATAAAGTCAGTCTAAACAAACACACAGATGGATGGATGGGTCACACAGCAACCAAAGCATATGAGCTCTTACAGAAGCCAACAAGATGAACAGACTATCGTATCACATATGATGCAACAAAAAATCAAGCTACTACTGGACCAGACCACAACCACATAGCACCCACGCCCGAGCAGAGAATGGAAGGGGGGAGGAGACTCTGGAAGGGGAGGAGGGTGGGCGACTCACCGTGGGTGTGGTCATAGATGCCTGGCCAATCAGACAGGAGTTAGAGACGGACATGCTGAGGCCCAGCCCAGAGCCCGCCTCCTCCATGGCCGCTACAGACGGCTGGAGGTGGCAGGAGAGAGAGGAGGAGGAGGAGGAAGAAGGGGAAGAGGAGTGGGAGGCCTGAGAAGGGGTAAACAAGGACAAATAAAGAAATAAAAAGATAGAAACGATTTGGAACAATCAAGAAAGTAATTTGGGTTAAGAGAAGGTGAAAAGAGAAAAATAAGGTGTTACAGGAAATAGAAAAAAGTGCAGACAGTTGATTACACTGGTAAGAAGGACTAAATTAAATCAGATTAAACCAACATTCAGCAGCAGAATAAGGAAGTCAGAGTGATGAAGGCTGATGAGGGTCTTTGTAGTTAGGATGAAAAGCATCAGCTCACCGGTTGAAGGTATAAAAACAGTCAGGATACAGATGCAAAACTAGTACCGTTTCAGCTACAGTAATTTGATTTATTCCTCTTAAAAATGTAAATTACTAAAAGTTCATATGAAGCATACAAGTAACACTCATTGAAATCAACCATAGCGGTCCAAAATATATTTTGAAATCCTTCGCTTTGAGGGCTTTACAGAAAACCAGGCCAACTAAAATACAGTCTAAACTGAGCCAATATGATCTGCTTTAGGTTTTTATTTTCTTATCCACACAGCAGCTGGATTTACTTATTTTATTTTTCGCAAAGCTGTGTAAAGTCGCCAAAGCATGTAAGCCTGTATCATGGGTTTATGCAGGGGGCAAACAGGCTTATTCCACTGGGCCACAAGCTCATCAAGTGCAAAACATGAGGCTGGATTAGGACTTGCAGCAGCAGCACAAATGAGTTCAGTTTTGACTATACACTCAGACAAGACTGAGATAAAAATAAAATCTGCTCAAAATACACAGTTGTGGTGGCAAAAGGAGGACAAAGGAGAGGAAAATGGAAAGAAAGGTGGCCTGGGTAGACTGCCATTAGTCTACAAAGTCTATTTTATTTTTTATGTTATGAAACCACACTGTGCCCTGGAGAAGTGTCATCAGATTACAGTGTCCATAAATGTACTGCCTTCAATTTGACCACAAAGCTTCAGAGCAACCATAGATCAACGTGTCACCTAACCGTCACAAGTTTGCTCAGTTTTAGGTCTAAAGTAGTTACAAATCAGAATTTAAACTAAAAAAGCCCCCCCCCCCCCCCCGCAATTAAAAAAAGCAACACATTTGTTTTTGCTCCAATCTATCATGAGATAAAATTAAAGATCTCCACATGCACAATGTGAGGGGAACTCAAGGGATTGGGAATGAACAGCTGCGTAGCCTTAAGAAAACCACTAATCAGTGAGGCTAACTGGAAAAAAAAGGCTTCAATTTGCTAGAGAGCATAAAGATTGGACTCTGGAGCAATGGAAGAAGGTCATGTGGTCTGATGAGTCCAGATTTACCCTGTTCCAGAGTGATGGGCGCATGAGGGTAAGAAGAGAGGCAGGTGAAGTGACGCACCCATCATGCCTAGTGCCTGGTCATCAATGCAAGATCTTGGTGAAAAATTAATGCAACACTGGATGGAAATAGATCTTGTGACATTGCAGAAGCTTATTGAAACAATGCCACAGTGAATGCATGCTGTAATCAAAGCTAAAGGCGGTCCAACAAAATATTAGTGTATGACCTTTTTTTTGGTGGCAACTTTTTTTTGGCCAGGCAGCGTATGTGTTAGTGAGCACTTCTCCTTTGCCAAGATAATCCATCCACCTCGCAGGTGTGGCATATCAAGATGCTGATTAGACAGCATTATTGAACAGGAGTGTCTTAGGCTGACCACAATAAAAGGCCACACCAAATGTGCAGTTTTATAATATAGCACAATGACACAGATGTCACAAGTTTTGAGGGAATGTGCAATTGGCATGCTGACTGCAGGAACATCCACTAGAGGTGTTATCCATGAATTGAATGGGACTCTGGAGGCAGATGAGGAGTATCGGAAAAAAACAAAAAAACAAAACTGTAGTATGCTTTTTTTATAACTGTTTATTGTTGTTGCTGTTGTCCATTGTTGTCATCTTTCTTTGTTGAAATCAGGTCTCTCTTGTAAATGAGTCCTCGAGGCTCAATGGGATTTACCTGTATAAATAAAGGTTGATTGATCGGAGGGCTAAGCGGTCCGCAATCTTGGTTGTTGCTGAGGCAAAAGCTTGGATGTGGGAGGAGTTTGGTGAGGCCTTTGGATAAATAATAATAATAATAATGTCATCACAATGTCAGCACTGTATGTTTCCATACAATGGCGAAATTAGTCTCTGCATTTAACCCATCCACCACCAGGTGGTGCAGTGGGCAGCTATTGAAAGCGCCTGGGGGCATTTTGGGGATGAGACGTGCTGCCCAGAGACGCCACGTGATGTGCAGTGACTGGGGATCGAACCTGGGACTTTCGGGTCCCAAGCCGGCTGCCCTGCCTCTACACCATCTCGGCCCCCATAAAGGCTCTCAGTCAGCTCCAAGGAGACTCTGGCAAACCAGTAGGCGGCTGAGGAGGGGAAAGCAGCATTTTACTAACACTAGCTATGTTTATATGGGCATAAGTAATTGGATTAAACGGACATTCGGAATAAAAATGTGTTATGTAAACACCCCGTTCGGGTTATTTTTTGTTTGTTCAGCGCAATCCGAAATAATTTGTGATCAGAACGAAACAGTGGTTTACGTCAATTCATAACCCAAAAGGTGTCCATGTAAACGCTTAATCTGTTAATTTTTTTTCCTATCGTGAAAAACTGACCTGACTGCTAAATGTGCGACCTACGTCATTTCCACCTGGCTAATGCTAATAATATTAAAACTGGTCGGTGAGCGACACAACATTTCTACTAGAAACTTGGAAAGAGCTCATAATTATCTGTATTACCTGTAGCTCAGTCAGGGAGTGCAGTAACGTCTCCACCGTCATTAAAACCAGCCGCGGGTCCATTTAGGGTGCTCAAGTTTGTTTAAGTTCATCTCAGAAGTAAACCGGAAGTACAACTTCTTCCGTGTTTTTTTAAGGAGAGTTTACCATTCTGCGCATGTCAGTACTTCTGTTCAGAACTAAGCCTGCTGCATGTAAACGCTCGTCATGAACAGATTGTGCCCATGTAAACAATACATTAGAATTATTTAATATGAAAACATTTCAATCCAGTCAAAGAATTTTGCACATATAAACATAGCTACTGTATTCAGTGAAGGTGGGGTGCTGTTGACCTCAACCAGTGATGCCATCAGGAGATGGAAGGAACACTTCTCGGACCTTCTCAATCCCGCCGGCACATTTTCCATGGAGGAAATCGAGTCGAGGGACTTCGGGGTCGGTCTGTCCATAACCATGGCTGAGGTCGCTGAGGTAGTTAAAAAGCTCTGCATCGACAGGGCTCCAGGGGTGGATGAGATCCACCCTGATTCCCTAAAAGGCTCTAGATGTTGTGGTGCTGTCTTGGATGACACACCTTTGCAACATCTTGTGGACATCAGAGGCAGTACCACTAGACTGGCAGACTGGGGTGGTGGTTAGAGGGCATGCTCCAATTATAGGGTCATCACTCTCCTTAGCCTTCCTGGTAAGATCTATTCAGGGGTACTGGAGAAGCGAGTCTGATTGTTGGTCCAACCTCAAATCCAGGAGGAACAATGCGGGTTCCGTCCTAGTCGAGGAACAGTGGACCAGCTCTTTACCCTCACTAGTATCCTCAAGGGGTCATGGGAGATTGCCCATCCAGTCTCCATGTCTTTTGTGGACTTGGAGAAGGAGATTGTGTTCTTTGGGGTAGGGGTAGACTGTGGGGGGCGGGTTGTTTGGCAAGTATGAGATTGGGGGCCTGTTGCTATAGGCTGTTTGGTCCCTATACAAGCGGTGCAAGAATTTGGTTAATATTGCCGGCAGTATGTCGGACTCCATCAGGATGGGAGTTGGACTACACCAGGGCTGCCAGTTATAACAGATTATGTTCATAACTTTTATGGACATAATTTCTCGGTGCAGCTAGGGGGCAGAAGGAGTCTGTTTCGGTGGCCGGGACTAACCTGTTTAAAAGGATGAATGAAAAAAAAAAAAACCTAAATCTCTGCTCATTGCAGATGATGTGGTCCTGTTGGTGTCATTGTGATGTGATCTCCAGCTCTCACTGAAGCGGTCTGGAGATGAGTATGAAGCAGCTGGGATGAGAATCAGCATCTCCAAATCTGAGGCCATGGTCCTCAGTCAGAAAAGGTGGATTGCTCTCTTTAGGTTCAGGGTGAGGTTCTGCCTCAAGTGGAGGAGTTCTAGTATCTTGGGGGTTTGCTCACAAGTGAGGGAACAATGAAGCAAGGGATTGACAGACGGATTGGTGCAGTGTCTGCAGTATTGCAAACTCTGTAGCGGTCTGTTGTGGTGAAAAGGGAGATGAGCTGTGAGGCAAAACTCTCCATTTACCGGTCCGTCTACATTCCAACCCTCACCTATGGCCACAAACCCTGGGTAGTGACCGAAAGAACAAGATTGAGGATACAAGCGGTTGAAATGAGTTTCCTCCACAGGGAAGCTGGACTCTTCCTTAGAGAAAGGGTGAGAAGTTCAGTTATCCAGGAGAGACACAAAGTAGAACCACTGTTCCTCCACACTGAGAGGAGCCAGTTGAGGTTGTTTGGGCATCTGGTAAGGATGCTCCCTGGGCGCATCTCTAGGGAGGTGCTTCGGGCATGTCCCGACTGGAAGGAGACCCCGGGGAAGACTCAGGACACGCTGGAGTGATTATGTCTCTCAGGTGGCCTGCGAATGCCTTGGAGTCCACTCAGAAGAGCTGGAAGAGATGGCTGTGGAAAGAGATGTCTGGGTCACCCTGCTCAAGCCCCCCCCAATGACCTGACAGCAGAAGATAATGGATGGATGGTGAATGGATAGAGGACTATTGTGTACACAGAAAATGTCTTAGATCTTTAAGTTCAGCTCATGAAAGATGGGAGCAAAAACAAAAGTGTTGCACTTATATTTTTGTTCAGTGTATAGAAAATCTTGGCAAGCATTAGGTGAAACATCAGCTGATCAGCTTCATTCATTCAACCTTTATTTATACAGGTTAATCCCATTGCGCCTTGGAGACTCATTTACAAGAGAGACCTGATTTTAACAAAGAGTGATGACAACAGTGGACAACAAAGACAATAATAGACAATCATAAAGGATGGTACAAACTGAGATTTTTTTTTTCAGAAGTGTTGTGAGAGGACAAATAGGGCAGATAGTGCTTAGACATTCAAATGCTTTTATGGCCACTCCGATGTTGCTGAACTGTAAATGCTCCACATGTTTACAGCTCGTTAGCTTTTCATGCACTTGAAAAAAATAAATAAATGTCTAAAACTTGACAGACAAGTGTGTGCTGAAGTAGGACTAGCAGATTACAGCAGGACTTGCTAAAGTTGTTTTCCAAAGCTGGTAAATTGTACATGCAACTCAAAAGGTGCCCTCACTTCCTTTGAACTACCGTATTTTGTCTCTTCCGCCACCGAATCACTAGCAGACTGTTGTCTCAATTAACCCAGACGACACCTTAGATTAAGATAAGCACGCTGCATCTGATATAAGGCAGATAAAGGTTTGTCCTATCTCCTATCAGCAAGCTAACGCCTCTGTGGCCACACAAAGATTTACTTTGGCTATAATGATGTCGGGAAATAGAGACAGTAAGACTAGAAAGGGGGTGCTAAATAGGTCGGGGAGATAACAAGATAGAAGGGGAGCTTAGGAAAAAGCTGATAAAGGTTACCACTGGAATGTACTTTAGGTTCAAACCCCCAAAAGGAAAAAGCGGGTAAAGATAATGGATAGATGGATAAATTCTTTCTTCTTCCTTCCTTCCTTCCATTTTTGCATAAAAAATAAAATGCTTTTTGTCAGATGATTCTGGGCAAGATCTCACAAATTAACTTTCATTTCTAAACATCTGACACCCTCATGTTTCAGTTTAAATGGAACTATTTCAAGAATTTAAATTACAGCTTTGCTCATCCAGTTTAAATGAGTGAACCCATCTGTTTATTCATGTTAGTTTGTGATGTACTGCAATATGAAACTAAACAGCAAGTAAACTTCTAAGGAATGAGTATATGGAGAGGCTTCTTACCAGCTGTCTTTGTTTTGGTGGCAAAGCTGGGGGCTGCAGGGGCTCATGAACTGAGTCAGTGCTGCTGAAGGAGTCATTGAAGCCATACACCTCCTGGAAAAGCTTGTTACGCTGTTCATAAATGCTTTCACTTTGTGGCATCTGGTAGAAAACAGAAGGCTGTGGCTCTGAGTAGTCCTCCACAAATTGCATGTATTGAAGAACTGGGAGGAGAAAGACATTATATATAAATATATATTTTTTATTTTATTTTATTAAAGATCAACCTATTTTTACCTAGAGGCTTCTAGGAAGACTAGACTCCTATGTTGAAATTTTAAAAAATTGAGACAAAAATGGCAAGAATACTCTTTTTGTAATTTAACATTCAACATTACTGTAGTCATACACTGTGTGAAAGGCTGACTGTATGAATGACATAATACAGTAGCTTAAAGGGAAGTGATGAAGAAGGGCGGGTGAGGAAATGACCAAATATTGCCCTCTGCAGCCCTTGAACCAGACCCATTGTGCCACATCCTAGTATTTATTTCCTGTCTTTATTCACAATGAATATTTCTTTGACATAAGGGATGCTTTAAAAAGTTGATGACGAAATGCTGTTCATGTCCTGTTTTCTTTACTCTAATCAACTCTCATTCTTTACTCTTCCCGCCATTTATCTTCACTTGCCTCTTAGCCCTTCGTTCATCTAATTTAGAGGACGTTCATTCTCGTCTTTGATTCTTCATTATGTTCATTGCGTCACTTTACCCCGTACTTACTGTGTCTGCTTTTCTTTTCTGGCAGGGGTGGCGGACTGGCTGGAACATCAGCGTTCTCACTTGCAATGTATTGAGAAACAAAGACTTCCCTGTTAGTCTGGGGCATGGGTGAGATGGGCGTAAAAAGGGGGAATGGTGGCGTAGGGTGAAGCTCTTCTTCTGAAAGGTTGTCATACTGGGAGGGGTAGCGCTCATACAGCACCCTAGAGCCTCCATCAGGGAAGGACGACGTTCGCGTACTGCGCCGTTTCTTTAGTGGCAGGGCAGGGGGGGCACTGATGCGGGAAGACTGTAGGGGATTAGTTTGATTGAGCTGAGGAGTCCAGTATTCTGGCTGATGGAGGGGAGGAGCACTGTAGTGGGGATGTGAGGGATGCTGTCCAGGAACAGGGGATGAGGACTCGCTATGGGACTCTGGGAGGGGGCTTAGGCAGCCTCCTACAGGTATTGAAGGTAGGTTATCCCCAACAGACAAGTCCTGGTGTAGGAAGTCATAATCTGGGTCGTAACTCTCTGTGTTGTCTAAAAAAAGATAAAGAAAATATGTTTATTATCAAAACGTGCCTAAAGAGAAACAGTAAGTTTTAACTTCAGCACCTTCACAATTAGTTAAATGGGTGAAGTTTGTGTCCAAACACACTAGGGATGCACAATTTATAGAAAATGACTGTCTTATATAAAAAATAAAAAAAATCTAATGATTTAATCAAACATAGGATGGTTTGCCCAGACATATTTTTTGCATCAATATTTAAAAACTTCAAATATTACATATTGAAAAATAAAAATTTGGAACAAGCAGCTCTAATAAAAAAAAGGGCAGAAAAAAGTAGGCCATTAGTGTTTCATTAAATCAACATTTTATCATTTATGCTGCTTGACTCATTATTGTAGTTATGGTTACAGGTTGTGTTCATTAATTAGACTTTAGTCAGTCTTGCTTTACAGCCCACTAAAGGGACCTACAGCACTAAATTAGGCCACTGAGCTCTAGATTTTTTTATTAGTTTTATTTAGAAAGAATGAATGATCTATCTAATTAATGATAAGCTGATAAGCGCCCATAACACCATTTTTTTTTTAAACCACTGATTCCCATTCTCTACACTGGTCTTTGTATCTTTACCAAGCGTTTCACAGCTGGTGTTACGAGAACACTGTCCGCTGTCCTGCTCCATGGAAGAAAGCTGTTCATCGGACTTGCTGAGTTTTCCCATGCTGCTGCACGGAGACAGACGAGGAGAGTCTCCACCGTACGAATGGCTGCCGCCAGAGAAACGCCTCTGAAAAAACTCATGCTCGTAATCCTGCACAAAGTAACATATCATTTTTTTAACTTCTGCATAGTCTAAAACTGAAGGAAGCCATATTGCATGAAATTACTCTTGACCTGTCTGTGGTCGTTGCATGGCAAACTGGAGCCACGGCTCATTGGGGCGACTACTGCCACCGGTGTCGGTGAAGGGGCTGATTGGCGCTTCTTAGGTGGAAGAGCTGGTGGTGGGCTATAGGTAGATAAATTCAAATAGAAAAAAAAATAAAAAATAAAGAATTCTGGATGTCTGGACCTTAGAAGCAAAGTCGTCTGAAAAATTTTAGGATCATAAAAAATAAAAATGCTTTCTACAATGTATGAGAACACACACACAAAAACCCATGTTTGGATACATGTACAAACACACCATCAAATCCCTCCTCTGGAATGTCAAGATGAAATTGAGGGAAGTTCTCAGATACGCAAGCCAACTTCATGACAAATCAAGCCTTAATACTCAAGTTAATATCAGGTCAAAATGGAAGCGACAAATGTGACAATGATATGGAAGCTAGCCAAAGGGCATTTCATAGGTCAGTCACACACTCATGCACTGGACGGCCTTCTGTTTGGATGATGAGCTCTTCCGAAATTACTAAGGATGACACAAATTTTAAGAAAAAATGCAACCATGCAAATAAAATAATCTTTCATCCAATCCAGAAACTCTGGGAAGGTCGAGAGCGGGATGTTGTTATGTAGTTGGAATGATCCTAGGGACCAACATACTTCTCCTTCGGAGAGGGTCTCCTTTGGCCAGCATCAGCACTCAACTGTGCTCTGTTCCCAGAATCCAAAGAGAGACCAAGGATAAAGAAATTGAGAGACACAGCAGAGTAAAAAAGGAAAAGGTACAGCACCAAACAAAAAAGCTCAAGATTTGAAACCTAAAGTGTGAAGGGTATGTAAAAATGCAGTTACCGGTATATATAAAAGGAAAAAAACACACCAAAATCTCCAAACGAAAATGAAAGAGCATTAATCCTTATTCCAAATGCACATCTGAATCGTAAATTTTTGCTTCTTATTTTTTATGAGCAATAGAAAATGATTTGACAATATATAAAAATTGAAGTGAAACACCTGTTGTAAAAAAAATGCAGAACAAGCACTTGTGATAACAAATAGGGTCACAGCTTCATACAAAATGGTGTTTAAAAATCAAATATTCATTTAAGTTCAATATTATGTTCACGATATTTAAAAAAATACAACTGTGGTGTGCATTATCCTCACCTGAGCTCTGCCATTTTGGCTTCTGGAAGAGGGGGTTTAGGAGGGGCCACTTCTTCATCTTGAAATTCAGGGGCGGCCTCTGCAGGAGAAGCTGCTGGAGCTGTCTTATTTGAGACCTCCTGCTCGCGCTCTATCAGGGGCATCTCCGCTGACACACTGCTGACATAAAAAACAGCTGAGTGAATGAAATACTTTGAAGGTCTGTTTGTATTCATGAAACATGCTTCATTCCCACCTCTCTGCTGCAGTAACAGGGAGTGCTGGTTTGTTCGGGGTGGTGGGTGACGGATGCTCCTGTTTCTCAATAGTCAGCTTCACTAATTCCTGTTTGCAGAAGGAAACACTCCTCCGTGAATACGCTGTGACAAGACCATTCCAACACTGGCAACATCAACACAAAGGACATTACCTTTACTCCATCTAGCACTGCTTTGATTACATTCTTAACAGAGGCCACATTTTCCTGGTCGTCTAAATCGATGCCATCCAGCATCACCTGGTCTGCCCAGCGGATGAGATTGGCGAGACTCTGATACACACGACTATGGCAAGAAGACAGTGCCGAACTGTTGAAACAGTGGGAGATGGAGGTAGGGTGACAGTTTACAGAGACAAAACCATTAGAAAAGATGTGAGAGAAACTCAGGAAGAACAAAAAGAAACAAACGGGATGTATGGGGGTGATATTTATGGAGTATTGCGGATTAAAAATGGTGCAGAAAAGAAAAGGTTTTAAGATAAAAGAGTAGGGTGTGGAGAAAACAAAATTGGAGATCATGTTACTAAAGAATAAGCACAAAAACACGACTTACTTTAAATCTTCTAACATCTATTTGACTCCCCATTTTGAGGGCATTTGTTAGGAAACTACAGAAACACTGAACTACAAATGCAGGAGTTTTAAGAAAGATGAACTGAGCATGTAAAGCTACACGGGGAAGCTAGGTGTTGCTTCTCCAAGCAGTTAATTGTACATTCAGACCTAACATTAAGGTGTGGCAAAAGCCTGTATCAACGTGCTGCAGTTGATTCACTCTGCAGAAAAACCTTTCTGCTGTCTCTGCAGGGCTTATCCCTAAAGTGAGCAGGAGACAACAAAAGTTACTGGAATTAGATGGGAGGGATTTGAGGATTGGAAAGATACGAGCCACGGGATACAACTGTAACTGAGTGTATTGCACTTCTAATAAAGGAGGCAACATAAAGTGCTGGGTCAGTGGGACAAAAGTTTGTAGTTTGCAGAGAAAGACTGATAACTTTTTAGAAAATTAGACCTTTATTTAATCCACATTGCAGCATTCAGGATTTTACACTCATTGATGACCTTGTCATTTGAGCAATATTGACCTAAATTGCTGCAAACAACCCAACAAAGCTGTATTCCGTGTTTGTTTAACAAATGGCTTTTTATTTCCTAAAAATCTGGGCAAACTGGCATGGCCAGTAATACAACACGTTAATAAATCACCATGTATTAACATGCGCCAAACTTCAGCTGTGATTATTAGGATTTGTTGTAAGTGAACATAGGATAACAGATTCTCTGTATTGCAGAAACCAGTCATTATTTGCTTCTAAACACAGAGTTAAAAAAGTCACTACTGAACTCCATACCTTCCTCAGAACGGACTGATAGGGAAAAGCACAAAGACAAGACAGAAGTTCCAACATGTCCTGGCACTACACACAACTGCAGCTAAGGTTATTTTCAAAAGTGGAGTTTTTGAATGAAATGACTCGTACAGAGTCTGAAAGATTCATCTCTATTCCTCAAAAGTAATATTGTGACTTTAACAGCGAGCATTGCATATTGTAAATACTATGTTTTAGAGCTTTAGGCAAGTACAGGAAGCCTTGAGGTGATGTGGATGTTATCAGGCATAAATTATTTCTATTAGTATGTGAAAGCAAGTACATATTGTACAAGTCTCACCATGCAGCCAGCTATGTTTTAAATTATGCCAAGAGGCAAAAATGATAACAATGAATTACATAACCTCACATTAGATGTCATAGGGTTGACGTTTGACGTAATATCAGTTGTCAATAAATAAATAAAAAACCCTTACAGTTCAGAGAATGAGAACTTTAAGAAACTGACCTACATTTTCATCTAGTTTTATAAAAGCTTGTGACTCACCTATGCTGTATCCGAGCCTCCACCTGAACCAGAGGCAGGATTGCTTCAAGCACCTTGCTGGCAGAGCCTGGTAGCATTTCCAGCACTTTCCTCTCCACCATCATTTTGTCCACGATTGCCTTGAAATATTTCAGAGCACTGACCACTTCCTTCTCATGCTCCTCAAGTCTGTTAACCTTCTGATAAAAGCAAGTCACAAAACATGACCTTAGGATTACACCACTTAAAAGTTCCAACTTTTATATATTAAAAAAAAAAATGACAGGATAACCTATTATGTTTAGAACAGCCTAGGAAGGAGATCTGCCACATGCAGCTCTAGGGCCACATGTGGCTTTTTGCTCCCTCTGTAGTGGGTCTTTGTGTTTTTAACCAAAAATAACATGGAAATAAATGCTGATATTCATAACCACAACAGAAAAGTGTTCAAAGTGTGTTTTTGCTGTTTAGTTCAACAACTAAATTTGATCAACATCATTTAAATGTAAAAAATAAAAATAAAAATTCAACCTTCTCTATATAAATATGGCCTTTACTTTTGTCTCCTAAAGTAAAAATGCCAATGTCATAAATTTAATCTAGACAGTGTTTCCCAAACCATTATTCAATGAAGGTGCTCCACCCTGTCAACAGAAAAGAGCGCCACACTTACCAAATCCCCCCCACACACAGCTCTGCCACTTTCGGACAGGGAGCGGGAGATTGGCAAGTTATCCTATGTAAAACACTGCTAGATACAGTATTTAGTTTTATAACGGAACAAACAACCTCTAAATGCAGTGAGTATACAATAGTGAGTTGTGTGATTATTTTAAGTGTCTAGTGAAAGGGTCACCACACTCGCCCACTAGCATATATTGAGCTCCGAGCAAATTTTACTTAGTGAAAAAAGGGGCAGAAAAATGCTCCTTTGATTGTAAAGATTGCAGATTTCTGGTTTATGTTCTTCAGTTTGCTCAATGTTCAGAGCATCCATCAACTGATCTGGTCGAAATCGCTCTTCTATTCACAAGAGCTGCTTCGGTATTTCAAGACTGGTGGGGAATCAAGTCATTATACAAAACCCAAAAAGAGGCCGGAACGGAGCACATTCATTCATTCAGACACCTGCTGAAGTGCAGCCAGAATTCACAGCGATTGGGAGACTGTGGGAACCAGCAGGGAAGCTCTCACACACGCACACACCCCCACACACTAGAATACAGACGCACGTTCCATTATTCAGGAAACAATAGTCTCACAAATAGGCAAACAAACACACGGAACAGGTGGGAAAGAGATGCACTTCCCGTGATACATTTTCTCGCACACGACTGCGAGCGCACACCTTGTTAGCAGGTTTCTCAGTACTCTTGGCTGCTGGCTCGGGCTGCAACTGCTTTCGGTTTTTGGATGGAGTCCTCTTGATCTTGGGTGAGTGGAACTTGTCCTTCAATATCATGGTCAAAGTGGACAGATGGGACCGTTGCGAGTCTGCAGACAGAAGGAAAATGAAGGAAGTGGAGTGGTCAGTCACAGTGTAGACATGCCTGGGGGAGCAAGAAATGATCTATAAACAGATGGCACAAAGCGCAGTGAAGCGCACAATGGGGCTCTTCTAAAACTGAGCTCAACTGATGGATTTGATCTGAACACCAGCAAGATACCAGAACAAAGCTGGTGATTTTAAACAAGAATACACAACAGTTTTTATGAAGTAACTGTACTTTTTGTGTAGGGACACTAGTCTACTGGACAGACTCCTTTGTCTGTGTATGAGACAAGAACAGAGCAGACCAGTATGGATATAACAAAACCCTTCAGTTAGAGCAGAAATGAAAATCATTTCACGTTGCCCCGCTGATACCAGCTTTCGAACAGCCAAGTAATTTGGCAGTTTGATGTGTTCATTGTAGAAAATGACAGCTGCATCAAAAGAGAGCATAGTTCCCTCGTTTCCGCTCATTCTACAATAATTGTGCACTTGCTCATCGTCTGACTTCACCTCTTTGTCCCTCCCTCAGTCTCCACACGAAAGTAAATCAGGAGATAAATGCTAATAACAGCACTGGGAGCCAGCAGGAAGTGTGGGTTGTGCTGTAATCTCCCATCAGCTTGGTGACAGTGGGATCTGGCATTCCACGGCCATCAGCCTAAAAACCCTGAGTGCTGAGCGGCAGTCAACAGCAGGAAAACACCATGGACTAGTCTTCCAGCTGGGCCATTCTTTCATCTGTACCATCAATCAACATGCCACGTACATATCCACCCGGCTGTTCTTTCTCTCCTCCCTCTAATCCTCCTCATCCCCTTACGCCAAGAAAAAAGCCAAAGATCGCTGAGGCAGCCAGAGACAACTGTGTGTTTCATTAAAAATGTTGATGAGAACGCTCCCAGAAGAGCTTCCTACCGATAACAAGATATGAGAAGGGATAGGAGGGATATGTGACCCTTCAGCTTCCTGTTTAACACAGCATTTTTTTATATCTTTGCTGTGCAAAAATAAAGCGACATACACAGACTGCTTTGTAAGCATGAGTAACTTCTTTATGCTGAAAAGCTGATTCAATAAACCACAGTTACTGGAAAAGTGTCTCATGGCACTTCGTTACTTTTAAATCGCATTTGACCTAGTTTTTCCTTTTCCAAATAGGTCAAATCAGACATGTAAATGTGCAAGCCAAAACTATGCTCCAACATAAAGCCGCTTGCTTTGTGATAAAGCATACAGCTGTTTCAGGTATTCAAGAATATTTATTGAAATTGACGATGTTACATCGGCAAACACTTTAAATCCCTGAGTAGAGACAGATGTTTCGTTATGAGTTGTGTCTTAAAAAAAAAACCATTGTGACTGATTAAAAAACAACTGTAAAATATAAAAACAAAACACCATTGACCACAAGCAACGGTTGAGTTGACTAGTGTTTGGACACAAAGAAAACCCTGCAGACAAGAAAAACTAAACAGCTGTTTGGAATGATGCACTGTAGTCTACAAAAGATGTTGTGCATCTGTGGTGCATCCAAATATGCTGTGAATGACATATTTAGGACTAAGAGTTTAAGATAATTTTTACTTCTGTACTTTGAGGTAAAGTCCGCTTTGCCAAAAGCCAGGAGGCTACGCTGGCAGAATATTACATTACAACAATAGGAGGAATCAGTTTTCTTTGGATTGTAAAATACCTCTGATAATTATCGCTGAAATGCAAAAATGGGGACAAAGTTTTTGCCCATGTGTGTCTGCTAGCAAAATATCTCATGAAAAACTGTATAATTTTTAATAACGGTCAGAAAATAATCAACGGACATACATCTACAACAGATAGAACATTTGGAGTCATCAGGATTCAATGGCTGCCCTAGCCAACAACCTTAAAGAAGAACACACATTCAAATAGCTATAGCTCAGTCAGTTTTACAGATATTTACCTAAAGTTCAGTCTAGCTGTAGCCGAGACTGAGTCCCAATACATATTCTAAGCACCAACAGATTGCTTAGCGTCTTTGTTTAAAGATATGCCATTAATAACCATCTGTTAGCAATGTTTCTTGAACTAGTGAATGAAATTTTCAAGAAAAGATGAAGCAGATCAGTTGTAGATGTAGCTCAACAACTGATTAACGTTTGAAGCCAACATAACTAAAGATGATTGCCAGATGATTTCAGTTTTCAGAATTCAGTTGATCCTACAGAATTTAATGTGGCTTAGCAGAGTCATTCAAAACACATACTGAGCGTGACATCTTGCAATATTGCATGGTATGCATGCATGTTATTTTTAATGTTGGTCTAAAATGGGTCAGCTACAGCTTTGTCATTTCTCAACATAACATGATCACAGTCTAAAACTCTGGCAAAAAAGGCAGCAGGCGATATTCATTCAATATAAAATGTTCAGCCTTATATTTTAGATCTGCTCAACCTTGTTCCCTTTTACCTGCCCCAAGCACAGGGACTGAGGCAAACAGTATGCGGGTAGCTTAAACTGCATTTGCAATGACTTGTGTCTAACGTTGCAGCTACAATTTAATGCCAGAGTTGAAAGTAGCACAATAAAAAAAATAATCAATATCATAATTGATGCAGCTGGCTCCCCAAGATATCATCACAGACCCTGAAGCTTGACTGGTTGTCTTACACATGTTGATTTCCTGTGTCCTCTGTGTCTTTTCTTTTTTAGGACAGAAACAACCTATTTACAGAAAGTTACCGTAGGTTTTAAACAAAAATATTATAACAGAAAGAAGTATGTGCAGAGTGAAAGAAATTGAGCAAGACGCACAGAGATAGAGGAAACTACATTGAGGTGGTCTGTTGTGGTTACGCAGAACTTTCAGTGCCCACTTGTCCACTACAGAGTGGCCAGCCAGCCCCTCTGCTCTCCCCAGCTTCCTGTCTGCTGCTGGACACAGTTTATGAGCTGCTGAGGTCATGGGCTGTAATGTCTCCCATACTGAATTAAACTAGTCATGGACTGAGCAAAAGAAGGACAGAAATCTTAAAGTGAAAACATCACTTTCAGCTGTCTAGGCCCTTTCAAATTATAGAAGAGTGGATGAGATCTAAGTCTAAAAGATATAGGACTAAACAAAGGAAAGGGCTCTTAATACTGAATAACTTTAATCTGACAGGCAAGCATAAACAATGACCCAGTAAAATACTCCTGTATGCATGAAATTGCTTGAATACTTTGTTCTTAAACGCTTGTAGAAATTCAATAAAAACACTTCAGTCTGAGTCTCTTCAACAATTTAACAAAGCCTGGGAGGAATTCTACATCACTTCGTGCAATAGCAGAATCCTAAGAAGCTTTCGAGCAGATGAATTCAAAGACTTGGTCGCACAATTAGTAAACAAACCCACATCCACACACACGAGCTGTAAATTTATGGATGATCCTGGTGAGAACACACCTTAAGTGTTAAATGCCTTTCTTTTAAATCGATCAGGTGTGCATTCATCTCTTAAAACTAATTCAACACACCTCCACAATTAATTCTGCTGCTTCCAAGTAATACAAAAAACACCAGCTTTCCCAAAACACAAGTGTCCTTCCTGAAACCACAAGATCTGAAGGATGCATGGACGTATTCTCATAAAAATATGTCCACAATAATCAATTTAGGTGCCATTGTTACCAAATTTGAACTGGTAATAGGTAAAACTTTAGGCTGCAGCCTCATATAATTATATCTCCATAATGCATAAAAATAAATAAAAAAAACATTTCAGATGAGGAAAAAATCTATGATTTTTGTGTTTAAACTTCAATAACCACATACTAGTTACAGTAACAACATTTATGACAAAATCTCACGTTACCTTTACAGAGAGACCAAGCTTTTGATTTTACTCCAAAAGGTTCAAGAACAGGGTAAATTTCTTCAGGCGTATTCGCGATATTGTTTGGCAATACTTAGGATAAACAAACAAATAATCCTGCGTCTCCTTAACTAACAACCTGCATAACTATTAGGGAAGATCAGCGATTTCTGACTAAAATGTAAACATTTTTAAATGACTCCTGGTAGTGGCATCCCAAGTACAGTAGTTTTTTCTGTCAGATCCTTTTTTTAAAACAATAATATATACAAAAAAAAATTTAAATAATGACCAGCAAAATCAAAAACAGTTATTGCCTAAAATAATTTCCCCTGGTAACTATGCTTTAATATATAATTCATTCATTCGTTTCCATCTACAGCAAAATTAATGAAAATTAAATTAACTTGCTTAAATAAATATTAAATTTTGCAGTGTACTGACAACTACCTTCGGACTACCCGCAATGGAGCTTTTTTGTTATTAAAGAAAAATGACAACACAGATTGTCTACTGCAATGTAATGTGAAAAAGGTGGAAGAGCTGAGCCATGATATTATTTCTTCAAGATAAAGCCTGCTGTGGAGCAAGAAAAATGAGTTCAAGTTAGAGGCTCATGAAATAACCAGCAGGGAGAAAAATTGAGAGAGAAAAATTCAACTGAAGAAAGTTAAGGACTTGGTGAATAATTTATTCCATCTATTGTAGTGGTTTCTTCCTACTGGTTGTGTTCAGTTTTCTTGAATCATTTCTCATTATATTCTTGGTAACAAACATGAAGTACTGCAGGAAACACCATGTTCTGCAGCTGTGGGTCTTTCAGCTGAAGGTATAGAACTGGAATGGTGCAGAAGTGAGGATGCCTTTGTAGGGAACATGGGGTAAAAGGTGATTGGAAAAGTAATGGAGGCCGAAGGCCAATGGTGTGTTTTACAGCTTTCCAGCTGTGTTGTTTAAGCACGGTGTTCAGTAGAGCCACAAGAAGACTGAGAGCTTTGAGCTAACTGAATAAGTACCAGTAAATGACACATGGTGGACGTTAAGAGCTTGGTTCTTTTCATATATATTCTGTTTCACATGAACAAAAGAAAAAGAAATATGGTTTCTACTAGGACTGAACAATTTTGGAAAATATTCTAACTGCGATTTTTACCTCAATATTCAGATTGCACTTTAATATGCAATTATTTTTCAATGTCTTTTTCTTATGTATTTTTTAACAAACACAAGCAATAAATCAATCTGTTTCAGTTGCAAAAAAAATCCAGTTTTCAGCTCCGCTGCAACTCTGTTTCTGCATTTTTTGTATAACTCCAGAATAGCAATTTGCCTAAAATGTGTGTTCAAAGGCATTCTGTACCACCTATCCATTGTGTTTACCAAAACCGTAAACGTAGGCTGGGTCACTATATTAACAGGCATCATGTCTTTTGCTATGAACTCAGTTATTGCTCAAGTTATTTCCACGTGTTATTTCGAATTCTATGCATACGGAGTAATAGCTTCGAACAGTTCGGTCAGTGATCCATGTCAGCTGGTACTTTGCTTACTTTAAGCTGAAGCACTGGTCATTGGCATTCTAGCCATGCATCTAGGGCGATATGGCATAAAATTCATATCCCTATTGTAATGGGTGACCGTAACGATATATATCATATGTTTTTCGTATAGAATTTGCAATAGGAATTTTTAAAAAAAGCATAGGGTGTCCTTTTGCCATCATTCAGTTTGAAAACTGCTATACCACAAAATAATCACAATCAAGAAAATTCCACTACTAGGTTCAAAGAGTTTTCAATAAAAAAAACAATTCAAGTATTAGGCTTCTTTCTTGTAGTGCAAAACAGTGCAAAAGATATCAAATGTAATTTTAGTCATACGTTTTAAACAAAATAATGTTTTTAACCCTTAACAGTTTCCAGTCTTCTCACTTAATAAATGAACAGCAACAGAGCAGCATTTTACATATAAAAAAGTGCACACTGAAAACACTTAACCCTCCAACCCTCCAGTGGGCGTCTCCTTCCGCTTTAAGGAGAGCTGACATAAAATGGTGACCAGTTTCCTCTGTGATTGTGACCAGAGAGGGTCTCTCAGTAAAATCACACAACACAGCGTTCTTTTCACAGATCAGAGAGCACGGTTAACTCTTTTTATTTAGCACAAATGCACTCTCTAAAGCTAACCAACGCTTACTTAACTTTCGACGGAACACAGTGATTTGTATATGCGTCCAAATATGGCAACAGTACGGCAAGCCGGCCATAGTGTGTAGCTTATCTACTTAGCTCTAAAAAAAACAGACCAACACCATTTACGCAATTTTCAACTCAAAAAACGTAAATGTTAAATGTGACAACTCTGATTTTACAAAAGACACGGCATTACTGTGGTTAGCCGGCAGAATACAGATTTCTATCATAGGCTATAGTTTCTATCGCTCATTCCTACATGCAACTATCGTAAATAGCTTTGTGGTTTTTTTTAAAGTGTTGATAAAGATTTGTGATTTTACCTCGAGAGGTAGCAACAACAGCAAGGCAGGTTCTGCACAATACATGTCGTTGCACAGTGTCTTCTTTTTTATAGCCAAAATAATTCCAAAAAACGGACGTGCTGCCCCTCTTTGTTACCAAACTTTCAGATGTGTCAGTTTCTGTCAAGCCTGACGCCATTGTGCATCCGGTTAAAGCACAGTGTTGACTTATCCCGCTCCCTGCTCGGTTTTGCCCCATTCCGCTCACTCGCAAGTCACATAACCAGATCACGTGACCAATCAAATTGCACTCTTTGCGATTAGAAAATCTAATTTTATCATATTGCGATATTATTGCAAATGTAATTAATTGTTCATCCCTAGTTGCTACATTCATTATGTTCATTATACAACTAGCAACACAAACAGTCCCATCTAAACATAGGATTTTATCAGTCACTCATTCATTTCTCAATAGGTTTTTTCACAAAACTCCACAAAAGTCCATGAAATGGCTGCAAAATACAAGCTGTTGTTAATGCTCCTAACACTGCTAATTCCAGCCATTCACCAATACACCAATCGAAATGACCATGTCCTACAACAATGTGTGCCTGTAGATGAACTCAGCAACACTGAAGTGGAGCACTAACGCATAAAATGTCTGTCAAACCTCTTTCATTTCAAATCCTTGAACTGGTTGGTTGCACATATTATCACTACATAACATTAGGGCTAATCAGAATGCCTTTATTGTCATTATACGCAAATACAATGAAGTTAAGAGTCCCGAATTACTAAGTACCGAACGTCGGTTATTTTATGGTACTGACCGAACTGGTCAGAACTGGTCAGATCAAAGCATGCCTCTTCTTTTGGTGTCAAGGTTATTGGCTGTAACGTGACACGTGGTTTCAGCACGCAGGCAGGTAAAACACAGACATGGTAAACAGACATACGTGGTTACTCCCAGAGTTGTATAGAGCTGCCGTATATCTATGGTGCTGGTTACGCCCACAGACGGGGTTCACGTGTATCTGTGTTGTGTGAACTAGTGTGCAGGCAGCGCGTGTCATCGAACCGCTTCAATTTACGAGCAAAAAGTTGCTCAGTGTTTATCTGCAAGAAAAGTGGGCCACAGCCTCCTCCTCTCAGCATTTAAGTCAGCCTGTTGGTGTTAGAGAGTCTAAACGGCCTGATTCAACATCTCCATGACCGGATTCCTCTTCATCCGAGAACTCTGAGGACAGAGCTGTGTCTGGGATTTCAGCTGGTAAGTTTATGTTTGTTAACGTTACTGCAGCTTAATACGTGCATCTCGCGGTGAGTTAACTATTCATGTAACCTAACTTGAAGAAATTAGTGTGTAGCTTTATTTTATGGCTATCTATGTAGCTAGCTAAAATCAAAAGCTAACTTAAGATTGACAATAACAGATAAAGCTTAGCTTGTAAAAATGTGCTCATCCACTGGGTCAGCTGGTTAAACAGTTCACCTAATGTTCAAGGTTTATCCTCACAGGAGCCTCTGACCCTGATGTGAGGAGGACAGACAAAAGAAAAGTGAGATGGTGGCCACAGGACAGTCACAAACTTTGCTGTTAAAATTTTGCTGCCTTTGTCTACAGTGGAGGCTGCATGGTGGAGGTAAGTAAGCTTTAAAGGCTATTGTTGACCAGTTAATCCTTTATCTCTCAGCCTAGATAATGTTTTTTGAGCAATAATAACACAACCGTGTTATTGTTGATGTTTTGTGTTCTAATGTCAATTAGGGAGATGATAAGAGCCCTAAACCCCAGAGAACCACAGAAAAGATTTAGGAAGAGACACAGAGGTAGAGAAGTCTGCATCAACCCTAACCTCAGTGAATCCAGTGACCTGCTGGTGGAATGTGAGGGACACTATGCCAGTGCTATCAAACTTGGCAACCAGGTATCTGTGTGTGCAACAAGCATCATCCACACCCTCAGAGTGAACATTTCCTGCTGCTGGAGACACCATCAGCCAGGAGTGGGCTTGTTTGTGTCCAGAGAAAGCAGACATGTTCATTTTTATGAAAAAAACAAACAAACTGCTAAGTGAAAAGGTCCTCAGTGTGTAGCAGTGAGCATTAGACACTGACGTGTCACTGGTTTGCAACTGTTCTTTTGATCTGGAAATTATTTGTTTATTTTTATGTAAGAAAACTGCTTGGAATGGAAAAATACCAAAGTTTAAAAATAAAACTCAAGATTAATGTGTAACATAATTTTCTTCTTGTTAGAATTAAAATTAATTAAAAAATTGGTACCGAAAAAAGTACCGTTCAGGAACCGACACCGGTACCGATACAAATACCAAATTTTTTTTCATTTATTTTCATTTAGCCTTTATTTATACAGGTTAGTCTCATTTAGCCACGAGAACTCATTTTCAAGAGAGACCTGTAACCTGTAAATTGTTTTTAGAAAGGAATCCAGCCCTACATCATACCTTAGAGCTGCAAAATAGGTTTTATTCTTACACATGCTGACTGTTTCTAATCCATAACTACCTTCATTAGCAGCTCAAATGGGTTGGTGGGCTGAGTTCAACACAACATGTTTCCTCTGTTTTTACACAAATCACAACAGAAAGAGAAGAAGGTGCCTCGGGCCAAGCTTAAGTGTTTTGTGAAAGGGATTTCTGGAGTCTAAAATAAACGTGATACACAAAAGTTCTGAGCTATTGTCTGCACAGTAAGAAAAAGGATTAGCAATATCTGTATCTTATGTTTAAATGTTATTATATTAAATTAGACCATATGCAAGTTGATTTTAATCTGATTCTCTTCTGGACTGAACTGAATTGCATGTATTTGGATATGACTTGACCTGTTTAGTTGTTTTTTTTTGGTAAGGTGCTCTGATATTATTTTAGAATTTTGTTGTAAAATATTTAATTACTATATACTATATAAAGCTATATTTTGTTATGCATTTAAATAAAATAAAAACACAACTGAATAGAAATGAATGATTACTGCTTGCAATTAGCCTTTCAGCTTTTCCACTAATTACAAGGTAAATCTGGAGATGTTAAAATTTTATACAAAATGTCAGACATGTTCTCACCACAATTGCAAGTTGTAATCACATTTTTTTTTACGAGTGTGAAGCATGTCTTTTGTATTGCTTTTCTTTCTTTTTGCTGCTGTGAAATCCCCCTCTACCAGTATGCTTTACTGTCTCTGAGCATGCATCAGGATATTTACTGTCAACAGTTTCCACAAACATCCCCTTCAGTACGTCAATGACTAGCAAAATAAAACCAGCAGCCATTGGTCAATGTTCAGGAGTAAATATTAGTGTGGTGATAGAGATGCTCTGTGTGCAGTGTTGCATGGGAACAGATTGCCTGGTCAACCAGTGTGCCCACGCAGCAAAAGACAATCTATATTGTAGATCCATATTACAAAACTGCAAACCAGATCTCATTTACCTAAACATGACTGAAAATACATCTATAGATACTATAGATACAAGCTCTGTTAAAAGAGACTTGACCTTTATGACTCATAAGATGGCACTTCGAAATATTTAATATCTGAATATAAAAAGTGACCCCACTCACATTATCACCGTTTTATCTTTTTTAATATGAAATTATGGTCTTAAATTAATATCAAGAAAGAGAAAATACACAAAAACTTCGATCTGTATTGTGTAAATACTTTAAATACAACAAACTGAAACTATGTAGAAGTAGAACTCCTACATGTGTCCAATTTACCACTTTATTGTCTGTCCAAACAGGTCTCACTTGTAAATGAGTCTTTGAGGCTCAGTGTGATTTATCTGTTTAAATAAAGGTTGAATGAATGAATGAATGAATGAATGAATGAATGAATGAAAAAAGAAGTACTGAGTGTGCACACTTCTGCCAAAACACTCACGCAGTATCATCTTGTGCACAGACCAACAAGAATACTAAAAATTAAAAAAAATCCTGGATCCAGATCACCATAAATTTTTTTATCATTTGTTCTTTGTAAGAACCTCAACATTTCCTGAAAATGTCATAAAAATCTGTTCATAACTTTTTGAGTAATCTTGTGAACAGACAAACAAACCAATGCTACCAATAACATAACCTCCTTGGTGGAGGTAACTAACATTTAGAATTATCAGTAGAGACAGAAATATGCTATATGTAGACAAAACAAAAAGTAAGTGTGAACAATAAAAATCAATAGTACTAATTTAATGAATATTTACTGTATTTTACCAGTACTATTTGACTTCTGGTCACATGACCTCGATAAGACTTCTGGGTAATATTTACCTGTATATAATTTTAAAATAATTTCGGTTACATAGGTGTTTGGCACTGTTCTGTTCAGTGATTATACTTTGATAGTTCTTGTGTTAATTTTGTAGGTTTAATTGTTTTAACCATGAGTCAGACAGCAAAGCATCATGAAGACTCCTGACAATCATGCAGTCTGAACTGACCGTGTATTGAAAGCAAGCTATAATATGTGAAACACCATCCACTGGCTGATTCTTATACAACTATAAGAAAGCTGAACACTGCCAGAGCTAGCTGGGCACAGATCCTGACGAACGGTTGATGCACATGGCTAAATAACTGGAGCGTCTTATTTATGTACAAAATTATGATTTATATTATATTTACTATGCACGGCTTAGAGACGTGTGCATTCTGTAGATCAAGAATTATGGTATGTCTGTGATGTGTTTTAACACATGGGCAAAGATTAAAATTTTTAATCGCTATTAATCTCAAATATTTTTTTGGATTAATCTCGATTAATCTCATTAGTATGCACAAAATTAAATTATGACTTAAAAGATGTTTAGAACATTTTTAAGGTACTGTTTTATATAAACAATGTTCAATACATTAAAAAGGCACTTTTTAACAGAAGTCTCCTAACAACAAAAGTATTTCTAATAGCATAAACATATCAAATATGAAACCAAAGCTATTTGCCAGGGCAAAATGTTTTTAGTTTATTTTAGAGAGAAAATAAAAAAGTTCCTTCAAACCCAAAACCACAATCATAACAGATTAACAATAAATTCAAAATATACATGTTTTTCTGAAAATTTACAAGAAGCCTTTTTAAATCAGGAGCATCATGAACAGTTTATCTCCTGATGCTGCTCAATAACTCAATAACTTAGATAAATCTAACAAGGTTAAGTCAGGTCTTCTGAACGAATTCTTCTTTGTTGAAATGTTTTGTCTTTCATTCAAAAGACTTCTTCAGTCTGAGAAGGTGCTAAAAACTCAGTCAATGAGCACTCAACCAGTTTCTGCTAGCCAGAACTAGTATTCACATGTAAAAGGAGGACCACCAACCTAACAACTGACCCTAAGAACTCTTTGCTATTCACCGGGCGATGAGTGATTCTATTGATATACAGTACATATTCTAGGAGAGGAATTGAGAGAGTGGTAAATAAGTCATCTTTGTGAAGAGAATCCATCCATCTTTAAACAGGGGTGGGGGTCTTCATATTCAACCATCACACCTACTAACAAAGTCCATGCTCAATAATCCAGGTATACAATCCAACAATTTTCAGTCAGGTCATCTGGACAGTTTCTCTTTGTTTGTGTCGAAACGTTTCACCTTCCTTCCAACCTCTCTCCCAAAAAAAAAAAAAAAAAAGAAACTGTCCAGATGACCTGACTGAAAATTGTTGGCTTGTATACCTGGATTATTGAGCATGGACTTTGTTGGTTTTGAACCAGTTTGCATGAATGTCGACGACGAAGAGGGCCAGCACCGGAGGAGGGGGCGTGCCAAAGAGACCATCTTAGCACTAACATAACTGGTTTGTTCCACTTTGGAGTAAGCTGTTGGGGGAAGAATCAGTTTTGCGTTGTGTGTTTCCTTGACTGATGAAGCCTTCTGGATGGAAGGTGAAACGTTTCAACACAAAATAAAGAAACTGTCCAGATGATCTGACTGAAAAATGTTGGATTGTGTACCTGTATTAATGAACATGGACTTTGTTGTTATATATAATTTAAATTATTTTTATCCATCCATCCATTTGGCCCAGTCAGAGGGTTCTAGAGCCCCTCCTCTGCACAGAGTCAGACCTGGGGCTTGATCAACTTCCATACATTAAAAAAATATATATTATTATTATTGTGCAGATTTTGCGGCACTGCATAAATACTTCGACCCGCTGTCTGAAAGGGGAGGGGATTGTTTACCTGTGCGGGGGAGGGGGTGTTTTTTCTGTCAGAGCTGCAGCCTGCAGTCTCTACTCAAAGTCGCTTCAGGTCTGATTTTCAGGAAATAAAATGTGGCATGGATTAATTTATCATAACTCTGGTTTAACTTCACCTACCAACACGATTTAAAAACTGTTGTGTTGCTTAAAGTCTGTACTTTTAACGCAAAATCGCTGAGTTGCTGCATCATTCCAGCGACTGAAATCAGTCCATTACGCGCAGGAGAGTCAAGTCGCTCCAAAGGGGGAAAGTTAGTCAGAGTGGAAGAAACGTCTACCAGTTATGGAAAGCAGAGTGAGCGCCACTTGTTTTTAATTGCACTCTCCAGTAAAACTGTGTTTTGTCCTGAAGTGAGGAACAAACATTTGAGAACCAAACTCTGCTGTTCGAACAGAACCGGACCTTCAACTCTCTCCACCGGCTTACCTTTGACCTGCCTTCCTGTTAGTAATTGGTCAAGACAACACGAGCTTCAGTGTGACTGGATTTAATCCTTGTTGAGGCGGACCCCGTTTTGCTCTCAAGCTGGAAAGCCAGCACCCGGACAGAGTGTTGTGTGTGTTCATAGATGCTGAGGAGAAATTATGGAGGAAAACGAAACTTAACAATATTAACGTGCGTTAAAATAATTGTTGGCGTTATTAATTTGCTGCGTTAACGCGATAATAACGAGTTAACATGAACACTATGAATATATATATATACACATGCACATGCACACACGTTTCTAGCCTCAGTGACTCTCTTTTGACAGTATAAAACCTCTAAAGCACTGTATATCCAAACTTATCGCCATATTTTCTGCCAGATGTGTTTTGGTACACTTCTTTGAGCCTCTCAGCTAGTGATACCATTTGTGGTTCATTTGTGCTGGTTCCATTGGTACCCCAACTTTTTATTTATTTATTTTTATTTCCAGTTAGTCTGTCCTGACAATGAAGGCAGCACAATTTAAAACACATGCAAATCACTGTGAAATAGCTTTACTGTACATTAAAAAACACAAAATAGTTCAGTCAACTTGTCAGTTAGGTCAGCTGCCAAATTTAGCACCATCCCAAGTGCTTGAGTAATAATATTCAAGAATTTCTTCATTCCATTTCTTTTGGTGGACTCTGTTCAACAACCTATTCTTCTATGTAAAAAAAGCAATTTGTTATGTATGCTACTGGATTATACCACACTGCGCTGACTCTGGCTCGCGCAACTGACCTCATGTTAATATGTGCATGTTCAAATATTCCTCACTCCCTGGCAGCACGAGTACAAATTGGACAATTTCAATATGGGTCGACGTTTCATTATGGGGACTGAACGAGCTAATGGAACGAGTCCATTGGAGCACTTGGCACAGCACTTTATTGGTGTTGCATTGAAAGCTAGGCAGTGAGCCCTGAGGTCTTGTTTGCTCAATTGCCCTCTGTACAACATACACGCACAGTTGTTCACACAAACATATACATCCAACAGCACAAACAGGCATCCAAACATTTTCTCAAAAGTATTCAACCACAATAAAAAAATCTGTAGAGGAAGATGCCTTGAGACCTGATTTTTAACAGCATCAGTGATGAACAAAACATAATTTATGACTTGAGTTTTAAGCGTTGATGCTTCCAGTGTTTCAGAACACAATATAACTGAGTGGTATAGGGTTTGACTAAACAAGTACGGTAATATGAAAGGCTTGTAGCCTTAAAATTAAGAAGTACGCACATCTCTGAAAATTTCAACTAAGCTACAGTGTGCTTGCTGAAGTTAGTCAAAACCAAAAAAATAGTGTACTTTGAACTGGCTAAAGAATTGAATGAATGAACTCCACACTTCACTTCCATGTTTCTATGTTTTGTCAAAGTGTAGAAGCATCTCAGCAGCATCTACAAACTAAAATTGTCCTAAGCAAACTTTAAACAATGAATTCAATTAAAAAACTCAGTTATAAAATAGTTACAACTGTTATAATTTCTAGTAGTAAACGCCCAAGGTCATTTTTTTTAAACTTTTTGTTTTTGTTTGAGCAAAAACGTTACAAATGCTGGCACAGATTTACCAAATTGCATTAAAGGGTGGGGTAGGCGTATGTGATTCAAATTGTTCTAAATGGGAAATCACACTGCAACACATACACACAACACCCTGGGTACCCCTCCTGTTCCTTCCCTAGTGAGGCCGAGCCCAATAGTATGATTTCCTGTCCCTTGACTCCATCACTGGGAGCAGCTCCCTCCTCAGAGTCCAGAGCAGCGTGAACTCTGCTGTTCTCCCAGTGTAACAACTTCAGCAAAACATAGCAGGTCTAGGAAGACATGGACACACTGACAGAAACATGCACAAGACAAAGCAGCACACTGTGCCACACAGCCATCCAACATAAAAAGACTTCGAACAGTCTGATATTTCAAGTGACCTTTTAACTACAGTGGTTTGCAGCACTTTTAGCATTCTATTTAAAGCTCGCTTTCTGAAACGAATCTTTCAGGAAACTAAGTGCGCACCGACTGGCAGACAGCAGGTTCCCCTTGGGTGAAACCAATAGAATAAAGAATCACAAACAGCTATAAATATCCAGCTTGCCAGCATCATGCAGCAGCACCAGAGAAGACACTGACAGCTAAAATGCTACACTATGATGTGCTAGAAGAATTAGAGGTTCTGAGTTAATGGAAGCTGTTTGGCAAACAATCACAAGGCAAACATGCTCTAAAAAGCACTCGAGATAGAAGACTGATTTCACACACAGACAAACAGCCACAAGAGAAGCAATCGCTTCACTGCCGCGTGCAAGACACAGGCAGATACAGAGAGACATCAGCATAGGAAACAGTAAATAGCCTCAAGCAGTGAGGAGTGGTACCACTTTCCTCATGTTGGAGTGCTGTACAAAGACGAGCTTGTCTGTACTGTGGCCTACTTGTCATCCTCTTGACACTCTTTGCACAAACACTGCACAGGATAGATCTGACAGACAGCTGCTACATGATAAATACCTCCACGAATTAAACAAAAGTATAATGTTTAAAAGAACAAAAGCCAAGAAAAATTTATATATTTCTGTTTCTTGAAAAAACAGGCTTGATAACAGATTTGTTGTAAAATAAAAAAGATAATTTATTGTGAAAGGAATATAACATGCAAAGTATGGTTGCAGGTGAACTTAAAAATGTTTATTTGCAACTGAAAACACTGACACAGATGTCATTAATTTAGACTATAAGGAGTTTGTGATGAACAGAGCTCTCATTGCACCTTAAGCTTTACATCTATTGTAGATTTAAGTGAACAACATGAAATGTTACAAAGACTAACTGCAGCATAAAGACGTTTGTTTTATTCCTATTCTTGTTTTAATTTTTGGTAGTCACCAAAAAAAATAAAAAAATAAAAATGTATATTTAGGGGCTAGTAATTTGTTTTACATA
>NC_056515.1:23549804-23584797 GCF_014905685.2 Nematolebias whitei
CTGTTACTGAATATGTCACCAGCTCTTACAGCTGTTACACATTTTTTGTAGCAAATAAGCCTAAATAAGAGGGATATGTTCTGACAAAGGAAAGTATATTAAAAACATTGGTATTGGTTATTGGCCAAATAAGTTTTAACATATCAGCATATCGGATATTGGCCAAAAATCCAATATCATGCATCTCTAAATATAACAAGCATGTTGTATAAATGAAACTGAGCACAATATTAGCATGTAACAGAGGTGAAAGAAGCATGATTCTTGATAAACTTACATTTCAAATTTAATCTTCAACAATTTTGTAGAAATTCACAACAAAAAAGTACAAATTAGTTTTCCAAGTTATCCGAACAGAAATGTAAGTGGTGTTCCTAGTTTTGTTGCTGTAAAATTTAGCTTGCTGTGCTGATGGTAGTAAATTAACAAAAATTAAAATATAAAATTAAATTAATTAAAAAAAAAAAAAAAGTTAAAAAAATACAGGTAGTTTGTCGAACTACCAAGGACTGTTGTGCTAATGGCAAGTTTTCCTTACATTGTGTAGAAAAACTCAACTTTGCTCTAACCTTTCTTCAGTGGGGTTACTGAGGGGGCGAAGGAGTTGTGTGCAAGTGATACGTTTTGTTTTATACAACCCCTGTTCCCCAAAAGTTGAGATGTTATGTAAAATCCAAATAACAGAACAAATTATTGAAAATCCCATAAACCAACATTTTATTCTAAATGTAAAAAAGGTAAACATATCAAATGTTTACTAAAAAAATGGAAAAATGTATAGCTATTTTATATTTATGGCACCAACAAAAAAAGTTGGGGGAAAAAAAGAAACCAAAAACAGTAAATGTAAGTGGTACAAATAAAAAAAATAGCTGGTGGAGCATAAAATTAACTTTTTAGAGAAGCTGAATCTCTCAGAAGATATACAGTTTGCAAAAACCTATCAAAAAAATGAGGAAGAATTTCAGAATAACATCTCTCAAATGAAAGTTGGTTGGACCACAGTTCAATTAAAATGGACTGAGGCAAAGTGAAATATTGTTCTGTGGTCAGACATTTTGTTTTTTTTAAGAAATCATAAATGACACATCCTCCATGGACCTTTCACCCTGTTAACAACTCAGAGTTCAAAAGCCTGCCACTCTGATAACATGGGGGCCCATTACACATCTGGAAAGGCACCATCAATGCAGAAAAGTATATGCAAGTTTTAGCACCTTCCATCCAGATAACGTTTTTTTGTTGTTGTTTTTTTTCCAGGGAAGGCCTTGCATATTTCAGCAAGATGGTACAAAACCATAAACTGTATTTAGTACAACAGCATGGCTTTGAAGTTAAACATTTCGGGTGCTGAATTGGCCTTTATTGGTTATATTTCATTGTGAATAAAATATGTCATTGATATCTGCAAATCACTGCAATCGGGTTTTTATTTCAATTATACACAACATCCCAACGTTTTCAGAATTGGGGTCGTCTTAAGTCAACCTCTTTTCCAGGGCGGCTAAACTTACATGAAGATATTTTAAAAATCCATTGTGCTTCTTTGTCAGAGCCTAACACAGAAGTGGAACAACAATTGCCAATCACTTAAAGGAATACTTTATCTAATATTATTTTTGAAGTGGGGTTATGCGGTGTAGTTGTGAACGATCAATATCTTGAGAAATAGAGAAGGGGGAGTGAAGCTAAGCAGTGCTCAGAACAAGGTATATTCATGAGCAAATTTCCACCATTTAATACAACTGTGACTCAAAAGTTCTGCTGCGCTTAGAGGAAACACTACTGGACTTTCTTATTTTTATTTACAGAGGAAGAGAGCTGCTGGTTAGAAAGATGCAGCAACTCCTGGAGGACTCAGCTGTATAATGATACAATATGTTCAGCAGCCACAGTGCACATTGTTAGCATAGCAATAAAGTTAAGTTGAGAAAATAACAATTAAGTGCACGTGTCATGAAAAAGTGCTGAGGTGAAAAAGCCTTAAAGTGTAATGTTTTAAGTTTTAGTTGTTTTGGAAGGTGAAAATTGACCCTTGGATGAGTCCTGTTTGAGTAGCAATTAGCTTAAATTACTAATAGAGTTTCACTCAGATTTTTCCAAACTAAGCTCATTCTGACTGCTGTCTGCTGCAGGTAAGATACTGACTGCTAGGAGTACTACAACTTACAACACACTGTCCTCGTTTGCACCATCTCATAAGTTCTCTGAATAAATCTTGACGGTTAGTGTGCACATATTTATCTGGACATGAATTGAGAAACATAAATTACAGATATTTCATTTGTGAAAACAGATCTCACATTTTATGTAGCTGTACATTGAATAAATGAACAAATCTATCAATAGTTTGGCTGCATGGTTGTTGGTTTTTTTCCCTTCACTGAATGATGCGCTTGATCTACATTACCCAGTAATTATAACTCCATAATATATATATAAAAACAACATGTACTAACTTAAATGCAGTGCATTAACCACTCAAACACACACACACACCGGTTGTGTCCTGTTTTGTGTCACAGCAGTTTCACAATGTGACGCAATGATAAATAGTTAATTCCTCCCATATTGAGGGGATGTTGTCTAAAGTGGAAAACAAGGCAAAGAACTGAGTTGTATTGTTTTAAAATCAAGGAATACAAAGTAAAATCATTGTACAGTATGGTAAAAAATGATAATACAAACATTTAGAGCTTAAAACGAAGTTGAGAAAAATACTACCACGAATCAAATAAAGTTGTTTTTTTTTATTTGTCAGCACAACATGAAAGAAACAAATCTTTAAAGTTTAAACCTAAATATACGTAAAATGCTAGCAAAATAAACATATTTTCATATTCTAATTACAAGGTGTTGTCTTAAATGGCTAATTAATAAAAATAATTAATCCAACAACATTTCTAAAGCCAATTAAACAAGAACAATACATTTAACCAAATGTGAAATGACAAATTAAATACACCCCAAACTTTTCACTCTTCTCCGCCCGTGTTTGTGGTTACTGGAGAACTCACTGGGAGAAAAGTTTTTTTTACTGTCAGCTGCTCTAAGTTTTTTGGGCAACAACACAAGACACTGAGTCTGTTTATGGGTTACAGTCCAGGCTGCTTGAGTGATGAGGTCATGTGGGCGCGTGTGCAGAGAATGGGGTTCGGAGCAAAAACCGATAAATCAACCACAGTTCATTTCTTTTTTTTATTTTTAGAAAGTGACAACCAAACCAGGCTCCACACATCAGGCTGCAGAAGCAACTAACAGGTCACACTGTGGGTGTTTATCTCCCCAGAGAGGAAATGTCAGTGACTTTGGGACACTGTCACCATGGTGATTGGAGAACATGTTGATGCAGCCAATGAATGTGTCCATAACTCCACGCTGGGAGTTTGGAGTCTATATATGCACTGATAAACAAACCAAGTGCTCTGCTGAATATTAACATAGATCATCTTGGCATCATACGAGTGTCTAAATAATTAATGTAAGGCTAAATCTAAGTGTGGAAACTTCACAATTTTCCTACACATTTTGCTTGCCAAGGCATGAGGTGTATCCATTTTCATTTGTCAAATCTAAAACTGGCTGCTCTCATAAAGTTTCCACACTCTGAGTCCAACACAAGACAGTTGCCTTCTTAATACCAAATTATGTGACCAAAAATATATATGTTATTATTACAACTACTTCACAGCTGCAATTTACACTTGTTTTATGTATTTAGGGGTAAGCCTGTCACGATAACAAATTTTGCTGGGCGATCAATTGTCTCAGAAATGACTGCGATAAATGATAATATTGTTTGAAATTTCATAATAATCAGTAAATATAGTCAAATTTAAAAAGAAATGTTTGTTAATTTGTTTTGCTTGTCGTGCCTTTTTTGACCACAGGATGGCAGTATAAAACAGTTTGAACAAAAGGATGGATAGTGAGGGAGTGAGCAGTGTGTCTAAGAAAAATGGGAAGGAGGCCTCTTGACGTGACATGGATCGTCTCTCTTCGGTTCTCAAAATGGCGGACGCTCGGTGTGGTTTGAGCTGTTTAGCATAGCATTTTTCACACAAAGCTTAAAAAAAAAATCAGTAAACAAGTTCTCAGCTTCTTTTTGCGGAGAAAAACAACTTTTTACACGAAGGCACAGGTTTCAACCATGAATTTCGGAGCTTCGGCAAGATGGAGGTTTTTTCCTGAGGTCGGCTTGTTAGCTTAGCTCATAGCTTAGCTCCTCAGTTTAGCTGCTTTTAACGATCTAAAAACGTGATTTTGGACAGTTAAAATGGATTTTAAAGAGAAAGGGAGGGGTCAGTGAAGAGCACCGGAGTTGAGCCTTTTGTCATCCAGTGTCTTCAGTAGAAAGAGAGAGACACGAAGAAACGATAAAGCCGATAAATGAAAATGAGGTTGATAATTTTCATTTATCAATTGATTTATTGTTTATTGCAACAGGCCTATTTAGGGGCCACAGTGAACAGAACTACAAGTGCCACACAAAATAAAAACTGAGTGACTCTTCATTAATCCTGAGGCATTAGTGTCCTGAAACATCAAAATATGTGTTACAAGTATTGTAAAAACGTTTCTGAAAACTTAATCAAGTCATAGAATTAGGTGTTAAAGAAAGTATGACCTTGGTCAATTCGAACTGTGCAAAAGCAAATTTAAACCACCCCTGTATCCTTTGTATTATGCTTCCAAGAAGCTAAACTTTCTTTTGGGCTTTAGGTGATTTTCTTTAAATGTGTTTTGTTTTCCACTCACTTTCTAGCCAGTTCTTGTAGCAAACCACATATATGTGCACACTTGAATAAAAATCAGGAAAATTGACAAAAGAAATGGGCCCCAAAAAAATCTAACTATGGAAAATAAATATTGATATGCCACATTTTTAACAATAAGGGGAATAAGATCTGAGAAACAACATCCTCTAGTGAATCATCTACTGGACTCTAGTTATTTAGCTCTTTGACAATACTCTGTTGGTGCTAAAACACTTTTTATGCTCACTGTGATTGTCATCTATTGTTATTTTAGATGCAACTAAATAAATGGTAACAAACTGTCTCTAGATGTTAAATGCCTAGGGATCCAAACTAAAACAGTCTTTGCCAAGTCGTCTGTCAAGTGTTGACACGACACTGTTCATCAGCTTCCTTATGCCTGAACAATACGTCTGTGTTAAGTGGCTTAATGAAGAAAACCATCCAATGAAAATGTTTAGCTGAATGATGAAATGAAATCAAGTACCGTAATAAAGAAAAATAGCAGTCAGCATGCAAATAAAAACTTTGAAATGGGAAATATAGATCAAGATCATTTTAAAGATTCCAAATCAAAAAACATAAAACAATACAAGATGATTTCAGTCATAATCAGTGCTGTACATTTAGGATAAATCTGTTATAAAAGACCACAAACGCTCTTAAAAAAAAAAACTTAGGAAGTATGAATGAATGCAAGAAATGTAAGCACTGGGCTCACATCCAAACCACTGGTGCATTTACTTGTTTTCATCTCATCACCAATGCAGAATCTTCAAAAACTTTTAGCTGTGACCATATGTAGTCATCTACTTGCAATCGGAAACTTTTACGCCTCTGAAGAATGGGAGCTGCTGGTGGATGACACTCCTTCCCCCGCCTGTTACTGGGAGCTCAGAGGTGTATGTTCATTTACTGCAGCCAGCACCGGAAAGGACTGGTGGTGTCTGACCCAGGGGGACAGCTGGTGGGATGGGATGCAAGTGTTGCTGGAGGGTATAAAGTTTCCTTTCAAAGGCATACCTCAAACGACCCTGTTTGTATTCGTATTCAGTGCAATGCAGAGCTTTATTTCCCTCTTCCAGCCGCATTTAAAATGAGCCACGCCAGCAGACACAACATGGGCTCAAATATCAGCTAAACACAAACAGTCCTGGGCGTTCAGAACTGCAGGTTATAATGCGGCTAACGCTAGCTACAGAGGCTAGCCTTTAGCTGCGGCTAGCTTATCTTTGCGAGGCTATATTAAAAAGGTGAGGGAGACAGAGAGGCATTTAGTGATTTGTTGAAGAAAGATCTCCCACGAAAAGCTGAGATTTCTTCCAACGCCCGTAGGAGAAAAAAAAAAAGAGGGACTGCTTAAAAAAATATATCGGTGTTGTGGCGAAAAAAGCACCCCAGCTATAAAAAGCATCTTCAAATACAGTTTATTCGTCAATAAATAGTTTACAAATCAAAAGTGACAACTGAGTCTTACTTTTCAGTTCTCTGAGGGGCTCATGCAGCTAAAACTGTTTAATTATGACTCCATTAACATACGAATGTTTTTTTTTTCATGTATTTCTAGGGCAAACTAAGGGTGCCGAGATGTTTACCCCTTTGCCTTTCTGACCAAGAAACCCTGAAATGCACTTCTTAATTTTACCAATACACACTCACCCACTAATATTTATGATTTTAAGCATCTTTAAAAAATAAAAATCAAACGCTCTTGACAGCCTAGCTTGCCACGAAAAAAAAAACACTGTTTAGACTATAAACACGAATCTAATTAACTAGATACATTTGTTTACAGTGAACAAATACAAGCCCGTTTGCCACTTTCGACTTTTATTTACTGTTCAAACGATCAAACCTGCTTTGAAAAGCTCCTTTATGAGGAGGGGCGCGTTTCACGCCAGGGGTGCCTTTTTCGGCACAACACCGGTGGAGTCCCACGCCAGCTTTGGAATGATAGCGTCTGTTATGTAGCATTTTTCTTAACTACCTATCCCACAGTACCAATCCATAAATTAGATAACACTAGAAAACCTATATAGGCACGTTTTATTTTAACCAAGTATCCAGGAGAAGGGCAGTCCATGAGGCCCAATTAAACCTCCATTTACACTGGACACGCTCATCCAGCGTTATCCGGCGGAGCTCCATTTGCCTGTTTTGTATCCCACATAGGGTCCATACCCGTTATCCCGCTAAACGACAACGGAGCAGCGAGCTCGAGTCACGCCGGGCAGGACTTCTTACCTTGCTTGCTTTCTATTTTTCTCGACATTTTCGTAGCCAGCAGGCAGCTGTGATCCCACACACTCGCGGTTCAACAAAACGGTCGCTGCAGACAGACGAGCCTCGCCGTCGTCGTGGGTCTCCTCTGAGATTATTTCCTCATTTTCGATATACTCTTGTGTCCATGGGATGATTCTGCCGGGTTAAAGATAATGTACTTGTAGGCCACACACATTGGTACGGTCAAACGCGGTCCCTGTCCGCCTCCGGGTGATTTTCGCTGGATACACATACACACAACACGCTCACGTTAATGCTCGCGCTGAGCTCGTCCGGAGCAACAGCGCCCCCTGGCGGCAGGTATTAACAACACCCGCGTGTCAACAAGGGATGGGCGTGATTCAATCTCAGTCCAGAGAGTCGCAACAAGCCAGACTGCTGGTCTGTTTTCACACTTAAAATATGTGCTCTGCTGGTGGAGTGACTTTAAAAGCCAGACTCAAACAAGCCAAAATCACAGACAGAATATATTTATATAAAAGTTTAAAGTGAGGTTTAACAACACCTGCAGAAACCTGCATCCCACCATAGAAGGTTTTTACAAAACTGTAGTTTATACTTTACAGTGGGCTTGTGTCACATTTTACAGTTGGCGATGAATCAACATTTCTCATCATAAATGTGTTTTTGCACAATCTGAAGCTTTATCTTTGAAATGTTTTTTTTTTTTTTTCATTCAATCAGATTAGTCCCATTGAGCCACAGGAACTCATTTACAAGAGAGACCTGAATTTTAACAGAGTGATGACAACAGTGGACAACAACAATAGACAATCGCAAAGGGTGCATACAAATTTAACTTCGTTTTTTTTTTTTTTCAAATGAAAATAAAATGATAATTAAAAGGAAAAATAGCGGAAAAAAACAGCTAGATTACGAGGCGGTGTAGAATACTAAAAACAGGAACATGTTTTTTTTGTATTGATGTATATACTGCACATCCACCCAGCTGATGCTTTTTTAAATTTTATTTTAGAATAGCATTGAATAAAACATCCTTTATGTGTCCTGCATGGAAATTCACAGTGCTGCAACAGCAAAGGCAAGATGTGTCAAGATACAGATGAAAGAAACGTACAAATACCGTATTTTTCTAACTATAAGGCACAGTATCAATAAACGGGTCTGCTTTAGGCGCACCGAATTATAAGGCGCATTAAGCGAAACAAAGCAGTCAGATAAGTCAAACTTTATTCAACTCATTCACAATAACCACATAAAATCAGTTCAAAGTCAGTACAATACATAAGGCACACCTGATTATAAGGCTCACTGTCAATTTTTTGAGAAAATTAAAGGATTTTAAGTGCGCCTTATAGTCTGAAAATTACGGGAAAAGTACTCAAAAAGACTTAATACAAAGTACAATAAATAAAAACATGAAAATAACTTGAAATAGTAAAGAACTTTTACAACTACTGTAACTGTTTGCACTCAGGTAAAAGAAAGTCAACAGTGAACTGTGAATAGTAAAATATGATATAATAGCATTAAGACCAGCCATACATGCACTTACTAAAACACACCTATTTCCCTTTATTGTTCTTTTTCTACTAAGGGTGTGACAATAAATCTATTCCATTCATAGTCGATTTTGCAGAACTGTTGTGGCTGAGAAAAAATATTTTTATTTGAAGCTGTTTCTTTTTTAACACAGATGGACTTCAAGATTAGAACTGAAACTTTGGTTTAATGCACATAACACAAGTATTTAAAAGTTTTCTTTTTCCTCTGAACACATCGCCCACCGTCAAAACAAGACAAATATAAGTTAAACAAGTGAAAGTGAAAAACAACTGAATAATCTCTGATCGAAGCTGCTGACTCGGCCTTTTGCCTCCTTAGTGCTGCACATTACCCTTGTCATTAAGGAGCTGTCTCTGGCATGTAAAGGAAGCATGCAATGTAATCTTTTTTATGAATAATTGATCTGACTGACAGGATGATACTAATTCTCTGAGAGATCTGGGTCAGCTTGTACCATTGCATTGCACTCATGAAAGCAGAAATACTGCACAAGGACCTTGTTATATTTTGTCGGATGCTGCAGCGCACCTCCTCTTCAGCCATTTTTAATCAGTTATCAAACCCAGGCCTTGAGTGTCAAGGATTCATATTTACTCTGGCTGTCATTATGGCTGCTCCTTTGGTGTTTCTGCTTGCACAGCACAAACCACACCCATGTAACAAGTGCAAAGTGCTTGTTGTTTGTGTGCTGCATAGTGGGTGTGTGCACGGTGGAGGGGAAGGTGTGGAAGGAGTGGAATACCTTCCCTGAGGCTACGGTAAAGAAATCACAGAAAGACAATGATCTAGTCGAGGCAGGAAAAGTCGAAATTTTAATTTGAAAATACCCCCTAGTAAAATATTTCCACGAGGTAAACGTTGATACATTACCTCCACATCTCTTCTATGACTAAATATTTCATCTTGGTCTTTTGCCAAAACCAAATTAAAGCATAGATTTGGTTTAGTAGTGAATGAGCATCTTCCCCAGCACACACTTCAAGTGCAACATATCGCTCAACATCTTTGCTTAAAGCTTTTCTCTCATAAACCATCGTTTAAAGCTGATGAACTATTAGATTCAGTGGAGTAGTCCATGTGATACGCAGATATACGGAGTATATCCACTAGAAAAGCGTGGGAATTTCAGTATACCCACTTAAAAGTGCCCAATTTTTTTATAGTTTTACTGGTATATGAATGGCTCCCATATTTTTCTCTATCCTGTGCAGCTGGCTGCAGCACAAACTCAGAACATGATCGATCCAACTCCACACTCAACATTTTTAAAAGGCTCTGATTTCCTGAAGTCTGCCACTCTTCAAATCATATAATTGCTCACTCAAGATAGAAACACATTGCGCCTTGCAAGTTGAACATTAACGTCATCAATGCACAGGATGTGTCTCTCACATGCTTCATTTCTTTATCAAACTATAAAAAGTGAATTTACGATGACAGAAAATATTTCTTCTGATGACGACATTAAAGTTACTGGCAGTTAAATCAATTAGCAGCACATCAAAGTCTGCTACCAGGGGCTTTTGCAGTCAAACTTGGGTTTTGATTCAACTCTGTGCAACTTAAGTCATTTTTTTCCTGATCTTCCAGACCTAAATTTTGTTCCAGTGACCCACTTTAAATTTCAACCAGGCATGTTTAAACCCCATTGCTGTTCACTGAGTACATGTACAAAGGATTAATTAGTGTTTCTGTAGAGATTTTGATATTTTTATCGCTTGTGCTTTCTCCACAATGACTGAAAAACAGCCATTGCTTCACCTCATTATTTGAAGTTAGTGCTTCAGTTCAGATAGTTACTGTCAGTAAAATTGTAAACATTTTGAATACTGAACTATTATTTTATATGCAGGGGGGGAAAAAAAGCTTGTTAAACTTTATGTATTTTAGAGTGATGATGTACTCAGTCAACATTCTGAAACTTGGCACAGATTAACCATCACACTGTGATGAACTGGTCTTTTCTGCCCCCTGCTGGTCAAGTAATGAACTACAACCAAAATATGCAGTTTTACATTCAACCACAAGATGGTGCACGTACACTACGGATTTTTGTAGGTGTCCGTGCGCTTCTGACGCCTATATAATAATAATAATAATAATGTCATCACAATGTCAGCACTGTATGTTTCCATACAATGGCGAAATTAGTCTCTGCATTTAACCCATCCACCACCATTTAGACAGGATAAGATAAAATGATAAAATAAGAACTTTATTGGTCCAGCAGGAAATTCTTGAATAAAATAAAATGGTTTATTTGCAGTTGTGTGAAGGAAAAAAAGATTTAGTAGATATTTAAGAAATAAGGATGTCTGTAAAATCTAATATATATATATATATATATACATACATACTTGGGCAATGATAAAGGGGCGATTTTATAATGAATTTCATTTAAATGAATATATGAACTGATAGGTACATTAAGGAGTGTATAACAACATTACAAAGTTTCTGCAAAAACTTTAATTAAAAGTTGATGATATATTCAGCAATAAGTCATAATCTAAAATCATCATAGTGGTTTAAGAGATAGCAAATAATCCCAAATAGAAATGAAAATTTCTAGGTTTAAAATTAGGATAATTTTACAATGAGAAGGGACACAGTTATAGCTGTTGTAGTCAATTCTTGTTCATGAGTTATTTTGCTTACAGAGAGACTGTGTTGGCTGTAACAGGTAATGCTGAAGTTTTCAAAACATATCTAATTCAATGCAGTTATGGCTTGAAATATGTGTTGAATGACTCTCAGCTACTACCACATCAAGCTTTAGCTCAACATCTGTAGAACTGACTGAGCTATGTTAGCTTAGCTGTGACAGCCATCGTCCCTCAGACTAACTTCAAAAGATGAGGGTGTTTCTAAGAGATTCAAAAAAATCCATCCAGTGGTTCATTAGATATTGTGCTAAAGGTACTGACAAGTGAACACACAGACAAAAAACCCTGGTGGTTGGTGATCAGAAAGATCATACAGTGATGCATCTTGGGAAGTTTTTCAGCAAGACAGGGGAAAGAAAAGGAGAAGTAAGACAGTTTTGCTAGCTGAGAGTAGAGGGAACTGGGAGAAGAACGGCGTTTGATCTCTGCAGCGGTGGGCGTGTGATGCAGAGCTCAAACACAGTTTAAGATTCTGTTAACCTTGGCCAGCGGTCAGGCCCCTCCGTCTGTCGCACATCTGAGAGTTGGAGAAAGAGGGATGGGATCAGTGAGGCTTAAAGTCCTGAATACATTTCACTGAACTGGAGGGGAAAAAACAAAACTTGCGCAACAGTCGGGGTCCTCTATTGTTGGGCCCTCTGTCAACGTACGGTGGAGAAATCTTTTTTTAATGAGCTTTTCATTAAGATGAGAGGTAAGAATGTAGGAGATGGAGAGTGAAAGAGACTGACCGTAGAGAGAGGTGCTGGACAGAGAGGACAAGATGTTTAGGTCATTACCTGGTCAATGCTCCATGGGAACGAAGCGTTCTGTCACTGCCACAAGCAAACACACTGAGACACTGGTTGACAAGAGTCAACTGGGGACGTCAGTGACAGCTGCCAGGAAAAAAACACACAGACAAACACTGTCTTTCCTGTTTTCACATTCATCATATGGAAGCCCAGGAAGATGAAAATTACACATTTCCATCTTTGTTTTCCTTGTTTTGTGCTTGGAACGTAAAGAAATGTGGGCTTTTCTTTTAAAGATCCATTATTAATTGTGATGCTGGTTCAGCACTATCGTCTTCCAGGGTTTTATGCATGTGATTTTTGCAATCTATTCACTTATACTTGGTGATTTTTGGTCATTTGCCAGTATGTTCAGCTCATCTAGGAGATGAGGCCTATGAATTTTGGTTTAGTAACTTTTATACTTGTAATCCTGAGGCTCTGGGTTTGAGTCTTTTTGCATCAGGAAGGTCTTTCGATGTAAAAAAAACAAACAATTGCCACTCTCATGCAAGTTCACACATTGTGGCAACCCCTGCAGAAGGAAGCAGCCAAAAGAACAAAGACACATTTTATGCGATACACTGAGTTCTTTTCATTTTCCCCTTTGGAATCTGCTTCAGCACACTTGCTCCAGATTTATCTTCTTGTGCTTTACGTTTGTAAAAACCTTTCTGCTCTGTATGACGTTTTGTTACTGTTAGCTACTGTTCTGCAACTTTAGCATTTACCGTATTTTTCGGACTATAAGGAGCATTAAGCAAAACTAAAACTATTTCACAGATTTTTGAGTGCCGTGCACCACATAACATCAGCTTGAGTTCAGTAAGCACAACCAGAATTATAATACATAAGGTGCACCAGATTATAAGGCTCACTGTCGATTTTTGAGAACATTAAAGGATTTTAAATGCGCCTTATAGTTAGAAAATTACGGTAGTTAGTTTACTTTTGCTACAATTAACCAGCTCTTTGCTACATTTAGCTTTTAGGCAGTCTTTTGCTTCTTTTAGATGCTAACTAGCATGTGGATACTTTCTATAGCCTCTTGCTACTTTAGCTAACTTTTTTTAACTACTACTACTTTTAGCTTCTAGATATAGTTTGTTTTAATTTTGTATTGTTTTAGTTGGCGCTACTGTATTTGATATTAAGCATGCCTTTAGCTACTTGTAAATTTTAGCTAGTGTTTTATTTATTTTTTTGTGCACAGATTCAGCTTCTTCAGCTAATGTAAGCAGTGATTGAGCACTCAGCTCACACGTTACATTTTCACAGAAAATGCAAAGTCTCTTGTTTTTTTGAAGGTGCAAATACGGTGGAAGTTGTGTTCAGTAGAATAAACATGTATCTTTTTTTTTATTTTATTAATCTTAATTCAAAGATGATAAAAAAATATCTAGGAGGAAAACTTTGGAAATATTTTCCTCGCAAGCCTGATATGTAACATTTTGCTTTTCTCATGTTAAAGGCAGATTTACGGTAAATTAGTGTGTGAAAACACACACACACACGGGGAATGTGCGTGTATATTTCTAAAAGCAGACACACATAAGGGTGGGAATTGTTTATGTGCTGACACAGGGTATTGTTGTGGTGCTCTTTAGAGCTCTACATGGTGGTGGCCCCGGGTTAAAGGAAAGCTCCTTTTCTATCCATTATCAAGGTGTCACTCTCTAAGCTCAATCTCCTCTCTGTTATTCATTGTGCCTTAAAATGGCCGACCTTCTCCCTTTGCTCTGGTCCTTCCAGCGCTCCTGATTGACATTTAGCTCTAAGGCAGGGGTAAAGAGGGCAAAGAGCATGAAATGAGATGAGCCGCAGGGGTTCACAGTGAGACAGTCTCGCCCCTCCATTAGCTGCTGGAGTCCCCTGCAGACTGGAGGCGCCCTCAGCCTGAGAGGTGAGCTTGTGGTTCTAGGTGTGAAGGCCAACACGGTGACGTGACGACAGAGAACAATTACGGTTCTTTAGATGATGGTCTTTTCTGCGGGGCGTTGCTTCCGTTCCACCTCCCAGTCTTCACTTCAGAGGGCTAAATGTCATTGGTCATCCTTGGCTTTATTTGGCTCAGCGGGTCAGAGGCTTTTAACGGGTGTTTCAGGGCGTTGCCTTGGTGGCACTTCACATTTTTATACTTCACATGTTAGCCACAAACCTCAAGAGGTGTTTTATTGCTCTCTGCCCACAATAAAAGGCAATGAGGTTATTGCTCATGTCTATGTGTGTTCATTTGTCTGAAGTGTTAGCAAAATAAGTCACGAACCAGTGGACTGATTTTCTTCAAGCCCTCAGTAATAACTGAACTTAATCACTTTAGGACGGGGGTGTCAAACTCATTTCCACCGAGGACCACATCAGCATAATCGTTGCCCTCAAAGGGCCAGATGTAACTGTAAGAGGCTAAATTTAACTAAATGTAATGTACAATAAATGCAACTACTCCTTAATGGTAAATAACTCTGATTTTTTTTTACTTATTCACTTACAAATATTACATATATATATATATATTTGCATATAGATGTAAAAAAATATGTCTGCTTGTTTCTCTGTTATAACATAAAAGCTTTTAATTTGTCAGGTTATGAATCCCACATTACTCCATAAATCAATGATCAAACTTTCCAAGTCAATAAGAAAAAAATAACAAGTTATGACATTAACTTTGTTCACAACTTTTTGTCATAGTTAAGAGGGGCAGAATAAAGGTCCAAACAACAACTGTGAGCTGCTTAGAACATGTGGCAGGTGTAGCATTTTACAGAAAACAAATGGCTGCACACAGCCTTGCAAGGGTCATACATCCAGTTAATAAGAGATGGTATTATAATAGAAAACAGTTGCTTGTATAAACATATAAACCTGCAATCCCAAATACATTGCTGCAAATTTAACATAATATAATAAAAGACATTTAATAAGTATAATAAGTTTAAAATAACATAATTAGGGTTGAAGGCTCATTTTGGCATACTTAGCTCTGTGTTTGGTGTCAAAATGCCGACGTAGATTGTTCTCTCTGACAGCCGCCACTGCCTCATAACACAAAAGACATACTGGTTTCACTTCTTGAAGCACAAACATATATTCATCTTTCTTGAAACAATCTTCCATCTGCATCATTTTTTTCTCTTCCTGGACATTTTGGGATCATTGTTTGTATTTCTCAATTCCATTTGTTCGGAAAATGATATTGATGTGAAAAAACTTCAATCTAGTGGTGGGATGATGTTATTCACGGGTATCACAATCAGCATGCATTATGGGAAATGTAGTTTGTTGTCATTGAACCCTTTTAACTTATTTATTATACAAAAATCAGACCTTTAAAGCTCTCGCAGGCCACATAAAATGATGTGGCGGGCCACATGTGGCCCGCGGGCCTTGAGTTTGACACGTGCTTTAGGAGATCACCTCATTTAAGATGGTTGCCATAACTTATCAACCTTAACAAACAAAAGAAATGTGCACAACTCTGTCAGTTTTACAGAAAACGAGCTAAAATTGAGTGAGGATAGCATCCACTGTCATCACAACACACACTCTGGGGTGTCATTATGTTACATGAGAGCATTCATAACATTATTTATAAGGTTTGACAGAATTCTTTTAGTATAAGATGGTTTTAGTTTAATAAAGGAGGCGAAAAATGGTATAATTAGCAAATATAAAATATTATTATACACATTCTATCAGTGTTTGAAGGTGAAACGAGGAAAAAAAAACACTGTGTGTGTGTGCATTTGTGTGATTCTCCCGCTTTACACACGTCATTACATTATTTCGGAGTGTAACATGGGTCAGATGTAGTGGCAGGTGTTATCGGTGAATATAGCAGCTGACAGGGATACATCATCATCCATTCACGTCTGTTTGACACAGTTTTCTCAGGGGCAGCTATTATGAAGGTGTGGATTGACACAGTCTGGTCTGTTGGTGTCACATTTTAGCTTCTGCCAGCTCCTGGGTGAAGGGGGAAGTGTGTATGTGTGTGTGTGGACCTGTAACACTGGCATGAAAAACCAGCTGTACTGGTCGCAGTCCGCACAAGAGCCGTTTAACACAATCAGTGATTAAGACTGTGAGTAGTTGGAGCAGGAGTGTGCAGCCAGAAGGCAACCACACAAAAAGGACACTTTAGTGGGAAAAATGATGTATTTTTTTAAACTGTAATATGTGTCATTATTCAGTCATACAGCATGAAGTGAAAAACACAACCTAATTAAATCATTAAGACACTGTTTGACGACAACAGTTATTTCCTCATGAAAGAATATGATGTAAATATTGTAGTTATATATGTGTAAAAATAAAAACAGACAGATGTTTACTCTATATTGACATTCAAAATAAGTACAAATACATTAAATTACAACTTTAAATTTGTTCATTTCAGTCGGTGAAAAAGGATGTGGCTTGTAAGAGCGACCAACCTCTGCTGCATCATTTTGACATGAAGCTGCTGGAACTGATGGATTCATTAATCAAACCAGTCGTTAATCAAGTTATTAACAAGTAGTTCACATGTTTTTCATTAGCACGAGCCATGACTCAGGGACACACAAGATACCTTTATTAGGTCTCTAATAGGCCTGTGCTCCACAGCCAGAGATGTGAGTAGTTGTAGCTAGTTTAAGATGTAACAAGTTGATTAATGACTTAAAGCAGAAAATTAAAAGAGCAGTGCTTGTTGAGTTCAGTGCAGCTTTTAAAGGAATTTACCAGAATTTTTTTTTTTGTTGCATACTTTTTCTGCAATAAATCAAGTGACAGAAGACAAACTGTGTGGGGTTCTGTGGAAATCTTATGAACAGTTAATATCTTACCTGTTGTTAAATTTTTGAGTGCCTCAACTTGAGCAAATAGTTTAATAAAGACCAGATTAACAAGTTAATGTATGGTCTAAGCAAGCCCAAAGTATCCATTTAAACTCTAGAGAAATTACATTTCCTGCAAAAATGCAGTGTAAATGCTTATTGCTGAAGAATTTGTAGAAAAAAATGCTGAAATTAGCTAAAAACATGCTGAATTGTATAGGAAGGACAGGTTTAAATTAGCAGAAGAAAGTAGAAAGAACACATTTTACTGAATTATATTTAAACAAGCAGAGATGAGCACAAAAATATAGGACATCAGCTAAAAAAGCTGAAATTTGGACCAAAAAATATCTGTAAAGGCAGAAAAAAGCTTAAACAACTGGAAAGAAGCAGAAAAAGCTGACATGAGCTCAAAAAATGTGGAATTAGTTAAAAAAGCTAAAATTAGCATAAAACAGCTAAAAATTAATAAGCTAAAAAAGTTAAAGTTAAGCTAAAAAATTTGCTGAAATAGCAGAAAATGCTGAAACTAGCATAAAACTGCTGAAATGAGCAAAACAAGCTGAAATGAGTACAAAGAAGTTAATTGGGCTTAAAATAGTAGAAATTACCACAAAAAAACTTGAATTGATCTGAAAACAGCTGAAATGAGCTAAATCATGCTAAAATGTAGCTGAAAATGTAGAAGAAGCTTGAATTAGCAGAAGAAAGCAGAAAAAACATATGCTTGCTGAAAGAAGGAGAAATGAGCTAAAAAAAGTGGAAATTATCTGAAACAAGCTGAAATTAGCAACAACAACAACAACAACAAAAAAACCAGCTGAAAAGGCAGGTGAAGAGAGGACATTTTTTGCAGAATTAGGCTGAAAAAAGTTTAAATGAGTGCAAAAATGTAGCTGAAAAAGCTAAAATTAGCATAAACAGCTAAACATTAGCTGAAATAGCAGAAAAAGCTGACCCTAGCAGAAATAAGCTGAAAGGAGCATAACAAGCTGCTGAAAAAAGTTTAAATTTGTAGAAGGAAACTTAAAGAAGCTGAACCAGAACAAAACGTGAAAGGTTGTAAACAGATCAAAAGATTTGAAGGATGTAAAATGAGCTCAATTATTTTAAGTGGCAGAAAAGGCTAAATATTTCAAAAAAGCTGAAGTTACACCAATACCAAAAGTCATAGCACCCTTCTCCCAAACGAGCTGAAATTTTTGTTGAAATAGCATAAAAATTGTGGAAAGAGAAAGATGTCGAACAACATACGGAAGAAAAATGGATCTCAATAGCTTAAATGCTTCATAAGCGTTCACACGATTAATATTTTGTCATAACTGTTTATGCAACATTTATTTTATACATCAACTTTGCTGATTTTGCAGAGGAAATTATATAAATCTACTTTTCCTGCATAAAGTGGAGGTAAAACTTTCAGATGGAAATTGGCACTATAAATAAACGTGTAATGTGAACCTGATGATAATGTAAAGGTTAGTAAAACACTTTATGGACGGTACATATAACTGGTATGTTTTTATTTATTTATTTATTTTGGAGGTGTGTTAAGAAGACAGCAACCATCTTTGGTCATAGCTGCATAAATCTCATTTTGGCCGCCTGTATCCGTGATCTAATTTTTTTCGGTCACAATCCAAAGCTCATGACCATAGATGAGGGTAGGAACGTAGATCGACCGGTAAATTGAGAGCTTCGCCTTTTGACTCAGCTCTCTCTTCACCACAACAGACCGGTACAGTGCCCGCTTCACTGCCGACACTGCACCTATCCACCAACGATCCCACGCTCCATTTTTCCTTCATTCGTGAACAAGACCCCGAGATACTTGAACTCCTCCACCTGGGGCAGGACCTCCTCCCCGACCCAGAGAGGGCACTCTACCCTTTTTCGGCTCAAGACCATGGCCTCGGATTTGGAGGAACTGATCCTCATCCCAGCCGCATCACACTCGGCTGAGAACTGCTCCAGCGAAAGCTGTAGGTCACAACTTGATGAAGCCAATAGGACCACATCATCTGCAAAAAACAGAGCAGCGATCCTAAGGCCACCAAAACAGATCCCCTCAACACCTTGGCTGAACCTAGAAATTCTGTCCATAAAAGTTATGAACAGAATCGGTGACAAAGGACAACCTTGGCGGAGTACAACTCTCACTGGGAAAGAGCCCGACTTACTGCCGGCAATGCAGACCTAGCTCTGACATGGTCGTACAGGGACCTAACAGCCCGTATCAAAGGGCCTGGTACTCCATACTCCCAGAGTAACCCCCACAGGGCTCCCCGCGGGACGTGGTCAAATGCCTTCTCCAAGTCCACAAAGCACATGTAGACTGGTTGGGCAAACTCCCACGCACACTCCAGGACCCTGCTGAGGGTGTAGAGCTGGTCCAGTCATCCACGACCATGACAAAAACTGCACTGCTCCTCCTGAATCCAAGTTTCAACTATCCAACAGACCCTCCTCTCCAGAACCCCTGAATAGATCTTACCAGGAAGGCTTAAGAGCATGATCCCCCTCTAGTTGGAACACAGTCTACGGTCTCCCTTTTTGATTAGGGGGACCATTACCCCAGTCTGCCAATTCAGGGGAACTGCCCCCGATGTCCATGCAATATTGCAGAATCGTGTAAGCCAACACAACCCCATAACATCCAGAGCCTTTAGGAACTCCGGGCGAATCTCATCCACCCCTGGGGCCTTGCCACCGAGGAGCTTTTTAACTACCTCGGTGACCTCAGCACCAGAGATTGGAGATCCCAACCCAAAGTCCCCAGGCTCCACTTCCTCAGTGGAAGACATGCTGGTGGGATTGAGGAGGTCTTCAAAGTACTCTGCCCACCGACCCACGACATCCCGAGTTGAGGTCAGCAGCATACCACCTCCACTATAAATAGTGTTGGTGGCATACCGCTTTCCCCCTGAGACGCCGGATGGTGGACCAGAATTGTCTCAAAGCCATATGGAAGTCATTCTCCATGGCCTCTCCGAACTCCTCTCACGTCCGGGTTTTTGCCTCAGTGACCACCCAAGCCGCTTGGACCGCCGGTACCCATCAGCTGCTTCCAGGGTCCCACAGGCCAAAAACCCCCCGATAGGACTCCTTCTTCAGCCTGATAGCATCCCTCACAGTATCCACCACCGGGTTTGAGGGTTACAGCCGCGTCAGGCACTGACAACCTTGCGGCCACAGCTCTAATAAGCCGCCTCGACAATAGAGGCACGGAACATAGCCCACTCGGACTCAATGTCCCCCGCCTCCCTCGGAACGTGTTCGTAGCTCTCCTGGAGGTGGGAGTTAAAGCTCCATCTCACAGGAGACTACCAGATATTCCCAGCAAACCCTCACAATATGTTTGGGCCTGCCAGATCTGACCGGCATCCACCCCACCATCGGAGAAAACTCACCACCAGATAGTGGTCAATGGACAGCTCCGCTCCTCGCTTCACCCGAGTGTCCAAGACATGTGGCCGCAGATCAGATGAGACGACAACAAAGTTGATCGTTGAGCCGCGGCCTAGGGTGTCCTGGTGCCAAGAGCACATATAGACACCCTTATGCCTGAACATGGTGTTCATTATGGACAATCCATGACGAGCACAGAAGTCCAACAACATAATACCACTCGGGTTCAGATCAGGGGGGCCATTCCTCCCAACCACACCCTTCCATGTCTCACTGTCATTGCCCATGTGAGCGTTGAAGTCTCCCAGTAGAACATGGGAGCCCCCAGGAGGCACACTCTCCAGTACCCCCTCTAAGGACTCCAAAAAGTGTGGGTAATCTGAGCTGCTGTTTTGCGCATAAGCGCAAACAACAGTCAGAACCCGTCCCCCCACACATAGGTGGAGGGAGGCTACCCTCTCGTTCACCGGGGTGAACCCCAACGTACAGGCACCAAGATGGGGGGCAACAAGTATGGCCACTCCTGCTCGGCGCCTCTCACCAGGGGCAACTCCAGAGTGGAAGAGTGTCCAACCCCTCTCAAGGAAACTGGTTCCAGAGCCAGAGCCATGCGTTGAGGTGAGTTTGACTATTTCTAGCCGGAACCTCTCAACCTCATACACCAGCTCAGGCTCCTTCCCCACCAGTGAGGTGACATTCCACGTCCCAATAGCCAGCTTCTGTAGCCGAGGATCAGACCGCCAGGGTCCCCGCCCTCGGCCACCACCCATCCCACATTGCACCCTACCCCTTTGGCCCCTCCCACAGGTGGTGAGCCCATGGGAAATGAAAAATGTAATGTTTTGAAATTATTGTATTGTTTTTTTAAAGAATGTGTTGTTAAAAACAAAAGTTAACTTTTTCAGAAAAAAATTGTTTTCTTGTTTAGAAAAATGCACATAATTATTTGACAAAACTAGGGGAAGTTGTTTTATCTAGTAATATCTATATTTGCTCAGCAAACAGTCACAATTCCAGCAATTCAAGTCTAGAGTTGTTTATTTTAAATCATATTACAGCAAAATGATTCTTATAGATTTTTTTGTTTTTTTTTAGAAAACTAACTGGTGCTATGCAAAAAAGTAATGAAGGTCTTATTAAACGGACAGATGCACTCAGATTTGTGTGTGTTGATCGTAGCATACATCCCCCGGCAAACATTTAACTCAATTAGCCAGGCACATATTTTACTTCTTATGGGAAATGGAGCTTCAGTATTTCCTATACTGTGTTTATTGTTGTGTGCATTTTCATTTTTAGGACTAATAAAAGGAAGAGATGGTGCTTGCACCAGCACACACTCTACAGAAGGCACAAAAAGCCCCAAACATGTTGCCAGTGTATTGCAGAGTTAACACAGATTGACGAATAAACACACACTCACACTGAGCCATTCGTTCCTGTGGGAAATTTACAGTCTCTAATCCACCTGATTGTATCTCTGTGGGTTGTGGGAAGATGTCAGGCAAACGAGGAGAGGGAGAACAATCAGAATGCACCTAGCTGAAGATCAAACCTGGAACCTTTTGAGGTCGAAGTATCTTCCTCAATCATCGATTCCTGATTAAATCAGCTTCTCCCTTGATCTGCAGCCCAGCCATGTAGATGTCAGTTTTAAAAGCCTCGAGTAAATAAATAAATAAATAAATAAATAAATAACATCACCATTCTCAAGAGCATTAATTTAACTGTTCTATTATCCCATACAAAATAAAATGAGATAAAAAAAAATAAAATAAATGAGTACATAGATGATGGTTTATTTAGTCCAGATGCAATAAAATAATAAAAAAGTAGCTGTTCAACATAATTATATGGTGAGTAGGGTTGTGTATCTCTGGTTTGTGGTTGATGGGATACATACTTTGATACAACGACATTAATCAGATTTATTAAAGCTACATGGACAGCAAAAAACAATGTGATTTGATTCAGCCCTTATTACGAATTAAAATTGGCCTTTGATCACACATGATGTGACCTAATGTTTGATTCAACACACTGAGTTTCAGTGAATTATACAGTAATACAACAAAACAAAGGAAAGATCTGACGCCATTTATTAACAGGTTAATTACAGTTTTATTTACTTTACTTGCTTTAAAATGGGAAAACAATTTTCTAAAACCTGGCTCAATAATTCAATTCAATTTAATTCAGTTTATTTAAACAGCACCGAGTCACAACAGAAGTTGTCTCAGGACACTGAACAGAAACATTCATATTTAAAAATAATAATTTAACATTATTTATCTGAGGACCAGACTTCTTCAAGTTTAACTCTATCACAGAATTCTCATCTTGAGCAAACATGAAGGCGACAGTGGAAAGGAAAAACTCCCTCATGTGGAAGAAACCTTTAGCAGAACCAGGCTCAGGACAAGTGTCTGCTTCGACCGGCTGGGTTTGGTAGGAATAGATACACAATGGCAGGTCAAGAATCCCATGTTAAGATAGAAATAGTATTAAATGAAAACTATTCAATTTTAACAATTCATTTAAGGAAATGAGGTCAGTTTGTCCTCTAGTAGTCTAAACCTATAGCAGCATAACAAGACAACCTTAATTATAATAGGATTTATCTACTTTGTAAAAGGAAAGTCTTAAGCCCAGTCTTGAAACTGGACAATGTGTCAGACTCATGGACAGAAACTGGAAGTTGGTTCCACAAGAGAGGAGCCTGATAACTGAAACATCTTCCTCCCATTCTGCTTTTGGAAACTCTAGAGACCACGAGTAAACCTGCAGTCTGAGAGCAAAGTGCTCTGTTAGGAAAATATGGAACACTAAGATCTTTAATATAATATGGAGCTAGGTTGTTGAGAGCTTTGTAGGTTAGAAGTATCTTAATTCAATTTTGGATTTAACAGGGAGCCAATGGAGATGTATGATTTTTCCTACTAACTCCAGTTAAGACTCTGGGAGCAGCATTTTGGATTAACTGAAGACTTTTTAAAGAAGTATTTGGACACCCAGATAACAAACCATTGCAACAGTCCAGTCTAGACGTAACAAATGCATGAACCAGTTTTTCTGCATCATTTTTAGATACGATGTTTCTAATTTTAGAGATATTACGCAGGTGGAAGAAGGTGGTTCTAGTAACGTTTTTAATGTGGGGGGATAAAAGACATGTCCTGATCAAAAATAACACCAAGATGTTTAACAGTAGAGCTGGAGGACAGATTAATGCCATCCAAGGAAGGAAAAAGACTGAAAAATGTATTCCTAAGATGCTCAGGTCCCCCCCCACACACACACCAAAAAAAAAAGAAAAAGTAATTAAATAATACAAAAAAATTGCCAAATGAATAAACCCGCCAGAAGTGGATGTGTTTACTATTTTTGAGTAACTTAGCAGGAAGCAGTAAAATTTATTTTATACATTATAAAGAATACAACACAAAATAACCTTTTACTCCGTGGACTATCAGCTGATTCACGTTGCTTCAGCCACAGTTTCAGTGTTTGTTGCCGTTTACACCAGCGCTGCTGCAGTTCTCCTCCTGAACTGTAAGCGTCGATAAAAAATAAAAGTTGTACTGTGTCAAACAGCAGAAAGGGCAACCAGAAGAAGAGCTGATCACTGCTAGAGCTGGCTCTTAGAAGGGGACCAGATCTTGAAGATAAATAAATATAAGAAGAATGGTTCTCAGCTGTCAGCAACTGGGCTCGTATCATTTGTTGTAAAGAGCTGTTTAAAGAATTCAGATAGTTCTTGACCAACACATTTTTATTTATTGTAAAAATCTGAGGAAGAGAATTTGCTCAGCATACACAAACTCAACTACACTATTTTTTCTGGCATTCTTCACAGTGGATGTCTGTGTGTAGAAACAAACCTGCTGACTTTTGATTATTAAATAAAATAGGACTTTATCGAAAGACTTAAGAAATTTAGATTTATGTGCACGTATACATAAATTGGTGTGAATTGTTTAAACTCTACTCTTATTGTTTGCTTTAAACCTAAAATGAACAAACTAATTTGAAATGTGTATCTAAAATTTGACCACGAGGTTCAAATGTAAAGCTGTTATAAAGTGTTTCAAATCAGTGTTTTGTATTGATTCTTTTCTGCTGCCGCCAAACTTTAAAAAACAACAACTTTGTTCCTTGAAATAGCATGTATTACAAACCTTGCAACACACATCCCTGCACAAAGACACAAGCATACTGTACAGTAAGTATCTGAATGTGTGATGCTTTGCAAAAGGAGGATATGAACAGGAGGACAAAGAGAAAAACACCCCGCCACAATATCTCTCCCACAGTCAGTCAGCAAACATTCAACACAGAGGAGTCGAGAAAAGGAAATATGCAACCACAACAGAAGAAGAAGACAAGAGGCAGAGCTCTGCTGACAAATTTCCAAAGGCTGATTTAGCAAAAGAAGTTACATTTGTTTAGCTCCAATGACATCCGCTGGATTGTTCTGGATGTTTTAGCTTTGATGTGCCAACATTACCGTTTTGATGTATAGAGTAACCCAGTTTGCTTGTTGTACTGGAAAGATAGAGGCTCGAATCCCCTCAGCACCTCTGCCCAGGTACTGCACTGGCTATTAGCTGTTTAATTGGCAAAAACAAAAAAAAAAATCCTGCAGGGAAACGTTGCACTCTTCACCAACCTATCGTGCAAACTGCACATTTAGACATACAGACACTAACTCAGTTTTGGCCTACGTTCTATCTCCCACTCAGTTTCAGTCTCTCTGAAGTTTACAGTAAATCAGTATCTGGTGTGCAGCTTTGAAAAGCAGCCAGGGACAACGTGAAGGCAGATAAAACCGAGACAGACCTTCAGAAGCAGAAATGTTTGGGCAGCCTGTGAGAGGCAAAGCGTTTGTTCCATTCTGGTCTGAACAAGCGTTTGCGACATGAATAAGAAGACAAGTACAGGTGGAAAAGCTGCATATGGATGTGGAGAGCATCTCTGTCATGTTTAATCTATAAAATACCTGGAGAGGTCACTAAAATGTGATTATATATGTCTTTCATATCCCAGACCAGCTTCTTTGAATGTCATCTTTGTTGTTCTGATCAGCGTTTGTTTTGTGATATGGATCTGATGCACCCATCAAAGAGAAAGGATCAAATATGTAAATGCTGACCATCCCTGCACTCCCTGTTTGTGCACTGAGGGTGAATAGAGTAAAGAATACAGCTCACTTGTCGTCACTGTGCTGTTTGACTTGGATGTATGATGTCATGGTTTAAAGGCTATAAAAGCAGGCAGACAGATGGCCCGTCAGTCCCACTCATCACCTACTCTAGGCTTTTTGAGTTAATGTGAACAAATATGTGTTTAAGTCCATGTGTGGTGGTGGGTGTATTTGTTGGAGAGACAGAGAGCAGGAAGTTTGTGGGTCGACCTGCACTCATCATTTGTACACGATCAACTTGCCCTCGCTAAATCATGTCAGTCGTGTTCTCAAAGCTGATAAAAAGTCACTTATTAAAGGAGATTCTGAACAGCAGGTTTGTTCTAGCGTTATATTATTAAGACGGTTGAGTTTGACAGACAGCTGCAGACACAAATACTGATATCCATTTTTAAATTTGTTTTTACTATTTGCACTGAACGTCTCTGGCCCCTTAACAGTTTTTGTTTAATTTATAGGAATCCTGTTGGTGTGCCATATAATAAAATGTGCTGCGCCATGTTTATTGTGAGAAAACATTAAAGAAAAACACAATGCATTTTTTTCAGACGTAGTGATGAAGACAGAAAACAATAAGCCAGAGCGAAAGAAGACACAAATAAAAAGTTATAAAAATGAAGTGCTTTTTAACTTTACACAAGCAGCACATTAAAGCAATAACAACTTTTTTTAAATGGGTTAAGTGCAAAGGTTACGAACAATTAACGTCTTACTTGTTGTAGAGCTTCAGTTTGGAGAAATGAGTTTTGACAGGATTGATTGACAGCTGGTAGCAACTAAATGTGAAGAAACTCACAGCACTTCATCGCCTCTAAACATGACAAGTCACTGCACATGTCAAATGCAGAAGGATTTTTTAAAAAACAAATGTTTTATTTACATTTAACAGTATTATTCTATGATGTAGATTTATGTTTTATTTACATAAAGGTTTAGTTTTTTTTTTTTTTTTTTTTTAATGGGCAGTGGTAATTTTTATAAACCAGGGCAGCTGTTGGCAGATATACATCAACGATTAGTTTACTTTTGAACTTTTTTAATTTAACAAATAATAACAACATTTGCTTAACTTAAAAACAAAACATAAACATATGTTTAACAATATTTATAATAACTTGCATGCTTAAAAATAATATATAAAAGAGATTTTTTTCTTTAAAAACTGGTTGTAGCAGCTTCTGCTATATCTTCATTTTCATGCTAATCAATTACTAAACAATCATAACCAATGACAAATATTGGCTAATTAAATGTGGTAGGACCATTAATCGGTGCACGGAGTGTGCAGTGAACTGGCATAGACCCAACTGATGAGCTAATGGTTACTGTGTGCAGGGCCAAAACCAAAGTATATTGCTGGCATCTTAAAAAACACAGATTTCAAAATGTTTTGTAGTGGTTCATGAAAGGACTATTAAAAAAAAACACATTTTCATCGCTGTCAGTTTTAGAATATAAGGTTAATTTAATAGAATATAATGTTTTTGCAAGAACAAACAATGGCAGCAGCAGCTAGCAGTAGTAGTGCTGGTGCAGCCTGGGATGATTCTGGCAGGAAATTTGTAATAGTTTTGCCAGAATAATTGTATGATTTGAAATTGGCAGAGATGCAAAGGTTTATAAAATAACATGAGCATGCTTCAAATGTTTGTGATTGGGGTTGTTTTAGGTCAAGCTTTGGTTTTTGCTTCAGTCAAACTAGCCGCTTCAAACTTAAATAATTCATTAAGCTATTTACAACAGGTAACATCCAAAAAGCTTTAAAAACTGATCTAATAAGGTTGATTCAGGTCTTCTGGCTCAACTTTGTTAGATTAATCTACCTGGATTATTGAGCATGCATCAGGACATTTTAAAAACAAAACAACTGGACTTCTGTTCTGTAAGTGAAGCTTTCCATCCAAGAAGCTTTCTTAATTCAAAACTGAAGAGCGTGGAGTTCCAATCCTTTTTGTATTTGCCATCTACTGGAGGACTGAGAATTTACACCAGCAAACAGGTAAGATATTGATTGTTCATAACCTTTCTACAGAACTCCCCTTCAAAAGAGCTGAACCAAGCCTGCAGGGACTTCAGTGATGTCTGTTCAGGTTCTTGCAAAACAGGTGGAGATCACAGCTTGTGGACAAAAGATGTACAGAAACTTTCAAGTGAGAGGGCTTGTAGAAAATTCATCCATTAGGTTGATCTGGAACTAACACTTTCCCTTGCATACAAGAACATGTTCCTCAGCTGTATAATATTTTTCCCAAATATCAAAGCATTTATATTTTATTACAGGAAAACGTTGAAGTTGTTCATTATTCAAAATCTGCTATCATGCTTTTTAATTCTGCATGCATGTGATTCTGAGAACTCTTGGTGCAGCGCTGCTGATGAATGCCACTAAACTGGCACGATTACACAGGAAGCTGTGGTGTGATTTGGATGCAGATCTCTTTGAGGGCCAAAATAGCCATGTGAGTGATAAATAGATGGAAATAGCCTACAGTGTCCGGTTTACAGGCCCGCTGCCCCACTCTTTGATCTCTGGTCCTAATGAGTTTTCAGAACAGAGCCAAAGATGAGAAGACAGGGTTTTTCAAAAGGAGACATGGGGTAAGAACTGCTGTAAGCAGGCCTGAGATGTTGCTTCAACTAACATTAGTATTCCCTTAAGTATCCCCAGCTACATCAGTAAAACCTGCCCACCCAGCTCTCTAGACCAAGGTCACTTTCATCATTACAAGCTAAGTTATAGCCTAGAAGAGGGCTTATGGGGACTGAAAGCATGCATTTGTTAATAAAACAAAATGCTTTATTTTCTTCTGTAAACAAATAGCTTAATAATGTCAATAATTCCCTTTGTAGCGACGGCGGCTCTCCGCCTACCTCTGGGTACATCCAACCGTCGGATTTGTTGGGAAGGATTAAGTACTAAACCACTGGTGGGCTGAGACATTGCCAGGGGAAAAATATTTGTTAAACTGCAAAGTGCTTGTGTACAGCATATTCAGTTAAAAGCAAAATCCCTGTGTGAGAATATGCAGCTGGATGTGCAATCAAAAAGAATATTTAATGTCTCCCCCCCTCGTTTAAATTCAGCATGCGGTGCACTCTGGAATGCTTGTGCTCTCCTTTACTGGTGACGGGCATATATTAGTTCTCCACATATTAGCCTCATATCACTCACACACGATGGATATCGGTGCGCCATTACGAACCGCAAACCACAAGCACTTGTTACAAAGAAGCAGCTCTGGAGAAAGAGCCAGAGAGAAGGGACAGATTTCTTAAACATGCCTAAAGATTATAATTCAGCTAAAAACAGCGAGCTATTTATGGACACATGAATGAATTTAAGTTGACTCAAGTTTCCAGTTACAGGAGAGGCAGACTTCTTTTGATTAACAGTAAGAAAAATTAAGAATACAGGGATGTTTCTACGTGGAATTCATTGAACAAAGCCTCCTTAGAGGCTATAGAAGAGTGACTGTTAGATTTATTGTTGACTAATAAATGTTTGTATTTAAAATAAATCCAAATAAAAAACCATAAACATATCACTACCTGAAAAGCAGATCCTGCTCCATCTGATGAAATAGTCGCCACTTGAAGACACGCACAATGCTACATCCATCTTTCATCAAATCTTATTTCTGTTTCAGTCTTCAAACGGCTCATGCTCAAGCATAGCCAGGCATGTTTTTGCATCATTAGTGCCGGTGGGTGTATTTGGAGACAGACTAATGACAGCTCGCTTTCAGGCTCAAACGAGAGCCATTGCTCATTTACCCAAATACATACATGGATGGATGGTGGGTTCTGTAATGATGTAGCCCCATCAAATAGTTTCTAGTACAGGCAAAAAGACACTTGAGCCTATAAAATCTGTGTCACAGATGTCTGTGTGACTACTGCTAAGCATGGTCATGTATATTTTCTGGACAGTAAAGCAAATAGACATGGCTGGGTACATCTGAGCATATCAATGTAGTGATGCTATGAATGAAAAAGGACAATGGGAAAAAAATAGGGGTGATATTTGAAGTGATTCACAATGCACAAAGTATTGTAGTCCTCCAAAGCCTTGACAATCTAGTTTCATTTGTTACCATCTATTGTTTTTCTCTTTATTTTTATGCTTTTTCTTGACTCAGTTATCCACTGAAATTCCAACACAGTCTGCATGTCAACACAAACACTTCCTATAAGAGCATCTATGTGGACTTCAACTTTTTTCCGTCTCTTCTTTAACTCCTTCATCTGTCTTGCAGCTTTACCCCATCTGGGCCAAGATTTGCCTTCAGGTGGAGCCCCCACCTCTGAAGCAGCATCTTTCACACTCATTATCCTCCTCATCACTGAGCTGATATTCAACAAATGGCAAATGGGACACATGCACCTTGCTAAACTGTTTTTGTCACCAGAATTAACTCAAGTAGTTTTAGAAGTTTTTGCTCTCCCTAGTGTTTTATTGTCCCTCTGTGCTTAATCAATTTTTTTTCCTTCTGTGTTTTGTTGAAGCTTGATGTTATTATTATCCTTTGTAATGCCTATGTAATAATACCTATGTAATGCAAAATTACATAGACAGTATACAATGATGGAAAGGTTTGTAAAACAGTATTTGCATGCACTGCAATGACATTTTAAGACTAGTGTTGTTTAAGATTGTAGTAATCCGCTTTAGTCTTGATCTTGCTTGGACTAGCCATAAGCTCGTTAATTCAGGTCAGAATTGTTTTTCACAGTAAGGTCCTTCCCAGAGCTACGTATATTCACTAGGTAAGGCATTATTTTTTCATAACCTTTCCACAGAACTCCACCTATAAAAATATAAATGATCAGTAAATCATATTCTATAAAGGCAGCCAGATTATTGTTTGGAAGTCTTCTTCTTCCGGCTTTTCCCTCTTCAGGGGTCGCCACAGCTAATCATTATTCTCCACCTGACTATGTCCTCTGCATCCTCTGTCCTCACTCCAACTATCATCATATCCTCTCTAACTGCATCCATATTATAGTTTGGAAGTAGACACCTCAAACCAAATATGTGCACGCACCTGATCCGTTATAGAATATTAACCAAATGCAGTGGCCCTGCGTTCCTAGGCTAGCTTCAGTTAAAATAACATGTTGACAACACTTCATAAAGTCTCCTGAACCCTGCATTTGCAGCAGCCCTGGGCAATACAGATTAGATCGTAATATGGATTGATCCCTGCTCCTGCTCCCTCCCATCTCTCTTCTTAACACGCACCCTATATGTGTGTTTATGTGCCTATACAGTGTGCTACAGAATTTGTGTACAATTTATAAGCGCAGCCCACTCCCTATACTTATATTTCTTATTCTGAGTCTTTCTGTGAGATTAATTCCTCTCTTTCCATCTTTGGGCTGTCAGTTCAGGGTATAGAGTCATTTTTTAAAGGCTGCTGTTCCCCGGGACGGGAGACTGATTGAGTTGTGGCCTTTTTCTGAGTGGGTAAAGAATGGGATTAATGCGGAACTCTTGAAACCAACAAGTTGAGGGACAAAATACACAAGCTGAAAAAATGTCCTGTGGGAAATAATTAAATAATGAAGGTCTGTAAACTAAGAAATTATGTAATACGTATATTATTAATTCTTTATGGGAATACAAGTGCATGAAAACAACAGTGCAACCTTTTAAAATGAATAAATGATCATCCAACTACTGTGACTCTATGAAATGCTGAAAGTGCAAAACACAAACACACTACTTACCTGTGCAATTGGCTTTTCTGCACACCCTCCCCATGAACAGTGATTGTCCTTTTGCAGCTTACAATTGCTTTAAAGCTTATACGTGCCTAAGTGGTGTACTGATATCAGCACTGTCATATAGTTTAAAGTTTGATAGATGATTCAGTTTTTTTTTCAAAACTCTTCCTATAAATTAATCCCGTGGAACTGGTCCCACAGAATTAATCAAAATGTGAAGAAAAGAAGAAAAAATAATTTAAATATTTCAATTTACTGTATGTTGGTCTGCAGGACTTTTTTCTTGAAAAATGACCGCTTACATTTATATCTCTTCCCTGTGTTTGACTCAGCTATAGTTATTTTTTAATATGTATAACCAACCTATAATTTAACCCACACAAAATAAGTAAAATATAAACTTTGCCCAAGAACCTTACCCCTCACCCCCACTTGTCCACGGGAATGTTTGAAACTGGTCTGTAATACAAAAAAAATTTTGAAGTCTGCTGTTTTAAAGCACTGCATGTTCAGAATCAGAATCAGCTTTACTGTCATTGCACCGAAGCGCAACAAAATTTCAATAAAGCCTGTCCAAGTAAAACACAAACAAACAGACATGTGGAGACGGAGGGGTGTGAGGCTGCAGCCTCGTGGGAGGTGCTGCCCGTTTTGTTTAGATAAGAAAAGAGAAACACAAGGGGAGAGGAGGTGTAAAAACAATCATATCTCACACTGTGTCCTACATGGGACACAGTGTGAAAGTTGCAAAAAAAGCCTCACAAAGCACAAAAATAGCAACATATTGATGACATTATAATACAAATGCATGAGGAAGGCTGACGAAGGCAGTGAGTTTGTTCGTGGACACTGCCAGATAGTCCCCGTAGTCCTGATTAGAAATGGAGCAGTGTCTATCAGCCAGCTCAGCTCTGATACAGGTCCACAAATGTCCTCGGGATGGGAGCGGGTAGAGGAGGGCTGAGCAGAGCTTCTTGTTCACATAACATCCAGGAGAGTTTGAGATAGTTGGCCAATTCAAGGCCGACACGGGGGAGCCAGATTCAGATAACTACAGTTATTTTGGATCAGGCTGACTCTGCTTGATTTCTGTTTACCTTATAGTTCTACTGATACGTCTCAATGGCGACTACAAACAGCCACATTTTTGTGGTCAGCACCGCCAGGCTGAGCTTGTAGCTTCTCCAAGGTTGATTCCTTCTCGCCAGCAAGTTTCAGAAGCCGCAAGTGGCCTGCGATTCTCAGAAATCACGTCCAGCTTACGGCTCAGCTCACACAGCATCTGAGTCTGAGTGGTCACCGCACGGCACATTCCTTCACACAAGTCGGGCAGCTTCACAATGGTCAGGACAAGTGCAGACATTTTCCATATTTGTTGATATGCCAGGTAACCACCAACTTCAAAAAGCAAAAATCCTGTTATCGTAAATCCAATTATGTATGGGTCTTCTACATCCTCATCTGACAATATGGACAGACACACGATCTTCCACTGCCCCCAGGAATCCATTGTTTATCCAGCTGCAAGTGTCCCATCAGGGCAAGAGGGCTCTCTTTCCCCCTGTCTCCTTGTCGAGAAAATTTTATCAATTGCATTGAGAGACCAGCTGACCAGATCTATAATTTACAATACAGATGATATGTAAAGAGAGACTCCGATAAGGATCACAGAACAAAAAGCAGAAGTAGGAGGGAAAGCGTTCGCTTTCGTCGAGAGCAAGCAAGAAAAAAAAAGTATGTTTGTATGTTGGATACAAACGCATAACCACCTAAAGGATGTGTCATCTTAAACAATTCTCTAGCTTTTACAACCTACTTTCAGCAGTCAATAGTTACCCTGTACCATTTCTGTTGGGATAAAAAGTTGTGAATTAGTACATAATAATGAAAATAAATGAAAATTTTAAAGACATTTCCCTGACATTCCTAAAAGGATCATCACACTGTGCATTGTTGGATTATTTCCAAAGCACTGAAGCAGCAACTCTGCTGTTTTTTAGACTTTACTTCACATGGGTGGCACCATGCATACAGGAAAGCAAATTTGCATTCACCAAGGAGCTGCTGAGATGTTCTCAGCAGAGGGAGTGGATCAGAGGCTGGGCCTGCACTTTCTCATGAACTCCTCCCAACACTCTCCATCCGCTCCTCTCCTCTACCCTTCCCGTGCCCACTCAGAGCTGAATAGCTGATTAAGCACTCATTGATTGGTGCAGGCTCATTAACATCCCGTTTGTGGTGACCCCCCCACCACCCCAATCTACCATTTCCTAGCAGCGTACACACATGCACACACTCAGAGGTTGATTCTAGCCCTTTTGCTGAGCCCCCTTGCTGCTCTTACTCAAATGGATTAACAAGCACAATATTTCTGCCAGGGACAGGAAATCACTGAACACTTGTCAGGAGGCCTGTGATCAATAGAATGCACATCACTGAACCCCCTTTCACTGCATACATCCCCTAATGCACCCCCACCAGCTGTGTCACTGACCTTTGCACCCTAACTTTTGCAGACTGCTTTCCCACCCGAGCAAACTATTTTTTTCCCCAGTTGAGATCTTCTGCAAGCATCCCATCTCAGAATTTTCATTAGCATTTTTATTTCGATCAGACAGATGTTGAGCTCCAACACAACCTACCCTCCACTGAGAAGAACACACACTGGCACCTGCACACACTTTTTCTTACATGCAAATAAGCAAGAAATCTGACATTCCCTAAGCTAAAGCTCTTCTTGTATACTTTTCCCTCCATCTTCTCATCATCTCATTCCCTGTTGAGTTTAGGTCATAGCCAGTCCAAGTGAAAGAAGCACAGCTTGACTTCAAGGTTAACTTTATACAACCAAAGAAGGGTGCTTTTTTAACTTTAAGTTTCATTATGCAAAAAAAAATTCTGCAGGTTTTAATATTCTCTTCTTAACTTAAAGTTTAACAAAGTCTTAAAATACCAAAAAGCAACGTTCTTTCTAAAGGCACGTCTTCAGTTTGATGAATGATGAAAGATTAAACTACCTCCTTGGAACAGAATCAACATACACTAGAATATGTGCGCTCGGGTAGTCATCCAACTATGACACATTTTTGTTAAAATAAAGGACACAGAAAATAAACGTGTTGCTGATTTCTCCATTGGCCATCTGTTGCTGGAAGACTCACACAGCGAGAGAACGAGGAGAGGAGGCTGCTTTGACAGTTGAGCTTAATGCGTTTTGTACCTGTTTTTGGTTTGAAAAATCTTTGTTGGCTCATATCTGCACATAAACAATTCATTAGCGCTTTGGCTAAATTTTGCACCTACAAACATTTATGAAAAAGTGATGTTCGGAAAGGTTTACCAGTAAATATGACATGTCTTTGGCTAAATTGTTAAATTTATGTATAAGATTAAAAGAAAATAAATTGTCAAATTAAATTGAATCTTTCAGCAACACAAAGGTGGATGTATTTCCTCTTAACACTCTGCTACTCATGTATTTATTTTTTTACTGCTGTGGACTTTCTGGAGTGTGACAAATAGCCCAGCAGGACTGGAGCTCACAGCTCAGTAAGTATTCCAACAATGCCATATTACTGCATTAATATTTAAGGTCTAATGTTTCCCTAACTGGCCTTCAGACGGCAGGCTAAGGGCTCCTCTTTACAGTAAAAAGCCTGCTGCTCAGTGAAGTGTCATACATGTTATCGTTGTGTTAAATGTTTGCTCAGTGAAAGGGAAAAAAGGCCTAATAAGGAGCAAACCTTAATGACTTTTAAATTAATTTCTCTCTAAAAGCAGTTGCTCATGTCTAGTAACTGAAATGTATATATATATATGTCTATATCTA
>NC_056515.1:23585197-23600060 GCF_014905685.2 Nematolebias whitei
ATATATATATATATATGAGATAATACTAGAAATTTGGTTTGTTAGGTACAAAAGCTGTTTCCCACAAATTAAAAAAAAGACTGTTTTAGCTTTTACAGTCTGTATCATATTCATTGGACTTTGAGGCAGCAAAAAAACGTTTGTTACATTTAGCTTTTTATTTTAACTACTTGCTCACATTAAGTTGGACATAAAAGAGCATACAGCCTCCAGATTAGCTGTGTTGATACAGGCTGATGAAACCTTTAGCCTGTCTTAATCACCTGTCATCTCTGCAAGGGGCCCCCTTCCTTTTAACTGAGGGGGAGTGTCTGATGTCCCACGCTGCCATGATTCTTTGGTGTCAGCCGACATAATGGGTCTGGATAATGAGACAATACTGCACGGAAGCTATGACACCATGCTGGGCATAGAAGGCTGGTTTGGGGTGCAGTAAGGACCGATAATGAGAGACAAACTCTTGCAGGCATGGTGGCAGCGGCAGTGGGAGGATGGCGTTCAGAGGTAATCGCAACAGGAGGTTCGGTATGAGCCAGAAGGAAGATGGAGGAAGAAGAGGAAGAAGGAACAAAGATGAAAAACAAAATGCGTTTGACAAGTTACAAAAAAAAAAAAAAAACAGCTCACAACAGAATAATGAAGACAGTGAACAGCTGGACATCTGTTACACTGTGAACATACAGTATGTGTGAGTCTTGTTTGGACTGTGAATAACAAATATGAACTTATACCCAATAAATTAATCAAATAAAATAAAAGTAGCCTCAAACTTTGTAGTCTCATATGTTGATTTATTTTGCTGGGACTGACCCCATCTAATTAAGCAGGAGGAAAATCATCCACAGTAATGCTCTTTAGCCTCCTCCTATAATGGCACAGCTATTATTATAGCAAGGGGGTGTTCATTTAGTCCAAGACAAACACAGATTCTTTCTCTACCCCTCTGTGTTTTATTAATATAGCTGTGAACATTCTCCCTTAGGAGTCACTAGCTGAGCTCAGTGCTCCCCCACCTGCATGCGCCCAATCCGCCATACACCACCTTCTTTTCACAAGCTTTTGTCACTTTGTGCCTTTCATACTGTATTTTTTGCTATTTCCCCCCTCTTTGCAGTTTATTCATCAGGTTAGGAGGTTTATATTTCATCAGGTTACAGCGGTTTGCTGGAAGCTGCAATAAACACACACTCCTACACAGGCATGCAGGGCAGCAGAGTTACATTAATTCCTCGACCCTCAGGAGAGTAGCTTATTGATTGGGTCTCTGTGCGGTTTGTCACAGGTGATCACAGTGATTGGGACACAGCTCAAGCGTGTTATCCAGCTCTGCCCTGGAGGAAGCCATGAGGACTTAAACAGCACAAACTGACTGGCACTAATGGAGAGTGCCTCGTTCATTAGATGAGTCACTTGTCTGTTCTGTCAAACTGAGCAGGAAAATGACTGACAGATGGTGATTGTGCGTATCAGATGAATGCTTTTTGTGCTTGTGGACGGTGACTAGCTGTGTCAGAGTAAAGTTTGTGTTTCTCACTGCGTGGAATTTGCCAAACGTCAAAGTCCCAAATGAAAAAAATATTAACTGCACAACTCTGGGTTGCATTTATTTATCTATTTTTTACTATTTTGCCATTGTCTTTCTGACATCATTGCCCTGCAGTCCCAAGATTTGCAGGTGTGATTTGTTCTCGAGTCACACCTGCAACAGTTCCTGTTCACCTCTCTGAAGAACAAGCCATTCTCTGTCCATTCTCACCTCTGTCAAGTTGTCTTTGTTCACTTCACCCCTGTTTCACTCTCTCAGCGGGACCGTACTCATTCATGCATATAATCACTTCCACATTAGTCTTAAATCTTAAATAAATTAACTTGACTTTAGTTTTGTTACTTATTAAGTAAAGTGAATTAACAATAAGTTAGTAAAAGATTCAGACTGGACAAAAACAGTAGCGTTACATGCTCAATAAAAAAAAAAAAGTATCTAGTTAGTTTATTTTGAAAATCCAATATTACCAATATTAATACTGCAGCAAAACGTATTATAACACAATGGTGTATGGATGGTTATTATATTGTATATTGTTTTTCTATTTACAGTTTCTGCCATACAGTGTTTACAATTTTAATACTTCTGTATACGTTGTGCTTTATTGACTATCACAGCGTTCAGCTCAATCAGAAAATACTTTTGACTTTAAACCTTTTTTTTTTCCAACTTTCTTTGAAATAAAATCACTCACAGAAACACATTAGGATCTTTGGTTCCTTCAAAAAGAATGGGTTCTTTGAAATCTGCTTCAGCATACATGATTTTTTTTTTCCATCTTTCTTTCAGCTTTTAGATATCTTTTTGCTACTTTTAATATTTTAGAAACTGAACAAATTTAGTTTATTAGCAACGGTTGAGATAATTTTTTTTACCATTTAGTTCTTCCACAATATTAGTTTAACTAAGGTTTAGCTAACTTTAGCTTTTAGCTACTGTTATGATTAAATTTAGCTTTTAGCAATGGTTTTGCTAATTGCAGATTATTTTCTGCTCATTTTAACTTAAACAAATCAGTTTTAGTTTCTTCAACACATTTTTAGCAAATTCATATATCACCCAGCATTCAATGCATTTTTGCAGAAAAAGCAACTTTTCTATTTAGTATAGTGGCCTAGACCAACAATAACAATATTACATTCAATTACATTTTCTGTATTATTACAGTTATTATAATTACAATTACTTCTATGATTGTTTTCAACAGATGTCGTGAAAGACCTGAGCCCAAATTAAAAAAATCAGTAGTAACAATATTCCATCAGTCATGAGGGTGAGATGTCAGATCAGAACTTTTTGCTCAGGTGTCAAGAGCGGCATGGTCTAACTGGGAATCAAGGAAATTATTTGTAGGCACAGGTCATCTGGACGGTTTCTTTTGTTGCTGAGATGTTTCATCCTTAATCCCAAGGACTTAATCAGTTTGAGGAGCCCACCAAACTGAATGAAGCACAAAAGGATTAATTAAGCGGATTAATGAGCATGAGCTTTGGTATTTGTAGACACAATTTACAAAACTGACACAATCACAGTGGGTTAACTTCAACATACACAGCATTATGCTGCTTACAACTAAGCAGGAAGTCCTTTCAATAGGTTATAAATGTTCAGCTTTCAACTGTGGTAGAAATCTGTAGAACCTGCTGCAGCCACAGGGTCACAATCATCCACAGAGACCTGACATTTGATGATCATCTTCACCTCTTTTTCTTCTCTAAGTTCTATATTGATCTCCATGTCCCCACAGGACCAGGATAAAGCATCCCTTACTGTCACATAGCCATGTAATGAAAATTCCTTATATTAGACCAATTACATACCCAAACATGCTGACCTTTGTGTAATCTATTTTTATTAGCACTGATGGATCCACAGTAGTTTTACCCGTGTGTGTTGCTTTTATACCTTGAACTCCTTCTACTTGAAAAACAGTAAATACAGCTATCATGCTAATATTGTCTGTTATATTTATGACTTTCCACCTGCAAAAAGTTTAAATTTTACTTTTCTTATCCTTTCTGTACTGTTCAACAACTGTCCCCCTGACCAGTCCAGGGACTTTAAGTTTGTTTGTCGGCAGCTTAAGAGGTACTTTTATTAATTCTTAAAGGCTACAGAAGAACTGATGGTAAAGAGTTTAAAATGACCATTGCTGTCTTTATAGAAATATATGATTGTCTGATTAAATATTTGATTGATCGATTTCTTGTTCAAAACAACCTCAAAATCTCAAGAAAGCATTGAATACAATCTTTGCTTTGTTAGTCTTATAAATTAACAAATGTATTGCATTAAAAACATTATTTAAAAATTATGGAACTGTGATTTTTGTTGGTACATCTCCTATAACCTAAACAAATTACTATAAAATTCCAATCATTCACAACCTTTGAACGTTTACTTAAAAACATTATAAAACAAGCATTGCACGTGTTGCTCTTAAACTGAAGGATAGTAAGTAAAGCAAACATACTGTGAGGTGGAAAAGCATGATAGCAAACAAGGGTTGCAAAGCAGTTTGGTATTTTTGTGCTTCATAGTAAAATTATTTTGATATATTTATCATTTTCTGACAATTAATTAATTTTAAATCCACCAGTCTCTAATAAAAAAGTCACTTTTCTAAACATTCATATGCGAGGATCCTGGCACAAAATCCCTTGAGCTTTTGCTGGTTCAAGGTTATGAACTTGAAGTATAGTTCAGATATGCTTTACAGTGTTTCGCCCACCAGCTCCCACTGCAGGTACCTCATATCTCTCATCAGCATGTGGTAATGAAATCTTGAATGTCACAGGATACATAACAGGATATATAACAGGATACCAGACTATAGCGTTTCTTCAAACCAAAGGATCTACTAACCTCTGGTTTCTATTTAATATTGTTCTGCAAAAATCAATAACCAGCCAAACCAACCAAAACTGACCTCATAACTTTTTATTTTAAGAAGACATTTAGAACTTTTTAAGCAGTATTCTGTGGACTTGTTATCAGCCGCCATCGTCTTACCTGCAGTAGAAAAAAAACAGTCAGTTTGGAGAATCAGAGAAAAGCAGTCAGACTGAGTCCAGAGCAAATGTTTCTACCACCTTAAAACAACCATTCTTCAACCATTTGAGAGCACTTCATGCAAATGCTATTTAATACAACTTTACAGAGCTGAATATGAATTAAGAGGATATTTAGAGTCAATGTGTATGGCCACTGACAATTGATTGAAGATGATGTATTCATTCAAACTTTAATTAGACAGGTTAATCCAGCTTTTTTTGTCATTAGATGGCATTACTTTTACATTATTTACTTTGCCCTGTTAACACATTCTATTGTGCAACATGTTTCTCAGTGGCTGGCAACAAATTACAGCAGCCTTAACTCCAAATACCCATATAGGTGACTAAAGCAAACATCAAATGCACAAGTAAATTAAATGGAGTTAGTCACATCCATTTTTGAAATCAGGTGAGATTTTTGATCAAGTTACAAGGTTACACATGAGAAGTGTTTCTAAGTTGATTTAATGCAACACTTGAAGGAGAAATTGAGCAGCCCTTCTTTTGGATTAACACCTAAAAATACTTCAAGATGCTCATCAGAATAAGATGAGACTGCAAATTCTGTGCCCAGTGGTCACAATTAATGCTGAATCTTCAATATGGCCAGGCTGTCTCCAGAGATCCATTAGAATTACCATAAGCAAATTGGTCAACAACTAGACACATATGTCTGAGGGTAGCAGTGAATGACACTCCCCAGTTTACCTGCTGACTGACACTGCTCCCTCTCGACCTTTGGCTCACTCAGCTGATCGAACACACTCGCCTCTCTGTCGGGGTAAGCATAGTATAGGAGGGAGTGGTAAAAAAAAAACCACTCGTCTGCATTGCATCAAAAATTCATAAACTGACTTTGCACAAGAGCGGAAACTTTTAAAAAGCTTTGTACAGTAGGACAGGGTGCACATTACTGCAAGTTGCACGGGATAGGAAAGTGAAGCAGCTTAAAAACAGGTGTAAAACAAAATAAGGCAGACCAGCTTTAAAATATTAACCTCTTTATAACAGTTTGATGGCCTAATAGCCGATCAATAGCATTGTGCAGCGGCAGTGAACGGGATGGTGGTGATGAAAAATGTATAAGGCCGGGGCGGAGGTGTGGGGGGTCTAGAAAATTAAACCTTGCCCACCACATTTGCTGAGTTGCAGCTGTGGAGCTGTGTGTGTGTGTACTGATTTTGTACCTGAACGAAACAAATAAAATCTCTGGCAATAACAAACGCGACAAGCGCCCCCATGGACAAGTATAAAGAGAAACACAAATGTTTAGATTTTTTTAAAACTCAAGTTTTAAAGGAATTTAAGTCCAACTTAAAGGGATGGTCGGGTCAATTTTAAAGTGATGTGAAGAAAAGAAAAGAAATAAGTCCTCGTCCAGGCTAAGCTAATGGCTAGCCAAACGAAGGCCTGTTTTTAATTGTCTTTCAGGCTTTCCAAACAACTCCTTCTCAAAAATGGCACACCGGTGTGATAGCACTCTACATTAGCAAATAATAAACCTCTACATTCTTGCACTGCACCTTTTGTTTAGTTTGTCTGTGTTTTCTCAACCAAACAATGTGCGTGTTATTAATTTGTACACAAATGTATGTGTGCTGACTGAGAATTGTCTGTTATTTGTCAATTATGTTTTTAATGTAGCATTTTTATGACAGTATCCATTTTTCAAAATGTTTAATAAGCCTGTTAATATAAAACAGGCACTTGTTTGGCTAGCCATTAGCCTAATCTGGACAATGACTTCTGCTCTTTTCTTCATGATCCATACCTTATGGCTGATGTCACCGCTGATAGTATATTGACTACTGATAACTATTTGACAGGACATCACTTCAAAAACGACAAGACTGTCTCAAGTCTTTTATGAAAGGTCGAAGCAGATGGCCGCTTGTCCTGAGTCTAGTTCTGCTAAAGGTTTCTTCCTCATGAGGGAGTTTTTCCTTTCCACTGTCGCCTTCATGCTTGCTCAAGATGAGAGTTCTGTGATGGAGTTAAACTCAAAGTAGTCTGCTCCTCAGATAAATAGTGTCAAATTATTATTTTTGAATATGAATGTTTTTGTTCAGTGCCCTGAGACGACTTCTGTTGTGACTTGGCGCTATATAAATAAAACTGAAATGAATTTAATTGAATTTATTCTAAGACTTGGCTCTTACTGGCAAACAAAACAAAGCTATAAACCTAAAACCCACTGTAATTTAGGATACTTTTAATTTCTGTCAATACAAGACAAGAAGGCTTCAGTCTCCCCGGGGCTATGAAAGATTAAAAACCCATTCGGTACAGACACATCAACACAAATATTATAACACTCAAAAGCAGCTTGCACCACGTGTGTGATATATTGCTTTTAATTGAGAGTGCACATAGAGGGATATATTTTAGGAATTAACTTCATAACACAGATACAGTTCAAGCTTTTTTTTTTTAACTACACCTGTCCAATGCTTCTTGATTAAAAGTAGATGTCAAGCATCCGTTCTTTTCTTCTGCAGAAAGACTCAAGGCAGTCCAGCTGTATAAATCATGTGATGTCCCACCATTAACTATCATGTTCCTCAGAGCTGTAGTGCAGAGGTAGGTCCTTTGAGGCTGAGCTCCGACAACCCAGTGCTTCTCGCCTCTCTGTTGGACGCAGTGCCCCGCCATGAGGCTGTGATCTCACCTGTCAAAATGAATTTAGCGGCAGGTGAGATCAGCCGGTGGCTACCTGCAGACTACAGTCTTGTTTCACGCTCCAGTTAGCTGTCTCCTGCTGAACTTGGTGCTGGAGAAACATGGACAATGACCTGGCCAACCCCACTCAAGTAAATGCGGTCGAAAACCTCGGCTGGAGTATTCAGAGCAGACGACGGATGAAGCTAGAGGAGGGAAAAATATTAAGAAATGGATGAATTTGCCCAAAATGTTCCCCTTTATCTAGCAGAAGAGTGTGTATTGTATTGTGCCAGTGATGCAATTGACCTGGTTGGCAAATCATGTGATGCAGAGCATGCAAAATCTCTCAAAATTGTTTCAAAATTTACGCTTTTCAGAGCAGAAGATGGGGACAAAAATGGAAGAGCTCAGGTATGCAGCTGAAGCTTTTGTGGCCTTGTGGTCTGTCGGGCAAACCTGTTTGTCTCATCCTGCCTGAAGTAAGCTGGGTCCTGCCCTTGACACAAAAAATAGCCCTGCCATTGATCAAAACACATTCCGGCAACCAGGCATAACTAAAATAGCGTCGCCATTGATCTTTAAAAGGAGGGCTAATCAATCTCTATTAGTTCTGAGCAAAAAGGGCTCTAAGCAACAACGGAGCAATTCCTGCTCCGCTTTCCACCGAGGAGGCTACCAGAAAGTCTGCTGATGATCCAACAATGTCACCACATTTCGTGCTCTGCACTCTCACAGCTCAGACAGAAGGCCTGAGTAACCTCTTCACAAGCACACTGAGCCTGTGAGAAGACAGTCAGACGAGCAGACTGAAGCATGCAGGGAAGTGTTTCAGTCAGCAGGAACCGGCTGTGTTGAACAGCAGCACCTGGCTTAAGAGATAACACTTCCCCTGATCCTCTGCATCCACAGGGCCCAACCAGCTGAATTTACCATCTCATAACCATCGTGGGGCTTTTACCTACAGCAGCCAAAATCATTACTCAGGAAATGGATAGCACAAACAGAGACATCACTGCTTTCCATGATATAAACTGCAGTCACCAAGGGACTGGGGACCCATCTGTGTCTGATTACAAGCTGTAAATCTGTGTAACACTCTTTTTTCATTGTCTGCACATATAGTTTGGCATGTTTATTGATCTTTGTGGACATTATGATACCTTGCAGAAACACCCATAAGAACATAAAAATGCTAAGACTACTTTTAGCTGCTAATCTAAAGACTTTTATGTGCTACAGCCAAAACAGGGCTATCAGAATAAAAGTATTAAGAAATTAAACTATCATTCCCCAAAGGCATATATAAGTGATACATTAGCACTGAGTATGTGTTAGGGATGACTCTCAGTTTCTGCCACACTGCAAACATCTGTGAAGTTGACCTATTTTAAGACAATTTTGTGTTGTCTAATATTGCTAAGATGTAGCAACCAAAGAGTTTATAAGCAATCTTGTGCATCACCTTTGTGTTTAGCGTACTTGTTGGAAATCACCCTCAGCTAGTGCCATGCAGAAAGTTATGTTAATATCTGTTGCAGTAAATGTTAGCCATCTTTTGTTTGCTAAAATAAATTAGCTGTAGTGCTATCTTCGACTGGGTTTGCACAAAAGTGGTAAGTGACTCTGAGTTTCATTAGAATTTGTCTCCTGGCGTATGAGATATTTTGCCAACAGACAGACAAACAGCAACAGGCCATGATGGTGGGTAATAAATACAATTTGATATTGGACATTTGTAACATGACTGTTGAAATGCAAACCAATACATTATTGAAAAAGTCATAAAGGGAATCTATTAAAGCTGAGAAGGGATAGCAAAGCTGTCTGGATCCCCAAGGCAAAGAGAAGAACTGCAAAGTGGCAAAGAGGAGGAGTGAGACAAGTAGAGGGAGGAGAACGCCACATTTAGTCTACGTTCCATCTAATGCATGGGAAGTTTCGAGGTAAAAATATGTAAGACAACCAGAAGCAGGTGGGGTGGGGTTAGGAGAAAGAAGTAGGGAAAAATGAAAAAAGATAGGGAGTTAAAGGGGTAAACAGAAACGTCTTTGATCCTGGCAGACAGATGTTGATGAGAAGCTGTCTTCTCTGTGTAAATGCCCACCTGAGCTGGAAGGTAGCCATGCCCAGATGGCTCTTTGTCGAAAACACGGCACTAATGAGCAGATAGAGAGATGGAAAAGGAGGGGAGGGACTTTGGCAAGGGGCTACGAGGAGGTGGCGAGCGATTTGAGAGCAACATGATGGGGTGTTTTTCAGCTGGCACAAAAGCAGGAGAGTTGTAGTGTACTGATTACATTTTATTTACAAGCCTCCAGCGTCCTGTCTGGACAACATGAACCAAACATCTGGGAGTTGTTGATAATGTCAGCAAGTAGCCAATCACTCAGATGTCCAGCCAGCAGATTTGCATATTCATGACTCAATCCCATGCATCAATAGATCAATAGGGATGTGTCGTAGAAAAAAAAAAAAAACGATTCGCAAACGATCGGGTGTAGACTTCATCAAATCTTTATTTGTCAGCACATGGAGAACTACCAGTTTCACAAAAAGTCAAAACGTACTGAGTTTTAGTCAGCTTGTTCTGCTGGCATCAGTTCTGAGTGATCTCTATCTTACTAAGTTACACCAGTTGTTTCAATAGTCCCACAGACTGAGAGAAGAAACAGTTACGTAGAGGGGGATAAACATATCTGCCATCCTATATAGATTGCTCTAACCCACATAAATTGCTCCATCCGACATAGATTGTCACAGAACATCATCACACTTGGCATAATTTTCAGTTTTTCACACAGAGTATAGGAATCAGGAAGAGAATAGGAAAATAATATTGTACATTACATAAACAATGCAAAGTACCAGGAAGAGGAACAATAAATAATCTACTTCATTCACAACTCCTCCCTCTGAGAATCAAACCAATTCTCACAAAATAGGAACTATATTATTCATTGCTTACAAAAAGCCAAACGAATGACTACTAAAATTAACAAGTAAAAAGCAAACAATAAAACAAACAAAAGAAAAACTCAGTCATCTCTGAGATCTTTGACAGTCATATTTGATATAAAGTGTATGTGGCAACACAAATGATCACTTGAGCTTTAAATAAATGAAACCAATGAAGGACAAACAAACAAACAAAACAAATGCAACACACAAAGAAATCTCAATAAATATTCAAAAACAAACAAACAAAAAAACGAAATATTCTGGTCTCCTTTTCCATAGGCAAATTCTGAAGAGTTCCTCGTGGTTTGAGTCCTCTTTAAGGGGCTGATAATGTCCAGTTTATCAGCTTAAATTAACCTGTCAAGGCTAGCAAGCATTAATATGGCTTGCATGGGGGTGGGGGTGGGCAAGTGCATCAACAGAAGCATACAGAGGGAGTGGGCTACACCCTTACCCACTCAGAGGTCAGTCAGCCAGACCTGATCCGTGGGTCGGAGCTGATGTTGCTGGCCTTCAGGAACAACAAACGATTTATCCTGGGAGAGACTGTCCCAGTTGAGCAGAGCCTTGTGCCCTACTCCTCCATTCTGATGACATTCAAAAGTTCACAGAGCTCCCACAAGGCCCAGCACCTGAAGAGCTGGACTATCACTTTAATCCATGTGGATTTAGAAGCTTCTGACTGCAGAACTTTCATGATCCTTCCACAGTCCATGTACATACAGTAACTTCTGGTTTTCAGTATCATTCAGCTTTTGGACCAGTTACAGCTTCTGTCACTGTAACAGACACCAATTTTACAAAATGTTCACTCATTATACAAAGTATATACAGTATATATACTCTAAAAAATATAAAATATTTTATATATATATATACAAGAAATGCTGGCTTGGGATGAATTATGGCTGGTAACACAAATTTATTTTATGGACACCTGGCAGGGTCCAATGCTGACACGTTCCTGTTGTTAGTTTTCTACATTTGTCTTGGAATCTAGCTGTTTTTGTTTTGTTACCTTTTCCTTTTAGCCATCTATTTGTTAAAAAAAAACCAAAAAAAAAACCTGTAGTATGCTTTTTTATAACTGTTTATTGTTGTTGCTGTTGTCCATTGTTGTCATCTTTCTTTGTTGAAATCAGGTCTCTCTTGTAAATGAGTCCTCGAGGCTCAATGGGATTTACCTGTATAAATAAATAAAGGTTGATTGATAGTATACAGAGGTAGCTATCAATACAAAATTAATCTAAGTTACAGAAATTTAACTGTGATAGTTAACTGAATTTTGGATTATCTTATATTTAACTATGGCACAATAGTTGTGGAATTACAAAATTATATAACTCTCAACATTTTTTTTACTGGGGCAGCACTGTGGCACAGTTGGTAGAGCTGCTGCCTCTCAGCGAGAAGGTCATCCCGATTCAAATCCCGGTCCGGGGGCCTTTCTGGGTGGAGTTTGCATGTTCTCTCTGTGCATGCGTGAGTTTTCTTTGGGTACTCCGGTTTCCTCGCACAGACCAAAAACATGCACGTTAGGCTGATTGGTAACTCTAAATTTTCCGAAGGTGTGAGTGAGAGAGTGAATGGTTGTTTGTCTCGATGTGTCTCTATGATGTATTTGAGACATGTCCAGGGTGTACCTTGTCTCTCGCACAGTGATAACTGGACATGCGCACCAGTGACCCCCAAAAGCGTTTTGTATTGAACGCTTTTTGTATCCTGATGCATGCTCAATAATCCAGGTAGAAAAATCCAAAAAAGTTCAATCTGGTCCTCTGGACATAATGTCCAGAGGACCAGATTGAACTTTTTTGGACTGTTGTAAGACTGCTCACAGGTTTGAAGATAAAAACAAGTTTTTTATACTTGCATCACCAAGGTGTTGTATTGAGTAATATGTTTCTGAGGGTCAAAATACTCTATTTATTTGGATTAATGCTCAAAAACTGTATGAAGAAAGCTCAATAATTTTACCAAGTTGAATATAGTTACAAAATTCTGTTCAGTGCCCTGAGACGACTTCTCTTGTGACTTCGCACTATATAAATAAACTGAACTGAACTGAACTGAACTGAATTGAAATACGTTGAGTTTATCACTGTTTCATAACTGACTTATCAACTAAGCCTACATATTCAAAGTATTTCATACAGATGTGTTTTATTGGTGTTCATTTAAAGCGAGACAACGTCATCAAGTAGTTCTTATGAAATATAACATGAACCATGAAATTTGACAATATTTGAATTTTATTTAGCTTCTGATTAACATAATTTTTTCAGACAGGAGTTTATTATTAGAAGAACTAACCACTTTACTGTCCCACATTATTTATTAAACTAAAGAAACAAAATGTGTAACCACTGATATAAAAAATGAGTTCACATTTTTTTCATGTTTATTGTTTATTTATACCTTTTTGTGTACCGTGTTTTTGTGACTCCACCTGATGATGTGAAAATGCCCTGAAATCTTTTGAAAATTGTTCAAAGAGTAAGTATTTTAGTCTTTTATCAGTCATTTTTATCATTTTTTTAATTTGAGCAGTATTGCCTGTTGTCTTGCATGTTTTTAAACAACAATCTTGTTAGTGCTTGACGTACAGCATGTGTTGGGGATGACTCTCAGCTACTACCTAATCCAATTTCTGCACATTTATAAAAATGACAGAGCTACGGCCATGTTTATGTTTGCCAAAGTACATTAGCTGTAGCAGCCATCTTGAATCGGGTTGACTACACATGTTGCAGATGTTAATCATTGATGTATTTTCGAGTGTTTCATTAATATCCACCCAGTGGTTCATGATATATTTTGCTAACACCACAGTCAAACACACACACAAACACATTGACAGGCATTTACATGATTGTCCACGTTACATGGTGGCGGGGGATATAAATGTTGACTGATGGACAGTCAGGCTAAACTGCACCTACAGTGCAGTCATGCTGTAAGCTGACTTTGGGATAGAAATCCTCACAGTATGCCAAAATATGCATAAACATCAGCTGAGAACTTCCATGTTAGAAGTATTATTTAACAACCCCTGAGAGTTTCCTCCTTTGCTATTCATCTTCCACTTGCAGTTGTAGGTACAAAAATATTCTATCCGAGCAGCTTCTCCCTAACAGCTCTGCATCTTCAACAAGGTTTTTTGAGGCCACAGAATGTTTTTTTATTATAAATCAAGCTCTCGGAAAGACATTATGCCAACATAGTGCCATCATAATGCCAAATGTTGCATGTTTACCCTATCTAGATCATCACATGTAGTGTTTTTGTAGCTCTACTTTAATGTTGAGGATTATGTTTTTTACTTTAATGGGAATTTTTGTGAAAAATATTGTAAAATATCCCAAAATAATTGTATAAGAGCAAAGTTTTAGTGCCTTTCAAACCAGAGCCCCAGTAGAGTCATTGAGTCACTTCTAATGAGCTATCTTCAGCAAAAAAAATAAATAAATAAAAATAAAAATCAGGCTTCTCAGCTCTTTAAAATGTTTTATTTTATTTTTTAAGGTACATTGAGTTGTTGGTAGCATATTAAGGGGTGAACAGAACGAGTCTCAGCAGAGATTTACAGGCAAAAAGTCAGACAACAACACTCCTAATCAATAGCACCTTAATGGTCATGAGCCTGGCTCTCTCTGCTCTCCTCCCTTGCTCTCAGGGCACAGTGGTATCCAGTCTGCCGCTCTGAAGGACGTCTGAAGAGTTTCAAAGGCAATAACAAATCAAACTGTTCCCTGAATCTAGTATCAAACAGGTCTGGTGTCAGCATTTATTAGAGAAATCAGATTTCCCCCCTCGTTGAAAACCTTCGTCTCACCCCCCCCCCACTTTCACTCCCACTTGCAGTATTCCAGCACACAGCGGCCGCTTTGAAGTTGAAAGAATGCAGGATCGCAAATTACCCAAGAGACGTAGCTGATAGTCTTTGAAGCCCTCCTTTGATAGTGTTGTTTTCTGGCTCCCCAAGCATCTCTCTTCTTCTGTCTCTCGCTCTCCTTCTTTCCACACACAACATGGCACAGCTTACAAACACAAATCTGATGTGTCCAGTAATATCAAAACACCTTAACATTTGCTAAAAAGCATAATCTTGTTGAAAATGAACAAAAGCACGCCTGAAGAAAGGGGGAATTTGCGATGGCAATAACTTCACTTGAAATAGTCATTAAATTCAAGTTATCGTAACGTTTGTGAGCCAGCGGTTTGTGAGGAGTGAGGCCTTGTGTCGATCAGATCTCTGTTGTAACCCATTTCTTATAAGAACTGGCAGATGGAGCGTCCACGATGATGTCATCTTCCCTCCGCCGCTCTCTTTTCACAACTTCCTTCAGCATCGTCTGCGCAGATGTAGTTGTCACAGATCGTTTCTGTTCACTCTGGTCTCTCCACAGTACATCTTAAGGGGATACATGTAAAGATGTTCAAAAGTTAAAAAAATATATATATAGAGAGAGCAGACAGCCTTGCATGTAATGCGTGAATCTGCTCAGGAGGAGTGACAACAAAGTTGCACTTGTTAAACTACCGTTATTTGGTTATAAACCACAGGAATGACTGCTATACTTTATTTTTACCATGGACAAGAGCATCACAAGAATATTTCTGAAGAACCTTTGAAAATGCA
>NC_056515.1:23610060-23631570 GCF_014905685.2 Nematolebias whitei
TTATTTTTCCTTACCATTATATTTTTCTGGTTAAAATTAGACTCCAAAAGAGTTAGTTTATTAGAGAATTATGTTTCCATGTCTATTGCTGAGCTGACCAGACTGGATGGCAAGCTAACCATAGTTTTGAACCAGGAGATCGGTTGAATCCCCATAACTCCTTCCATTGTGGAGGCACTTTAGCCTACAGCTACATTCTCATTCTCACTCTGGACTGTAAACTGGATCCTGCCAACAATCCTCTTACTCCAGTCATCAAGGAGTTGAACAGTTGAACTTTGCCTTGGATAAAATATATATATATATATATATATATATTGCGGGGATTTCCTTGTCTGAACTATCAAGCACTCGTCTGTATATATTTGTAAATATTATTTGTAAATATTATTTAATACAATTCACTTCTTCCTCTATATAGTTGTCAGTGTGTGTGTGTTGTACAAATATACCACATCCCTCCAGCAGACAAATCAAAATCTTCTGAACTAGCTTTATTATAAACAATCCTATATAAATATTATTTAGGATACATACCAGTAAAGCAGCATGAACAATCTGGGATCCACATGGAAAATGCACTGTGTTTGGGAAAATAAACGTTTCATCTCAACTTGATGAAGGCTACAGGGTAGGGATCTGTAAGCACAATGAGGTGGTTGACAAAAACAGGCACATTCTATCAAAAATAATAGCCTGTGTCAAGTTCTGTGGTGCATTTGAACTTGCCCAGTGTGGCCATGATGAAAGTGAAAGCTCAGAAAATCCACGTGTTTTTAGAGGATTGGTGGATTTTGTAGCATTACTGGATGCAGTTCTACATGAGCACCTGCAGACTGCCACTGTGTTTAAGGGAACATCTAAGACTATGCAGAACAAACTCTTTGATTGTATGCTGTCAGTTTTGAGAGAGTGCATCATTGAAGAAATCACGAGTGCAGACTTTTTCTCCATCCAGGCTGATGAAACAATGAACATGTCCACAAACTTATAGCCCCCACCCAGTGAAAACTCCACCAGCCACAACTGCTTATGAGTGCTGCTGTATGCATCTGTTACACCTTAAGTTTTGGCTTTTGGAGGCACTGAGCATGCAACTAGTTCTTGTGGGAGTTGAAGAAACCCCTGTGTGTGTGTAATTAGGATTTAAAAAGAACAATGGTGGGGTTAAAAAGATCATCATAGAAAACCATGACATCTGGGAGAACAGTGGAAAGAAGACTTCTCTTTCTGGGTCCTTTTTGCTTCCTCTTTCATTCACAGAGAATTGCAGGCCCAAGAGAAAAAAGGGAGGGACCCTCTACTGGAACAAGAAAACAAAAACAGAAATTTCATGATAAGGATGAGGAGGTGGAATTAATATACATTAGTAATGAAGAAGTAGAGAAGGAATAGAAGTTAATTGTTCCCTGACCTTCCTTGCCTTTATTTGTCTTGTATAGAGAACATGTATAAAGATACTCTCCCACCTCAGCACAATAACACCATTTGTTACAGACAGTTGACAAAACTTTAGCAATGCATTCCATTGCCATTGGGTTAATAAAAAAATATATATTATTTTCTATAGGTCAATGGCTCGTTGATCTATTCAACCATCAGAACTTGTAAAGCAGAGTATTATTAGGAAAAAAAGTACTATTTTGCTGCTCTTTGTCTCTTTACTCAGCACTAGTTCACTTTTCCTAAACTGAATTCTGAGCTGAAACTCTTTGGAAACTTGTGAACCACAAAACATCCTGACAGTTTTTTGCCAAAATATATTTCTCAGTGTATCTCTTCCTCTGTAGTTTTCAGACACCACTGAGAAAAAGGCTTCAATTGGTGTTTTTCAGCACTTTTTAAATAAATATTCAGTGTGTAAAGGGTTTTTCTCGGTTAAACCAAAATATTAACAGGAGCTCAAAACTTTATTCAGGATCTTTGTTGTATTCAGCATATGAGTGTTGGTGTTAACATCGACACAGTTCAGCTGAAACTTATTATCTCACTCATAGAAGGAGCACTGATGGGGAATGAGAACACAATGTGGAAAACAGTTTTGTGCAGTAGCAATATAATAAAACATAACCTTAAAATACATAAAAAATGCATTTTATACATTATTTACTACATGCTGTATAACTCAAATTATAAAAATGTCTTCTGCAACTGGAGGAGTTTTCATACCACATTTATGATTTCAAAAATGCTTAAGTAATTAAACATTTTAGGCATCAGAAATCTCACTTCTCATCCACTTTGAGTGGGATAATGTTGTTTATTATGAATTATATATTCTTTGTTGGGCTTTCGTGCGATTGCCATAAGTGAAAAGTTAATAAAAATAAAGCTTTTCAGGCGTTGGTTTATCCAGTATGTTTGCAAACTCTTGCTGCAATTCTAAATATCTAGCAAGGTAAGAGTAATTATGGGATGTGCAATAATGAATAATATTTTGTTTTTTGCTTATATCTCTAGCCAGGACTCCAACACATACAGTAGGTGAGCATCAAGCCTTCTAAGCTATTGTTGCTGCTCAAATTGTGATAATCCAAAATCACTAATGTAAAAGTATTATTTAAAATATAACTTTATATTTGCTTTACATGTTTGAATGATCCTCTTCCATGTGCATACTGTACATTTCTGAAAAGAGCTATAAACAGACAATGCATGGCATTATCTAAGTGTCTTGGTTAATATTACTGTTTATTTCAGTCAATAGAGTTGACGAGGATGTTGTGCTGCACTGTTTTTTCCTGAATGTTGTTCAAATATCACAGTATAGATCATCCCGAGCAAGTGCTGCTGATGTCACGGTTGAAAAAGCACTTCAGTGTCAGCTTATTAAAACTGTGAATCTTTAAAATTATACTAAAATAGGTGTCACCAGTTGGGATGTCACTATAAGAAATTATGTTTTATTCAATGGCAAGAACAGAGTTCATAAACAAAGCTTACATATGTCCTAAGGTTGTAGATTATTTCAAGAACTGAGGTTTTTATTTCTGTTTTTATTGTTAGTATATATTTTATATTAGTATTAGTTTATTAGTTGTGTTGAGTATTCCTTTAGTGTCAAAATACTATAGTTGAAAAAAGTTTTTTGACTCTCATTGGCTTATGAATTATATTTTACACCATATTTACCTGCCACCAACTTGTCTACCAAACTTAACTGGAAATCTCATAAAATACATAAAACTAAAACTATGCAAAAGTATTGGACTTCTAAATAAAGTAAAACATGTTTTAGAACTTTCAACAATACAGACATTATATTATTCATTTGTTGTTCCATATCTGACTTATTGTATAGAGGTATGGGGCAGCACATATAAAACCAACACTAAACCATTGTCTGTCTTACAAAAGAAAGTTGTGAGAATTTTATATAAAGTGGACACTAGAGAACACACAAATAAATTGTTTATTCAATCAAATATCTTGAAAGTAAGGTATCTGGTTAATTTAAAAATGTGATTGGTTATGTTTAAAGCTAGAAAGAGATTATTGCCATTTAATTTACAAAAGTTTTTTTTCTTGAGTTCATGTGATAGAAATAACAGAAGGAAGTATGATTTCAAAAGTAAAACTGTGCGTACTACTTTAAAACAAATGTGCATTTCGGTGCATGGAGTAAAATTATGGAACCGTTTGGATGAGGAGTTAAAAAACAATATACCAATTCAAAACACTTTATAAAAAAGAATGATTAACTTTTATACACTTTTAAGCTGTTAATGAGAAGAGTGATATATTGTTCTGCATGTTATTGTTGTTGCTATATTGTTTGCAACTTGTTTTGTTAATTTAATGTTCACGGCCATGACATTTTTGTAATTATTGAGAAAGGGGGCAGGTCTATACAAGATTTTCTTCTTCCTGCTCCCCCTTCACTCGTGTAAATAAGTGTTGTCAGAGAATGTGTTTGTAAACTGACTATAATTTTTTTTAATGAGTGAATAAATTGATTGATTGATTGATTGATAAATTATCTACGTTTATTTTTTTCGACAACAAGGTAAATTTGACAAAATTTCATTTCAGTTGAAAATCTCAAATGTAAAACATGTTAGTTTTTATAGATACTAAATTTAAGAACAATACGTCCACATTTTAAAGTTCTCTTATTCTGTAAAACAGACAAATCATATTACATAAATAAAGATTTAATACATGCTTGTTTCTCATAAAATCTGTCTTTCATGTCAAGGTCAACCTTTTATTGTCTGATGCTGAAGGTTAAAGGGCAATAACGCTTTTGATCATGCTTGTGTGTTAATTTTTCTGTTCTGTTAGCAAAGTATTTAATGAACCACGGGACAGATTTAGTTAAAATCCCACAGTGATGTACATTTACAACTTTTGGAGCTGCCCCAATCCAAAATGGCTGCCACGTTTAATCAAGCTTAAACAACACAAAAGGAACTGTAATAATTTTAAAAATACTGATCCAAAACTTGGTTTGGTAGTATCTGATCAGCATTCACAACACATACTCCAAGCGTTGCACAACATCTTTGCCTAAAATTTTCCTTCAAGAAATGCTAGACCTTTAGTTTGAATTCTTTCAGGCTCTAGAAATCAAAATATATACACATGTTTGATTCACTTTAAAACACCATCTTTATTGATTTACTATCCAAAACAGCATGGAGCCATATGTAATTTGCAAACTGAAAAATCTCCCAAAGACTTTGACACAAATATTGACAGTTATTCCTGATAATCTCTCCAGATTCTCCTTGAATGAAACTACAGCGTGCCAATAGATCCAAAATAGGTTCTGCTTTGTAAGAGTTGTGTCACAGGGCAAAGGCATAGTCTCCTAATCTCAAGGTAACTTAAAAAAAATTAAATATAAACTTGAAGACGAGACAAGGTATGGGACACTGATTTTAAAGAGCGAGCTCAATTAGTATTGGTGACTTTCTCCTCACGCGGCCCCACTGTGGTGCGCATGCTAAATGCAAAGTTCTCCAGCATTGCGGTAACGCATGACACAACTTATTAAAACTCTCTGCAGCTCATTTTGTCAAGCTAAGACAAATATATTCATATTGAGTATAACATCCCTGCTAAAAAGACTGCGCTCCCCCATTCTGCGGGAAGCAGGGTGAAATGCACACCAGAGAGATGATACGAGGCCTGCTGAAAAAGATGCAGAAACAGTCATTTATATTTCATAAGCACAGCCCTGTGCACCCAACCACCCCCTCCCCCCTGCCACCCCACCCCTTCTACCTTTAACATTTGCTTATTAAATTCACCGCTGTCAAAGGATACCTCAAAACCTTACAGCATGCATACGTACACATTTTTATTCCCACAACCCTAGAGTGCATAAGTGTGTTCCCCAAACACAGAGAAACACTCACACTCTCCCTCTCTTCCTATTCCCTCTCTGAGACAACCACCCTGACTTCAAACTCATTACTTTGGACAAGGTTTTAATGGAGGCGAGAGCCAGCCACACCAAGGTACAGAAATGAAAGAGATGGAGATGGAGAGGCAGAAAGGGAGCGAGTGACAATAAACTTGTAATCTTAATTCATACCACGCCCTCAGCTCAGTTGGCCACAAACCTGGATTGGAAGGGAGGGAGTTAAGACGCAGACATTTTTAACCATGACAAGAGAGCAGAAATAAGCTTTAAATCCACAGACAAACACAGAGTCCAGCTTTATTCAATGATTTCAGGGATCTTTATTTGTCATGTGGTACATGTGGTGGAACAAATTTGTGTACACAGGGTCCCAGTTACATCCAACAAAAGTATTAAAATGTAAAATAAAAACAGCAATATGAACTAAGAAAAACGTTAATAAAAATACACTAAGCACTATATTGCATAAAAACAATATGCCGAACAGCAGCACGAACATGAGCCTGTGTGAGCAGATGAGTATGCATGAACACAGTAACATGAAACAGATAAGCAGCAACATGATGTGATTTTTTTGAGCGGCTTCGGATGTTATCAGCCCATTCAATGGCTATTATTAGTTGTTATTATATAAAGACTTTCCCGCCTACCTCCTAGTAGGTTTAAAGGTATGTTATTATCATTATTGTTGCTGATAATAGGCAGTGTTGCATGGGGGTAAACCAGGAAGTGGTTTTTTTTTTCAGCCTATGTAACCCTTTTCTTAAACCTAACCTTTCACCTGACCCAGAGAACCAACCCTAAACTTAACCCCTTATCCTTGTGCCTAACCGCCAGACCCTTTACTCAGAACCTAACCACGTGAGCCTATTATGAGCGCTAACAACGCTAACAACGTACCTTTAAAGCCACTAGGAGGTACAGGAGGGGCAGTTTGACCCCTACATATGGGGATGATAACAACTAATAACAGCCATTTAACGGCTGATAACATTTGAAGTGGGTATTCACAGTTATTATCCTGGTTAGATATTCATGAGTTTAACAGTTTCAGGGTAGAAGCTGTTCCTCAGTCTAGTGGTTCTACACTTAATGCTTCTTAACCTCCTTCCTGACGGGAGCTGGGCAAAAAGTGTGTGCTGGGTGAGTGGGGTCCTTCATGATGCAGGTGGCCCTCTTCCTGCATCTGGAGGTGTAGATGTCGGATGTGGGGGAGGCTGACTGCGACAGACTTATCTCCTTGTTGTTGGGGTCTCCACATTCTGTTTATATAAATCAGTTTCCCTGAGTGTTCCCCGGGCTTGTCGCCGTAACGTACACTACATTTGCCATAAGGGAGTGATTGAGAAACACCAACGCCTGGGGTGTCAAAATGATAATATTGCAAAGTATTAAAAGACAGTGAGCTCACAGGAAAAGATGTGGAAGTGGCAGAGCTGCTGTGATGGCTGAGGAATCAATGCACCTCTGCCAGGTAATCACAAATCAGGGTGATCAATGACATACAATCAATTGCTATTAACCCTTGCATGTAGCAGTGAAGTACCCTATTGGCCTCTCGGAGATGTGATAAATGTTGGAAAATGTTGAAGGCTCTTTAGCATCCTTCTGTCTTTGCAAAGCAGAATGCTCAGATCTGTGGCTCAGTGTTTTAACCTTACGCTCTCTTCTGGCTGGTCTACTGATTTAATATGACTGTGCTTGAAAAATAATTTTGTGAAAAAATAAAACTCACTAATTCCACCTTGTCGCACTTGTGCACAATTTCACAAGCAGTTTAGTATGTATATAGTCTGCTGCTGTTGTCGCCTGTGTATGCATTTCTGTGCATCATCTGTTAGCAAAATATCTCATGAATCACTGAACAGATTTTGATCAAACCTTTCAAATGTATTTTGTGGCTGAGCATCTACAACTGATTAACTTTTGGCGTCAATTCAATTCAAGATGGCCATCATAGCTAATGAGCATGATGCTGTACAGAAATGGTTATACCTTTGTCAATTTTATAGACATTCAGCTAAAATTTGGAGTGGTACTATATGAGACCCATTCACATCACATATTCAAAAAACTAATAGATCAGGGAAGCTTTCACAGTTTTGCATAAAATTGTCTACTCTTATTTTAAAGGTTTGACCAAAAGGGCTAAAACTCTTATCATGTCTCATATAAGAGGATCTTAGACTAAGACTTGGCATGAAAGGTGGTGGGCAATAGTCTTTCCTTTAAGGAATAGGCATGCATTTTATTGTACTGATTAAATGCTGAAAAGATGATTTGACTTCTTGAAACAGGTGGCAAACAAAAAAAGAAGTGTTTGAAGCGTGTCATAATTAGAAACAGAATTATTGTTGAGAAAGAACAGTTTGCCAAATTTTTACCCTTCCTGCCCTCACACTCCCATACACCAGCCTGGTGCACTCCCACACATGGACACACACACTCAGTTTACCGTATCTTGCTCACAGTCGTGGGAGTGACACAGCCACACGCAGCAAAGTAGCTCCGTATGTTGTCACGTGTAATCCAAAAGTATCATGGCACCGAAAATGGAATGAGTTGTATGCATGTGTGTGTTTTAATGGAAAAACCAGTAACAATCAGAGACATAGAAGTAAGTAAGTAACTCTAGGTCATTTCCTGTAATCAGCTGTCATTTGCTTGAGTGTGGAAAGCTTGAATTCACTCTGACAGCTGCTGCTAACAGGCAAAGTGATGGTTGGGCAGTTTCAAATGTAAATGCTGTAACTTTTAAAAAGCTCACTTCCATTTTAACTAATGAAGTATGAAAACCATTAATAGGGCTAATCTCTGGGTGTGTTGCTGGTTTTGAACCAGAAGAGGGAGCTGCTTGTGGAAGAAGCGGAGGCCAAGCAGCAGACAAACTCTAAAATAGGTCAGAGACAGCTTCTTTTCTTTCCCACACCTGGCTTCCTTGGAAGATAATACTGCTCTTTTTTTTATTTTTACTCTTTACCTGACTTCACAAAGCACTCTGCCGCTCCCTCTTCCTTTTACTCGCACTTTCCCCTCGCTTTTTTATTGCACGGCTCAGCACAACTCCTAAACTTCAGCCATCGTCAAACTCTGACAAATCTTCCACACAACAGAGCACTCGAACTGGCTGCTTTAACCGTGGTACTCCGCTAACCTTGAGCTGGTGAAGGATGTGTAAGGCAGGATTGATGCGCGTGTGTCTTTCCACGTGTGCCACTGTGTGGCTTTCATCAAATGCAGATCAATATCACTGCAAGGTCACTTTAAAATTCAATTAATAAGAAAGTGAACATGTCGCCACCCCTGGAGGGTGTGGGGCAAAACTCAGCACGACCCAATCCCTGGAGCACACAACTGATGAGACGGAGGAGATATGGATAAATTCATATCTGTATTATTAAGCACACAGCTTTGTTTGGAAACGAGCTCGCCTGGAAAGAATGTCTCAGCAACTCCATGTTTTATTAACGGTCGTGGAGAAAGCCAGCAAAAGCATATTGTCTCTTGCGCCACCATCTGTGTGTATTTTTCCTCTTGTGTGTTTGTGTGTGTGACAAAATGTGCGTTTGTGTGAGCTCACTTCCGTTAATTGCACCTGCTGAGTTCAGGTAAGCGCATGCAATTCATGGATTTTCAGATGATAATAAATAAGTTTGTTTTGTGTTTTGTTTCAGTCATGGACCACTTCTTTCATCCACACAAGGACTGTGTTAAAATATGCATGCTGGGCCACAACTCAAGTCTTAATATTTAAACCAGCCTGGAGGTGAGGCCCACTCCAACACAGCCTGACAGACCATGTGTACAAAAATACTGGCTGCCTCCCATATAAACTCGCTTAGTGCACACATGCATCAGCAGCAGCCACTGACAAACACACACAAATAAACACAAGCTGGTTTAGACAGAGACATAGATTTATCCATAATATGTGTGTCCCATATGGAAAGAATGCTTTTATTAGAAAAGTCTGAGCCACAGGGGCTGCCTGGAGGTTCCGGGAGCTGGACTACTGGAATGTAACTGGCGCCTGTTTGTAGTGAGAGGGGCTCAGAAAAGAGAGAGAGTGTGTGACCCACAGAAACCCAGGTGATTGGAGCGTTAATTACCGTCTGCTAATTATGAGAGGGACGCATCATTAAGCAGAGTGCACTGCTGGAGGGCTCGAGGACTCCCAGTCTCTCCCGTCCTCTGTGCTTCTTCCTTTTTTCCTGACCCTGATCTTCTGTCCCAATTAGCACTGCCCTGCTCCCCTTGCCTCCTCCTTTCCCACCTTCCCCCGAGTGTTCCCATCAAAACTAATGCAGACGCTGTCTAAACATTGCTGGGATGCAACATATAAGGCTGTGGGCGCAGCACCTTCTCACACACACACACACACACACTTACAATTGTTAAAAGTGGACAAAACTAAAGAGGCTGTGTAGATACCACCGTCTTCTTGCATGATGACTAAATTGTGGCATCACAAGCCGTCATCTCTGCCTAAATGAATCTCCATTTTCACTCGATGTTTGGAATACTTCCTCATATTTCTATTTGTAATATGATTCGTCTGTTTTTTCTTCCACTTTCTACACTTCAGGTCTTTTTTTTAATCACACAGCACTTGAGTGAAAGCAAAGTCTGTATGGTCGTGCACTTTCAAAAAAGCAGCCTAGCAGTATGTGTGGATGAGATGCTCTAAATGACAGGTTCAGCTGTTATGCAATGCTCCCCAGTCTCGCTCGTCTTCTGCCTCTCATCTCACTTGAGATGCAAGGTCCCTCTCAGATCTCCTGTGGTTTAAAACACACTGGATCAGCTGCTGAAGGCTCAGGTTCAAAACCTTCTACTGGTCAGACCATCTGGTACCTGTTATCACTTGGTCTGTAGGCCAAAGCTCTAACACCAGGGTGGAAGCAAAGAAATGCAGGTAGAGAGCAAAGTATTTGAAAGGAGAGGAAAACTGTAGATAGGGAAGAGAGAAAGAAAACAAAAGACAGCATTCCTTTAAGGAATACATATTACTTTTCCCATATTAATTTTGTTTTTTGAGCATGCATCAGGACATATTACTTTTGTTTTTCATGTCAGGGTTTTATAATAAGACTGTCTTGTAAGGACAGGCAGGATGGAGTGGATGGAGAAAAGTTTCAGGAGTGATCTGCAACAAAAGAGTGTCAGCAAAGGTCAAAAGCAAAGTTTACAAGACAGTGGTGAAACCAGCTATGTTGTATGGTCTGGAGACAGAAAGAACTGGAAGTGGCAAAAATGAAGATATTGAGGCTCTCCTTAGAAGTGACAAGGATGGATAAGATTAGGAATGAGATCATCAGAGATACAGCACAGGTTGAACAACTGGGAGATAAAGTTAGAGAGGCCAGACTGAGGTGGTTTGGACATGTCAAGAGGAGGGACAGTGGGTATATTGGTAGAAGGATGTTAGAAATGCACCTGCCAGGAAAAAGCCAAAGACGAGATTTATTCCGGTTCCGGTAAGCTGATGGACGGCAGCTCCCTCCGGCTTCTCTGTAGTATGTTATCATCAAACTGACCGTCCAAAAAAATTATTTCGTTCCAGGACCAGCCGCTCCCACCCCAACGGTCACTCTGAGCACACCCTGCCGGTCAGGTGACCCCTCGAGCTGGGGAGTTGTCGCACAAAAGTCCAGTGTTTTTTCTCTCTCTCCGGACCCCAACGAACTTCTCATCTGGACCTTTGTGGTTCTACCTGGTTCTGACAAGAATCGCTGGGTGGTATTTTACTGGCTTTTTTACTGGTTTTCTGCTGGACTGGCCCCTCGTGGTGTCTTCATTGGTGTGGGGGAAGTGTACCTATGTCCCCCGAATCAGGACCAGAATCGAACCAAGTTGGCTGTGGGGGACTTCGTCTTCAGTAGAGCCGGTCTCAACCTCGGTAAGCAGCCTGTTACCTTTAAACGAAGGACTTTCCACCTCCGTGGAATCACTGTGTTTGCCTGGAGGAGATGCTCTGATCTTTGAAGCATTGAAACGGACCGGAGCAGAACCGGGCCAGAGACAACTTCAGCCACTTCAGCCTCTTCGCCTCTCATGCGGAGGAGCACCGCAGGAGCCGGACTGGAGCAGAACCGGACCAGTGACATCTTCAGCCTCTCCAGTCAGTCTTGTCGTTTTTCATCGGGGGTGGCCTCTTGTGCTGTGGGGTGCGGAGGTGACGTGCAGAGAAGTGGAGTGAAGCATGGAGGAACAGCGATGTGTGGTGCTCAACACACGTTGGGAGTTTTCATCAGAGTTGCTGCAGGCTTCCATCCAAACTCACCTGGATAATAAATAATTTTTATTCCGGATCACACTGTTGTCCCCTGTTGACCTGAAACAAGCTAGGACCATGCTTTTCATTTCAGGAGGATTTTCTGGCAACTCGCTCTGCTATTTGCTGCGAATTATCTGTTTCTGCCTGCTGAGTCTGGACCCTGCTTCTGTTTCTCATGGGAGAATCCATCCATCTTCACAGGGGGGCCGGAGTCCCCCTCAGCCCAACTTAAACTGCAGGTTTTTTTTTCATTGACCCTTTATTTATACAGGTAGTCTCATTGAGCCATGAGAACTCATTTTCAAGAGAGACCTGTTTAGGGAGCAGATGGGGGGTTAAGGGCTTTGCTCATGGGCCCAGAGTGGGGGCGAATGAGGGTGGGGGCAAGTGTGGGTGCTTCACCTACCTCACCCACAATTTTGATGTTGTCAGGGCCGGGGCGTGAACAGGCGATCTTCGAATCACAGGCCCACCTCTCTAACCTCTGCACTACCACTCCCCGTTGGGCCACCTCGTCAGTTTTGTTTGCCCATTTGTTTTGTGATGCTTTATAGTCTGAAACTTTTCTGCACCATTCATATTATTGTCATTATTTTCAGATCTCATACTATCTGGAGTCACTGAATCTTGATAATACACCTGGATCTTCCCATCACTGCAACTTTCACTGTTTTTGGGTTCTGAATGATCGCGTCTTCATTAATCTAAAAAAGTTAAATCTGGTCCTCTGGACATTCAAAAAAAAAAAAAAACCAAGCAAAACAACAAAAAAATGTAGAAACGTTTCGTCTCTCATCCGAGAGACTTCCTCAGTCTGAGGTGCTGTATTCAGCTCATTCTCTTAAATAGCACCTTCTCAGAGTGGATCACCCAGTTTTGCTGCTGACAACCAAAACCAGCTGATCACATGCTCAAGAAGGACCATCAGCCTAACAATGGATCATTAGCACACTGATGGCTGTTTACTATTCACAGAGGGCTGAGTGATACTAGCAATCACAGCATTGTAAAAGGGGGACAATTGAACACGTAGGCCTCCACCCCTGTTTAACGATGGGCGGTTTCTTTTCACAAAGATGGCCTCCTTTACTCCTCTCTCAAACCATTGTTCCTCTCTATCCAGGATGTGCACATCTTCATCCCTGAAAGAGTGACCGCTGGCCTGGAGATGAGTGTAGACCGCAGAGTCCTGGCCTGATGATGTTGATCTTCTGTGCTGGGCCATCCTTTTGGCCAGTGGCTGTTTAGTTTCCCCGACGTAAGACTGATCACAGCCCTCCTGACACTGAACAGCATACACAACATTACTCTGTTTGTGCCGGGGGACTGGATCTTTGGGATGAACCAGTCTTTGCCGTAATGTATTTTGGGGTTTAAAAGCCACTGGGACTTTATGTTTAGAAAATAAACTTCTCAGTTTCTCTGATACTCCCTCAACATATGGAATGACCACTGGTCTGGGTCTGGGTTCCTCCTTTTCATCTGTTGGCTGACTGGAGTCCTGTTTGGGTTTCTTCTCTGCTTTTAGGAAGGCCCAGTTAGGATATCCACATTGCTCTAGAGCCTGTCTTGTGTGGGATTTCTCCTTCTTCCTGGCTCCTGAGCTAGTGGGGATGCTGTCTGCTCTGTGATACAGAGTCCTAATGACTCCTAACTTGTGCTCCAAAGGGTGATGGGATTTGCTTGGTTTTTTTTGAATGTCCAGAGGACCAGATTGAACTTTTTTAGATTTTTCTACCTGGATTATTGAGCATGCATCAGGATGTCTTCATTAATGTTTCTCGTGGTTCAATTATGGGGGGTAATTGTCACACTACTAACTCCTGTAATTACACATCAGTCACAAAAAACAAGAAAATGTCTGATAATATTGTTGTTACTGCTCTCAGGGATTCAGCCCAATCCTGGATCCCCGACTTATTACAGCACACCAAATGACTTTAAAAACATGTCAGGACTTCATTTTCTGCATGTAAATGCTCATAGCCTTCTGAGAAAACTTGATGCCTTGAACATTCTGGTCAGTTCTTCTGGGGCAGATGTAATCTTCATCTCTGAAACTTGGCTCAACAAATCTGTACTGAATAATGAATGACCTGGTAATCAATGGATTTACCATCTATCGCTGTGATCGTCAGAAAAGGGGTGAGGGTGGGGGCGTGGAGTCGCTATTTACATCAGAGATTCTCTGGTTGCTAGTCTTGTGTCGGCTAAAACAATGGATGTTTTTTTTCAAAAAGGAAGTTCTTCCTCTGATTTTATCCTCAAATCGTGTCCCCATTGAGTTTGTTGATTTCTATAAATATTTGGTTATCTTGGTCGACTCGCATCTCTCTTTTAAGCTCCATGTGGAAAACCTAGTAAAGAAACTGAAAGTTAAACTGGGTTTCTTTTTCAGAAACAGATGCTGTCTAACTTTGAATGCTAGGAAATGCTTTGTAATTGTGACTTTCCTTCCCTCCATTGATTACGTTGACATTATTTACATGAACGCTTCTACAAGTATCCTACAGATGTTGGATGCTGTCTATCATGGTGCACTAAGATTCATAACTGGCTGTGATTATCGTACCCACCACTGCACCCTGTATTCACTGGTTAACTGGTCATCATTAACTTCATGCTGACTCTCTCACTGGTACATTTTCATCTTTAAATCACTTCTTGATCTGCTGCCTTCATACATCTCCTCCTACATGTCTCTGCGTGAGTGCAGCTACAGCGTGCGCTCTCAGGACATTATTACCTGCAGTGTCCCCTCAGTAAGGACTGAACTTGGCAAAAGGGCCTTCTCTTACTCCGCTCCTGTTTCCTGGAACATCTTGCAAAAAGACCTGAAGCTCTCGACCTTGACCTCTCTAAGTGGCTTTAAGAATCTGTTGGACTCCTGGCAAGGACTAATGCAGACATGTCCCTGTTTTTAGTTTTCTACATTTGCCTTATAATCTAGCTGTTTTTGTTACTGTTTTTTGCCATCTTATTTTAATTTGTAAAAAAATAAATAAATCTGGATGCCTTTTTATAACTGTCTATTGTTGTCGTTGTTGTCCACTGTTGTCATCATTCTTTGTTGAAATCAGGTATCTCTTGTAAATAAGTCCTCAAGGCTCAATGGGATTAACCTGTCTAAATAAAGGTTGAGTGAATGAATATGGATGCAGTTAGAGAGGACATGGAGGTAGTTGAAGTGAGGACAGAGGATGCAGTGGACAGAGAGATATGGAGGAGGATGATGCACTGTGGTGACCCCTGAAGAGGTAAATGTTGAAAGAAGAAGAAGACTCGGAGTAGAACTGCTTCTCCTCCACATTGAGAGGAACCAGATAATACTAGTAAAGGCTGCACAGAAGTCTGCTGGAGTCAGCTTCCCCACCATCACAGACATTTACACCTCCAGATGCAGGAAGAGGGCCAACTGCATCATGAAGGACTCCACTCACCCAGCACACACACAGTTTTTGCCCTGCTCCCCTCAGGCAGGAGATTAAGGAGCATTAAGTGCAGAACCACTAGACTGAGGAACAGCTTTTACCCTGAGGCTGTTAGGCTCATGAATCTCTTACCAGGATAATCACTATGAAAAAATTCACTCATGTTGCTGCTGATCTGTTTCATGTTGCTGTGTTCATTCATACTCATCTGCTCACACAGACTCATGTTCATGCTGCTGATCAGCTTATTGTTTTTATTGCTTTTATGATATTAGTGCTTAACGTTTTTTAGTTGGTTTTTCTTAGTTCATATCTTAGATCTTATTTCTGTTTTTCGTTTTACATTTTATTGCTGTATATAACTGGGATCCTGTGTACATAATTTTGTTCCACCACATGTATCTCATGTGGTGCGAATGACAAATAAAGAAACTCTGACTCTCTGACGTGAGGTGGTTCGGGCATCTGGTAAGGATGCTCCATGGGTGCCTCCCTAGGGAGGCGCTTTGGGCATGTCCGACTGGGAGGAGACCCCAGTGAAGACCCAGGACACGCTGGAGAGTCTGTCTCTTGGTTGGCCTGGGAATACCTTGGAGTCCTCCCAGAAAAGCTGTAAGATGTGGCTGTGGAGAAAGATATCTGGGCCTCCCTGCTAAAGATGCTGTCCCCACGACCCAACTTCGGAACAAGTGGAAGATGATGGGTGGATGGATGGATGTAAACAAATAAACACAGAGACACAAGCAAAAACATTATTGACTGTTTGCTTTAGAGGCAGGTGACGAAGATGCAAAAAGATAGCGATACAAAAGGGAAATGGGAGAAATGACTATTTAATGAGGAAGAGGGCAGACTTTGTTGTGACATGAAGAAGACGGTCTTTCAGTATGTGCTGACAAGTGGCTTCACAGGAAGTTTTGTGGTGTGAATATTTGTGAGAATAATTCTGTGTAACTTACCATTTAGTTGTCCATTATTTAGTGTTAATCCTCATACATAGATGAATAGGAGGAAAAAAACATGAAGTGTTGGAGTGTATCTATAAAACATTTACCAACAACCTCAATATCACTTAACACAGAAGCACAGGAATCTATTGGATAATTCAACAATACTCAGTTAATTTTGACACAAATGAAGTCAGTTGCATGTTTGACTTTGGTTGTAGGGAAATAAATTTTTGTTAGTCTGACAGTTTGAAGGATGCAACATGTATGGAAGTAATTGGTCCAGATAAGACTATTGGTGTGCTGTTTTCTAAAGCTGAACAATAAGAGAAGTTCTGTAAAAATGTTCCATGCAAATAATAAGAACAAAAGAAAACTTTAGTTTAGTTTACTTTACAACACTGGAACCAGAGTTCGTCTGTGAAACGAGCTTTTCTTGTTGCAGTTTACAGGACGTCTTGTTATCATTGACTAAACGCTGAATCCTGAACCACACCACTGAAACATAAAAGAAAACATAGACATTTTTCTGTGAATTGAATCTCAAGAGAAAGTGGGTCATGCAGCAAGACAACAACTTATGTTTCAGTTTTTCCACACTAGAATGATAAAAGAATAAAGCTGCACAGACACTATACTGAATAATTTGTAAAGTGATATTTTTTTCTCCATTTAAAATAAAAAATCTATCCACAAACCTCTCAAATACCAATGCCATGGTAGAAAAGGACTTGAATGTCCACATTTACAACACGTCCAACAAAGAGAAGGAAAATTATTTGCTTGGCTAAATGTTCTTCTAAATTACCTGCAACTTTTTTTCCCTAATACATTTGATTAGTTATTACATTTTGAAAAACATGAATTATTATATTTTTTATTATTAGGACAGAATCAAATTAAAGCAAAACATCTATTAGAAAAATTGTTACAAATGGTCCTTTTGTTGATTTTTGCGTCAAAGGCACAAACATATGCATTATTATTTTTCACTACATACTTTGAGTCCACACGAATACACCTATCCTATACATGAAAAAAAAAGTTAGGAAAATCTCAACTTTGGAACTTTTTTTTAAAATCTAAGTTTTTCTCAGTAAATTTTCTATTTGAAGTGAACATGAAAATAAGCTCAGTATTTAAATATATATTGTATATTTTACAGTAGATGGAGCCTAAAACAAATTTGCTGCCCAATCTTTTCATATTATAGAACCAAGAATATCTCAACACATTTTTTTTTCTTTTAGTATGACTTATATAACTATAAGTAACACTAATATAATAATGAAACTATTATAATAGTTTAATCAGAAGAAATGGTTTCTATTTGTTGTGTTCTCATTTTGCATCTAAAAGGAGGTTTTTAATATTTATTTATTATATTTATTACTTTTTGCCCACACAGTGCTAGTAATTTTCGTAGCCAAGATGTTTGAAGTACTTAGCTGAAACATGGAGACAGAATCCAAAAACACAATTGCACATTTGAATATGGATAAGAAAAACAGTGACTCATTTTTCTTTTTTCTTTTTTCTCTTGGCACAGTTTGGCTATTTGTTAAAGGAGGATAAAGAACAGCATTTTTAAAAATTGCTAACAAGATGAGGAATATCACATGAAGCCTAATAAGAATAATGTCCACAATTCAAAACACTTGTTAATTTTTTATTTATTTAATGAAATCTTATTTTTAAGGATGATTAGGATGAAAGTTAATGGACAAAACATTATGAAGCTAGATTCAAAATAGTTTAAATATAACAGTCATTTGACTTTTCAAACATCCTTTAAGTCCAGTTTTTGTAATTTAGCCTAAATATTTTCTACATGGTTAGTATGTGAGCAACAACCAAATATTAACAATAAATGACTTAAGTTATTATTAATACTAAAATCATAGTATTTATATATAATCCATCCATCCATTATCTTTTATTTTTTTATTTTGGGTCACGGGGTTCGCCGGTGCACCTGTCCAGCAATCACTGTGCGAGGGGCGGGGTTATTTATATATAATATTTTCCAAAATGTTTTGTATAGAATATAAATGTAACATAGGAAAAAACATTTCCTGTGTGTGAATGCTAAGTTGATTGACTTTGCTGAAACTTTTTTCAAGTTTTTAAAGCTAAAACAGACAAGCTAAAAGTGGCATAGCAGAAATACGTAGATAATTTTTTTTTAAAAAGGAAAAGTTTAAAACAATTGTCTGAATGCTGACTTAGCATTTAGACAAAGACATAAGCATCATCATTGAACTGAATGTCTTTTCAGTCCATACATCGTCCCACAGATTCCCACACTGTTATTGTCACTACTTTTACTTTATCTAAACGCCATCTGTCATTTCATCCAAGTGCTTGCATGTCATACCCACAGCTATTGTGAAATTTTTGGTCCTTGCAAGTCAATGATGCCAAACAACCCCAACGATATACACTTAAAAAATAAAAAGCAAAGAAAAAAACAAAAAGTATGTCAGGCTTAAATTCTTCTTGTAACTAAGTTAGAACTTTAGGCATTGTTCTATGTGACACTTTCTAACTACAAAACCCATAAGAAATATATTATGACAAAGTGGGGCTGTAAATTTGATTAAACCATTTTTTAAATCTGTTTTGTTCATGTTTTCCATTAACAGCTAATATTAGCCAAACTTATATTGTCACTGTTCTAGTAAATATTTCGTTTAAGACCGCTGGTCTTTCAGATACTCAATGGAAGAAAATAGTAGTAGTGTGTTTAGGAGTCGATGTGCTCACATACCGTACTTTGCACCATATACGTTGCACTGCCGTATAAGTCGGATCAGTCCACATATGTCTAATTTAAAGTGGGAAAACATAAACAAGTTTCTTCGCTGTATAAGTCGCATCTATTATGCGTCACCGCTGACCACCCGGAAATGTGGGCCGGTATTGTGCCAAAAATCTAATGGCTGCCAAATGGCGACCGCAGTAGCGTGCACGGGAGTACTTTAACAAAAATTTAACAAGATTAACACAAAAACAATTATTTGTTTGCACAAAATTATAGCAAAGGTGCGTCTCAATCTAACTTTTCCTTAATAAATGCACTATATTGGTCAAATCAGCTGCATTTCAAAAGCCGATTCGCTGCGGGAGCACTTAGAGGGAGAACTTGCTGTGCATTACTTCAAAAATTAACAGGATAACCACCTAAAAACAATTATTTGTTTGCTCAACATTATAATAAGGGTGTGTCTCAGTTTAACTTTTCCTTAATAAATGCACTTTAATGGTCAAATCAGCTGCATTTTGCCTGGGCGGCGCAGCGAAATGCAGCTGATTTGACGTTTGCTGCAGGAGTTCCAGGGCGAGACGAAGGTGGCTCTGTGGCAATCCAGGTTCTCATTAATAGCCACTTTTACAAATTAATGAGACACTTGGCTTGCCATATTCATTGACAGCCCTCTAGAGGCTGAAAATGGCAGTGTTCAATATTTTCCATGTCAGAATGAATGAAATTGTCAGATCTTAGCCAAAAATTGGGTTATAAATATGGGTGGGGGGGGGGGGGGGGACGTAAGTAAGTCGCTTCGCTGTATAAGTCACTGGGCATGCTAATTTATGCTAAAAGTTGTAACTTATACAGCAAAAAGTATGGTATTTATTTTTAAATGCACAGCAATGGTATTCAAATATATTTCACATTCCTGTTACAGGTTTGATGACATGAAGGTTTCTTGTATGGACTCATTTTCCACCTGATGTACACGTACAGGAGCATGTTCCCTGGTGCTATGCAAGTAGTGACTGTATCATACACATGTCAAAACATACATTAGACAAGTTGATCGGATGGAAACAATGCCACACAGGACAGACAATGTTTGATCACCTTGTAGAGGCTCAGTGAGCTCAGGTCAGTCAAGGTTGGCTCGATATCAGGCTTAACATTGCAACAGAGACCATGAATAAAACAAATCTGATACTAACAGTACCACTCCATCCATTCAATACATTTAATAGCAAGATATCAAAGCAGGCTTCAGGCCTGAGGAGCCAGACATTCTTATAGTTAGGGCACTCATCAGTCTCTGGAAGTTTGGATACATGTGATGTAAACACAATGGCCTAATGCAGATATCTGACTTAAACAGAACTGTCAATCAGCAGGAGTCCTTGACCCCCCTTTGGCTGATGAGGGTTCTCCTGGGGGCGCACTATAGTGACTGCCCTGGGTTTTCTGGACAGTTGGTTGTCAGAAGTGGGCTCATCAAGAATGCAGTATCATTACAGCTAAAGAACATCTGGAGCATCAGGAGAATGACACTGACAGATTAATGTGCTCTCAGATACATTTATATGCAGCCACAATTATGTGCGGACAACTGTCAAAATAGTCAAACGACAGCCTGAAATAAGGACATGAAGGCTTAAGTTCTTTCAAAGCTTTATAAGTTTTTTAAGTTATCCTATACTGTCTGTGTATGTGTGTGAACGGGTGTGTGGGTGGATTGGTGAGAGTGAACCATCAGACCTGATATTTAAATGTTGACAGCATGCCCAGCACTCACGTCCTCTGTCACCATGCCTTCATTTCATTTCACTCCTCCAAACGCACTGCAGAAAATCAATGTGCACCAGGCCTACTCAAGCTTAATGTCTCACCAGTATGATATTTTCTTTAATATTTGAAAAATCCTCTTTTGCATATTAATTGTGTCTATCTCAATGTCACTGAATAACTCATGAGCAGTTTAAGTTTTAAATAAATAATAAAGAGCAGCTTTTAAAAAGCAGATACTAATATATGAAGAAAATAACCAGTTAATCTGACTTCTTGTCCTCTTGCGTGACTCACTTCCTTTCAACAGGCAACTTCCCTTGTCACAAATGCCCTTGTTGATGTGTGTGTGTACGTCAGTGTGTGTGTGAGTAAGGTGTCAGCATTTTATCCCGAATCGTTCAGCCGATGGCCTGTCACCCCACCTTAAGGACACAGTGAGGAGAGGAGAGGCTCACCTTTGCCTTTGCTGACATTTTAATTTGTCACTGTTGGCTGTCCTGTTTCCATCAATAGTGCATCAATGAATCAGAACATACGCCCGTGGGACACGAGGATTTCTGAGTTCAATATCATTGATACACAACCCTGATTAGCACTGCATTGCTGCAACCTAGAAAAGGTTGCTCTGTTCTGTAGCAGTGTAAGAAGAGGAAGACAGAGGTAAGATAACAGATTACGCCTAAACTGATTAAAAAAAAGTTAAATCTTTAAACTTTAATATGTCTATGAGAGTATGCAAAAGCACAAGAGGTATTTAGGAAGTCAGTAAAAATAGCAGTTTTCCAAAGCAATGCTTCATTTTAGTTAAATACTTTTACATTGATTTTATGAGCCTTTATTTCTTAAAAATAACCATAAAGACTGTTAAAGAGCATCATTAGTCCTGTAACCTCATTTTGGTGCTTCCCCTGACAAAGGCAACAAAACATATATATATATATATATAT
>NC_056515.1:23631670-23638620 GCF_014905685.2 Nematolebias whitei
ATATATATAATTAATTTATTTATTTAATTATTATCATGGGTCAAATGGGAATTCAGCTAATAACTTATTATTATTTTGAAAATAAAATTTGTCTGCCACTATAGGTTCTAACTTTTAAAATGTACAATTTTGAAAAGACATCTGCTGGAGTCAGAAAAGTCTTAAAACTATTGGTTTTCTAGGACAGCCAGTCCTTATCAGCAATAGTTTAAAACAAGGTGAAGCATTTTATACTCAACAGATTGAAATTTTAACATGGATATAACATGGACACTGACAAATGAGGTCAGGAAGCAAACCCCATGGACTATGATGCATGTAGATGACATTGTGATCTGTGGTGAGAACAGGGAACAGGTGGAAGAAAACTTGAAGAGGTGGAGGTATGCACTTAAAGAAGAGGAATGAAAGTCAGCCATAGTAAGACAGATTACATGTGTGTGAATGAGAGGGAGGCCGATGGAACAGCGAGGCTACAAGGAGCAGAGGTCACAAAGGTGCAGGACTTCAAGCAATTGGAGTCCACTGTCCAGAAAAATGGGGAACGTAGAAAAGAGGTGAAAAAGATAATCCGGGCAGGATGGAGTGGATGGAGAAAAGTTTCAGGAGTGATCTGCGACAAATGGGCGTCAGCAAAGGTCAAAGGAAAGGTTTACAAGACAGTGCTGAGATCAGCTATGTTGTATGGGCTGGAGACAGTGGTACTGACAAAAAGACAGGAGCAAGAACTGGAAATGGCAGAAATGAAGATGTTGAGGTTCTCCTAAAGAGGGAAAATCCGAACGGAGAAAAGGAAGAAGAAGATGATGAAGGATGGCAACAACTTACAAGTATTTCCTATTCTCTCTGTATGGTGGACAATGTAGCAATATATTTTTTTCCAATACTACCAAGTGGAAATATATTTAACTTTTCCCTGGCCTGGACAGTCATTAAGCCCTCAAAGTGGCGTCTGTCAGCACGGTCGAGACACCTCTTCTAGATGTCAATACAGGTTTGGCACACCTAGGCTCACAGTGCCCTTCGAGACCCTGCCACTGTCCTGCACATGTCAGCAGAAACAGAAGCCACTGTGTCAGGCTGCTGCTCCCTCTCTTTCTCTCCCTCCCTCCCTCCCTCAAAAGACCTCTATCCATCCCTGGCTTTGTCCAGTCCCAGGGGCACCAGGTCAGTCCTAATTGTATGCTAATCAGGGCACAGCGCATATCTTTCTAAACGCTGACAATCGATGGATGACATCAAGGTATTGTAGCCAATGCAAAAGAGGGAGTAAACATTGAGGACAGGGTGTGGATGCAAAAACCTGTCAGTCACCCTGCTTTGCTTCACTCTGTTCTCGAAGTTTAAGTTTTGCCACACATTTTTGTTGCATGAAGAAAAAAAAACCTTTAGGTGCCACTTTTATGAATGGACTCAAAGTCACTGTTAATATGATCGTTGTTGCATGGCGTGGCAGGCATGTGCGTGTTTGTGTATAAGCAATGCTGAATATTTCTACCCACTGTTGTAGTGTCTATCCATTTGTCTTGATTCTCTCACATTGTCCCTCTATCTGTTCAGACACAGTATGATGACGCTCTGATGAATCTGTTCTGACTTCCAGTTAAACCTGAACTGGTAGTTCCAAATGAATGATGCATGTATAAGCAAAGATGACACATAATATGATGAACAAATCCACCAAAATGGGATGTGCACATGTAACAAGTCATCCTGTTTGGGCGTTGTGCGTGTGCATGTAATTGTCTCTGAATGTGTTATTGCTTACATGAGATCATGAGAGCGTCAATGCATGTTTTTCATAAGATCATCAAATGTAGTGTAACGTTTAAACGTTATGACTTCAAACATGTTTCCAATTCCAATGTTTTAAATAACTTTGAAAAAAAAACTAAAGTAAAAAAACAAGTTGGTGAACATGGTAATCTTGATTTAACTAATGTATGCATGTGTTTTTTTTGTTGACCTTATAAATAAGTGCATGCGCCTCTAGCCGCGCTGCCAGCCAAACAACATTTTTCTGAGCTGACACAGTTTGCTCACATTTAGATCAGTTATTAGACATAAATTTAAAGAAAACTAGCCAGCATAAAAAAATTAAAGATACTGCTTTCCATTAGAAGTTAACAAATGTTGAGCATGCATCAGGATATTAACAAATGTTACTTCAAATAATCAACTTTGTGAAGAGAACTATAGTCTGTGTGCTTTTTGGTTTGGGAGTACAGTGATGAAGGCTACAATGTCCACTTAAAATCATTAAAGATAAAATAATCTACAATTAAATCATGAATTACCCACTAATATTCATTTAATAGTGTATTTTTTTAAAGTAAAACAGCATTATTAACTGTAGGAAAGAGCAAAAGGTTCTCTAATCTTCCTGCATCACACGCTTTCTAAAAACAATACTGTTACTTTTGTTTCACCTATTTAAGTTTATTTCCCTTGTAATTATATTTACCATCGTCTCACCTCTGCTCTTTTCTTCCACAAGTTTTTTTCTTTATTTCACCAACCCTTCATTTTACTTCAGCTTTTTGTCTACAAAGCAATCTCAATTAGTCTTAAGGTTTGCTCCCTCCTCCACCTCCCATGGTGCATCTCTTTCTCTTCAACCAAGTCCCAAGGCCTTGTGATATCATTAGTGTAATCCTGCCATATGTAATCTCCAGAATAATCCTTTGAATCTCCCATGATTAAACACAAAAAAGATGTCTGAACAGAGCTGGAGAAATTATGCAACAGGCTTCTTGTGGGTAAGGATGAGGAGAAAGAGTCCAGGAAGGTAACGTAACAGAATACGGTTAATGTGGTAATATGTTAGATTCAAAGTCTGCATGCATGTACAGCAAGCCAGTGTGGACAAAAAACCTCTCTCTGCTCACCTCTCCTGGTTTGGAGACATATGGCTGTGCAGGTGAAGGTAATGGAACAGAGCAGGAAGCAGAACATCTTTATGTCCCAGAGGAAAAGAGTGGGGTGTTGTGAGGTTAACACTGCAGAGATCTTCACCATCAGCTCTACACTTTCATCTATCCCTCCTCCCTCTTTTCTTAAGGAGACAGCACAACAATCAGATCATTTTGACATCTTTTTCTTTTGTTTCTTTATGACTCATTGATTAAAATACCTTTGTGCTGTAAAAAATAAGTAAATAAATAAATAAATAAACAACCCCAAATGCACAAACTGAATGACGATCTATTTCAAACTCAAGCATGGCATTTGAAAAATAAACTTTTTGGTTGCAAGTACTGTTGACGGTTTTCAATATAAGGGTCGTGTCATGTCTGTCAGGTTCAAATGACGCCATAAATGTTTAAAATAAATCCTCAACAACGCCCACAAACTGTCAAACAAAGGGACTGATCTGCTGTGATGACACGCTCACGCTGCAGCTGTAGGGATGGAGACGGGCCAGACCACTTGTCCTCCGGTGCTGGTCGTAGCTGGACCCCGAAGGGAAGCTGGGAGCCATGTGACGTGCTCCAGTTAGGAACGCCTGGATTCCTTGCTGACAGGGGCACAGCAGAACCGACCCGACAATGCCTCTGCAGATCGATCCCACAAGGACACAGCAGCTGCTTTAAGAGTGAGGTAAAAATGGCTCACAAGTGATTTCCCACTATGCTGCTGGGGAAGGGGGGGTGACCTTGTTTTGTCTCTGGGTACCAGCAGCTGCTTTTATCTTTCTAAAATTTCTACCTCTGACTCTCAGTGGAGGTGAACGGTATCTACTGTAAGCTCAACACCATGCAACAAAGTGCCAAATAGACATATATGGTTGTTGATATTTTATATACACTCAAAAGCTGCTATGCAACTCACAAATATTACCTCTGGGGTAACTAAAATATAGCAAAACTTTTATTGTTTCATTAACATATTTGTTTAAAATAATGAACATCAGATGTATTGTTTATTTTAAGTCAATCCAGTTAAATTAAATCCTTCTCTGCTGCTTTGATTTTGTGTTAGAGAATTAAATTATGTTGATAAAAAGAAAATGGTTTGAAAATCTTGAACAAAGAAAACTTGATACAAAATAGTCTCAGATGGTTTTCATTGTTCAAAATGTAGAAACTTTTACTGTAATTTCCCAATTTTGTTTGCACCTATATACTGAAATGCCATAAAAGGAAATCAGGACTTTTAATTTTTATCTGAAAATTTTGATTTCAGCAAGTCATCCAATAATACATGTTTTTTTTGTAAAAACACTGCCTAAAAGATATCCAGTAGAACCATCCACTTATCTTTGATAACTTCTTATTATATCTTGTTGCATTCATCAGATACTGTTTTGACCTGTGAGTTGTAAAAAGTAATTTTGATGATCAAAAGACAAAAAGACTGGGAATTAAAAGCTACCTTCTTTGGCAGTTCAAAAAAATATTAAATTTCACCTGTTTACTTGTTTGTGGAACTATGAAAGCTCATTTCCACCACTAAAAATACACACACAGAGAAACATGAGACTAACAGCCATGCACACGCCACCCCCCCCCCCCCCCCCCCCCACACACACACACACACACACACACAATCCAGAACATCCCAGCTGAGATTCAAACTGGACATGTCCTCGGTAACTGCTCACTTAGGATCTTATTGTTTCTATGAGGATGAGGAAATTACTGCATATCTTCATCCCTAACTTTTTTTTTGCTTTTCTCTTACAGATAGCCTTCTGGCTCTGCAGGACTTACTTTTTTTTTTTTTGACAAAAAAAACAAACAAAAAAAACCTGTGATCTAATCTGTCAGCTTTTTTGCTAAACAACTTATTCATTTATTTGAATGAGCTCAATATCAAATCTGATGGTAAAGAACTGATTTTATTACAGTTTAAAAACTGTAAATGTTGTCAGTTTGAATGGGATTGCAATGGGGTTGAACTGGACCATATTGAATTAAAAAACTGAACTGAACTGGACTATTTGAAGAGAATCGCATGTCAACAAATTGAAACTGAACTCGTTTACAGTTCCTTTTGCGCCTTCTTAAAATTGTTGTTGTAAACTGATACATAAACTGAAATGAACTGAAATGCAACAAATTACGACTTTATTAGGGATTTTTGGTGCAAACTTTCCAAAAGGTTTGTGTAATTATATTTATTGCACTGTTTGTTTTGTCCATTACAGCAGCTGTGATTAAATTAAGGCAAATGCTCCAGTCATTAAACCTTTATTTAAACAGGTTTGTCCCATTGAGCCAAAGGGACTCATTTACAAAAAAGACCTGGAAAAAAAACAAAAAAACTGTGGATTGGATTTTCTTTCAACCCACTGAGTTAGTTATGTCCCTCTTCTCTATATCACTGCAAACTTAGAAAAGTTAACTTTTTCCCCCTTTTGAACCATGGTCATTCCTGTAAAGAAACATTGTTCTGACATTTTAAGATAAAAAAATAAAAAAAAACTGAAGAGCAAGGATAACCAGTCTAAAACAGCATGGTTTAGATAATAATTTACAAAAGGGTTTATTGGTTATTTTAAATCTATATGAATTTTACACATCTGAAGATAAAATATATGTATAAGCAAAGTTTTATAGGTGTAAATAAATGGAGTTTCTTGTTTTGCTACAAGTCTTGTGTTACATTGTCGGGTCCAGATTTTGCTTTCTTGCCTTTCTGAAATTCCCACGGAATCCTGCTTAATTGGTGTTCTCATCACTATTTGCTTTCAGATGGAAGTTCTACTAGTAATGTTTTCATTCCTTGCAATAAAAAAAAATATTTTAGATACTGCAAGAGTTAGGCCACAAAGAGTTACAAGATAGAGTTTTATTGTTGATACATACTTTAACAAACCAGTAAGCACGTGCATATGGACCACAGGTTGTAAGATGCAATTTCTTTAAACTTTTCTCTCCCCAGCCTGCTCTCACCTTCTCCACAAACAAACACTGCACTGTTTGATACAAGCATATCATGCTGAATGTTTGTTACAGGCCTCTTCAATAGGGAAATTTGAGCAGTGGGGAGGGGGCAGGAGACAAACCATAAGACTTCCGCTTCTCTGATTTCACACACTTATGAGAATCCAATACCAGTGGAGCAGCTCTGGCCTCCTTCTCTTCCTCTGCTTCGCACTCCACCCACTGGGATAAGTGAGCAGAAATACAGCATGACAGAGAGAAGGTGTGTGTGTCTGTGTGTGTGAAACATAAATAAAAAGATGGAAAAGGGTTAGTGGGTGCCACTGAGAGCAGAGAAGGAGAAGCGGGGGAGCCCTGGGGGCAGCAAGCAGGAAGAATAAGGGAGATTTACAGTTTTTTGGAAGACATGATTTAAAGTTAAAAAAAAAAAGATGGAAGCATTTGAAATAATAACACAAGGTTTAAGAGTGAAAAAGAGCGGAGGAAAGTCATAGAAAATATAGAAAACAGCTGGTTGAGAGGAATGCGGCAAAGATGGAGAAAAACCCCCCTCATGTGAAGATGAACCTGCATAATTCATGTTCTGCTGCTTTTAGAAACAGCAGCTTCATCAGGACAGGACTGCTTGACTGTAGCAATGCAGTATGTGTGTATGCGTGTGTGTGTGTGTGTGGGGTGGGGGGTGGGGGGGTAATGAGGAAGTAAGTGATGTGCTGAATTCGGCTTGTTGTGGCATGCTTGTTCGTTAGTGCCCTTCCCCTGTTCCCTCTACTTTTCCCCGTGCTCGTGTCTGAGCTATGAGCACACAGATGTTCTTGTGCACATGAGTGTTTTTTCACAGGAAGTGGATCAGTCCGCCTTCACCTTGCCCTGCTCTTCACCCTCACTCTCTCTCACTGCACTCTACAAGGCCATTAGAGCTCTCTGAGGCCCATGGAGGCTGCTCATCTCTGTGTCTCCTTTCATGTGTCAGTGAGTGGGCCTTAATGTGTGTGAAAGTGTGTGCGCATGTCAACCCCATGAACAAAGAAAAAAAAAAAAATATATATATATATATATATA
>NC_056515.1:23638720-23639497 GCF_014905685.2 Nematolebias whitei
CATGTTATTTCATGCCTTTTCTTAGGAGCTGTTGTACAGTATCATAAAAAAGTTTGTTCACCCCTGGTCAGATTTTCTGTTCTAACAAAGAAGATCTGAATTCTCCAAGGCAAAGATGAAACTTTATCTCTTTTTACATCAGCTTTGATGGCAACAGGAAAGTCTAAGTTTGCTCACTGTTGTCACAGGTTCTGCCACCTCCAAGGTTTATTTCTACTCATTAACTTTAAAAGAGAAACACATTTCTCAACAAAGGAAGAATTAAGACAACATTGGAAATTGCTCTGGCATCAGATAGCTTAAATTCTGTTCATTCATTGAAAATAAACTATCAGTTTTAGCTTGCACACTATTCCCTACAAAACTCTAAGATCCTAATGGTATATTCTTTCTCATCTGGCTCTCGCTCAAGATGGACACCTCTGCTCTCCCTCCCCCTGTTTTCCTCTTCCTCCTGCTTTTGCTCTCCGTGTGTTTTGGTGCTCCTGGTACACATCTCCTAAGCGAAAAATACTATTATGGATTATGAGCTGGACTTTCAATGGAATCGACAAAATCGGAATCGGAATCAGAATCAGCTTTATTATCATTGCACCAAGATACAACGAGAACATGTACGTACAGTTGTCCGAAAGATGGACGGAGTGCAGGAAGCTGCTACTATAAAAGCGTGGCCTTCTTATTATTGGTTCAAAATATACTGATGCATGCTCAACAATCCAGGTAGAAAAGACTGAAGAAGTCTTTTGGATGAAAGACGAAACGCTTCTACTTTTT
>NC_056515.1:23639897-23655556 GCF_014905685.2 Nematolebias whitei
CCCCCCCCCCCCCCCCACACACACACACACACACACACACAATCCAGAACATCCCAGCTGAGATTCAAACTGGACATGTCCTCGGTAACTGCTCACTTAGGATCTTATTGTTTCTATGAGGATGAGGAAATTACTGCATATCTTCATCCCTAACTTTTTTTTTGCTTTTCTCTTACAGATAGCCTTCTGGCTCTGCAGGACTTACTTTTTTTTTTTTTGACAAAAAAAAAAAAAAAAAAAAACCTGTGATCCAATCTGTCAGCTTTTTTGCTAAACAACTTATTCATTTATTTGAATGAGCTCAATATCAAATCTGATGGCAAAGAACTGATTTTATTACAGTTTAAAAACTGTAAATGTTGTCCAACAAAGTTCAATCTGGTCCTCTGGACATTCAAAAAAAACAAAAAACAAAACAAAGCAAAAAAATATAGAAACGTTTCGTCTCTCATCCAAGAGACTTCCTCAGTTTGAAGTGCTGTTTTCAGCTCAGTCTCTTAAATAGCACCTTCTCAGGTGGATCAACCAGTTTGCTGCTGAGAACAAATTGAAACTGAACTCGTTTACAGTTCCTTTTGCGCCTTCTTAAAATTGTTGTTGTAAACTGATACATAAACTGAAATGAACTGAAATGCAACAAATTACGACTTTATTAGGGATTTTTGGTGCAAACTTTCCAAAAGGTTTGTGTAATTATATTTATTGCACTGTTTGTTTTGTCCATTACAGCAGCTGTGATTAAATTAAGGCAAATGCTCCAGTCATTAAACCTTTATTTAAACAGGTTTGTCCCATTGAGCCAAAGGGACTCATTTACAAAAAAGACCTGGAAAAAAAACAAAAAAACTGTGGATTGGATTTTCTTTCAACCCACTGAGTTAGTTATGTCCCTCTTCTCTATATCACTGCAAACTTAGAAAAGTTAACTTTTTCCCCCTTTTGAACCATGGTCATTCCTGTAAAGAAACATTGTTCTGACATTTTAAGATAAAAAAATAAAAAAAAACTGAAGAGCAAGGATAACCAGTCTAAAACAGCATGGTTTAGATAATAATTTACAAAAGGGTTTATTGGTTATTTTAAATCTATATGAATTTTACACATCTGAAGATAAAATATATGTATAAGCAAAGTTTTATAGGTGTAAATAAATGGAGTTTCTTGTTTTGCTACAAGTCTTGTGTTACATTGTCGGGTCCAGATTTTGCTTTCTTGCCTTTCTGAAATTCCCACGGAATCCTGCTTAATTGGTGTTCTCATCACTATTTGCTTTCAGATGGAAGTTCTACTAGTAATGTTTTCATTCCTTGCAATAAAAAAAAATATTTTAGATACTGCAAGAGTTAGGCCACAAAGAGTTACAAGATAGAGTTTTATTGTTGATACATACTTTAACAAACCAGTAAGCACGTGCATATGGACCACAGGTTGTAAGATGCAATTTCTTTAAACTTTTCTCTCCCCAGCCTGCTCTCACCTTCTCCACAAACAAACACTGCACTGTTTGATACAAGCATATCATGCTGAATGTTTGTTACAGGCCTCTTCAATAGGGAAATTTGAGCAGTGGGGAGGGGGCAGGAGACAAACCATAAGACTTCCGCTTCTCTGATTTCACACACTTATGAGAATCCAATACCAGTGGAGCAGCTCTGGCCTCCTTCTCTTCCTCTGCTTCGCACTCCACCCACTGGGATAAGTGAGCAGAAATACAGCATGACAGAGAGAAGGTGTGTGTGTCTGTGTGTGTGAAACATAAATAAAAAGATGGAAAAGGGTTAGTGGGTGCCACTGAGAGCAGAGAAGGAGAAGCGGGGGAGCCCTGGGGGCAGCAAGCAGGAAGAATAAGGGAGATTTACAGTTTTTTGGAAGACATGATTTAAAGTAAAAAAAAAAGAAGATGGAAGCATTTGAAATAAGAACACAAGGTTTAAGAGTGAAAAAGAGCGGAGGAAAGTCATAGAAAATATAGAAAACAGCTGGTTGAGAGGAATGCGGCAAAGATGGAGAAAAACCCCCCTCATGTGAAGATGAACCTGCATAATTCATGTTCTGCTGCTTTTAGAAACAGCAGCTTCATCAGGACAGGACTGCTTGACTGTAGCAATGCAGTATGTGTGTATGCGTGTGTGTGTGTGTGTGGGGTGGGGGGTGGGGGGGTAATGAGGAAGTAAGTGATGTGCTGAATTCGGCTTGTTGTGGCATGCTTGTTCGTTAGTGCCCTTCCCCTGTTCCCTCTACTTTTCCCCGTGCTCGTGTCTGAGCTATGAGCACACAGATGTTCTTGTGCACATGAGTGTTTTTTCACAGGAAGTGGATCAGTCCGCCTTCACCTTGCCCTGCTCTTCACCCTCACTCTCTCTCACTGCACTCTACAAGGCCATTAGAGCTCTCTGAGGCCCATGGAGGCTGCTCATCTCTGTGTCTCCTTTCATGTGTCAGTGAGTGGGCCTTAATGTGTGTGAAAGTGTGTGCGCATGTCAACCCCATGAACAAAGAAAAAAAATATATATATATATATATATATATATATATATATATATACACTCCTTTAAACACATGTTATTTCATGCCTTTTCTTAGGAGCTGTTGTACAGTATCATAAAAAAGTTTGTTCACCCCTGGTCAGATTTTCTGTTCTAACAAAGAAGATCTGAATTCTCCAAGGCAAAGATGAAACTTTATCTCTTTTTACATCAGCTTTGATGGCAACAGGAAAGTCTAAGTTTGCTCACTGTTGTCACAGGTTCTGCCACCTCCAAGGTTTATTTCTACTCATTAACTTTAAAAGAGAAACACATTTCTCAACAAAGGAAGAATTAAGACAACATTGGAAATTGCTCTGGCATCAGATAGCTTAAATTCTGTTCATTCATTGAAAATAAACTATCAGTTTTAGCTTGCACACTATTCCCTACAAAACTCTAAGATCCTAATGGTATATTCTTTCTCATCTGGCTCTCGCTCAAGATGGACACCTCTGCTCTCCCTCCCCCTGTTTTCCTCTTCCTCCTGCTTTTGCTCTCCGTGTGTTTTGGTGCTCCTGGTACACATCTCCTAAGCGAAAAATACTATTATGGATCCGGTGAGCTGGACTTTCAATGGAATCGACAAAATCGGAATCGGAATCAGAATCAGCTTTATTATCATTGCACCAAGATACAACGAGAACATGTACGTACAGTCGTCTGAAAGATGGACGGAGTGCAGGAAGCTGCTACTATAAAAGCGTGGTCTTCTTATTCTTGGTTCAAAATATACTGATGCATGCTCAACAATCCAGGTAGAAAAGACTGAAGAAGTCTTTTGGATGAAAGACGAAACGCTTCTACTTTTTTGTTTGTTTTGTTTTTTGAATGTCCAGAGGACTAGACTTAACTTTTGTAGAACCTTCTTATTCTTGTTCAGAATAATATTTTTGCTTAGATGAGAAAAGGGAAGAAAACATGAGAGATGGTATTAAAAAAGATCTCTCACACCTTGTCCTAGACAGGACACGATTTGAGGCATCAAAAAAGCCTACCACAAAGCAAAGCAACATAAATAGACGGTATACATGTACATATAGACCGGTGAAGACATTAAATTTTAAGGGAAGGCCGTAGCATAGTCCAGAGCCCACCCTCTCAGCCATTGTCCAGATAAGAGGTGTTATTTATCATCAGCTCGGTTGAGGTTCCGTCACATGTCCACGGCCTTGGGGAAGGTTGGGGTGAGGAGACAGACAAAGCATATTTGTTTTTTCTAAACATGCCAGGAGGAGTTGAGATAAGTCCGCCGTCAAGGCCACAATTTGGGTCAGGCAGAACTTGCGAGTTGCTGTTTCTGTCTTTTAAAAGTCTCGCTGGTACATTTCTTTAATGGAAACTCCAAAAAGCCGAATTAATTCCTTACGCCAAAAGTCGAGCTCACATCTTTCTCCAAGATTATTCCCACCATTCACGGATGCTGCCAGAGAGTTCACAGTCCTGATAACGGCCTGCTCCAACTCTGACGCATCTCCACATAATTCAGTCTGAGTGCTGCCAAGTTTTGACACATCCACACGAATTTGTAGACAATCTAGATTTCACCAACCCAATCAGCAAAAAAAAACAATTGTCATCATGAACCCATTTAGTTTCCGTCGAGGGTCCTCCTTGCCAAACAACATCAGGACTGTGGCCTATCTGAAAGTGCTCGTGGGCAAATTTCAATGTCTTGACGTCAAATGCGTATGTATGAAGGTTTATTTGGGCCTAACTTTTTTTTATTGAACCATAGTTTGGGAACTATTTTAGAGAATCAGGGAATAATTCTTAGGGAGAAAGGCACCCTTATACACCTGGGGCCTTCTCTAAAACACATTCCTTCAAGGTAAATTAAATAAAACCTTCAGAGCAGTTTAAATAACCCTTCTATTGTAAACTTTTACACTGCATCACTTTTGGATCAAATGATAATAACAAAAAAGTATAAGTTTTTCCTCTGAATAACTGCTGTTTCGTCTGTGACACTTGTCATGTGAAACATGCTGTAAGTTTCAGACCAGGTGTACCCAGTCTGAACATCAGTTTCATGCAATAGCGCTGTGGTGAAAACATTCTCATTTTGGTAAACATATTAAACTTCTATGATGTTTTGGAGGTTTGAGGTGTTTTCATGGGTATATATATAATATTCAAATCTCTATTTCAGAGTCAGAGAGATTTATTTGTCATTTGCATCTCACGTGGTACATGTGGTGGAACGAGATTATAGTTACATACAACAATAAAATGTAAAAAATAAAAAATAAAACATTAGTAAGATCTAAGATATGAACTAAGAAAAACATCAGCTAAATAATACACTAAGCACCAATAGCATAAAACATTACATCAAACAGCAGCACGAACATGAGCATGGCTTTCAGCTCAGAAAAAATACAAGACTTCAATGGATCTTACATATGTCGTTGTTTTTGTCCTGTAATTTTTGATTTTGACTTTAATTTTTTTAGGTTTGTATTTATTGCATTATTGTGAAACACCTTCCTCTCTTATGTAAACCTCTGCAGTTTATAGGTTACAGTGTTTCTCCGTCTGCAGGTCCCTGAGTCTGTGGCGCCAACGAGCAGCAGCTGTAGCCACTTCCACTGACGAGCTCCAACAGTATGAGGCTGAAGAAATGCACCTGTCCCTGCTGGAGCATTAGATACTAACTGGTATTGATGTGCAGCCTTTTAGTGCTACGTTGAGTAAGAATTATACTCACCCGTGTTTTCCCTGTTTCTAGACGTCATCCACCTGAGACCAATCTTGGGAACTGTTTTCTCCTCCTGGTGTCTTCAAGACGAGCTTCCCCTGGAACTCCTGTGAGCTCTTGCCTCTGACCTGGAATGGTCGAGCCGCTCACCACTTGCCTGCCTAAAGTCTGACCGTGATTCTCACCATCCGCTAACAAACACCTCACTCACCCTCTGCTTCCTTTTACAGGTTTCGCAGAGCCTCTTGTAAATAAACTCACTTACCTTTTCTACAAGTTTGAGTCTGTTTCCATCTCGATCCTATCTGCTTTGGGTTATACATGCCATGATGATAGTTTGTATGTGTGCTATAGAAAGGCCACATTTAGACCAGACACTAAAGAGCTGTTCCTAGTCATTCAGAACATGTTAAAGGGTGTTCTGGGACACATTTAGGGGAGGGACATCTGAGATTGTCTTCATTGTATGTTTCCATACAATTATGAAATTATTCTCTGCATTTAACCCATCACACCTGAGATACACCCAGGTGGAGCAGTGAGCAGCTATGTAAATGTCCTTTATCCGCATTTGTTCAGATGTTTGAATGTAAATCCAATCTAAACAGCTTTAAATGGTAAATGGACTGCACTTAAATAGCACTTTTCTATCTTATCAAGATACTCAAAGCACTTTACAACACAATCTGTGCCCTCATTTACCCATTCATACAGCACTCTACAAGTTCTCTACAAAGCTAATCTGAATCTGTAGAAACTAATCAGTGCTTTATCACATTCATGCACTGATGGGACACACATCGGAGGTAATGAAGGTTCAGTGTCTTGCCCAGGGACACTTCGGCATGTGACTGCTGGTGGAATTAAACCCCCAACTCTTTCATTGGAGGACAACTGCTCTAACCACTCAACCACAGCCGTCCTAAACAACCACCTACTGATCTGATGTGATTTTGTGCCATCAGCACTAATTGCCTGGATGGGTAATTCATATTATGGATACAATAAACGACCCCCAAAATTGTAAAGAACACGATTACAATTGGGAATATCTAATGGGAAATTTGCTGAAGGAATGTTTATTTGGGCCTAAAAATTTACTGAATTAAACAGTAGCTGGCATTAAAAACTATTCCCAAGAGTAAGTTTCCTGTTGGAGTTGATTGCTCTTGAGACCAAAAATTTCCAACAATAATACTCTATCAAACAGTACATCAAATGCACCTATTTAGCAAAGTAAAATAAACAAGATAAAACGACTGCCTGAGGGTGAGCCATTGGAGTTTTTGGAGTTAAAAACTTTGTTTTTATCTGAGTTGAGCTGACACTAAACTTTGTAAAGTCACAGATACTTTGTTGTCCTTTAGTTTTCTCATAATGCATCTGTTAGGCTACATAAGACTGTCAAATCTTTAAAGCTCAGGAGAATTTGAAATCTTTTTGCTCCAAAGAAGATGCAATGTCAGTAATGTCATAAGAAATCCCCATCAACACCAGTAAAGGTCTGCATTAGCAACCAAACTAACTAAATGTGGTGCAGTTTGGAAACGAGCACTGTGGAGCAATGAAGTTAAAATAGGAACTTCCTGCCTGTGGCGCATAGAGAATGAATTCAATTAAAAATTTGAAAATTCTGCAGAAAAACATCACACAGTCTATAAAAGTTGAAGATAAAAAGAGCATGACTTCTGCATCAGTATAATAAATCAAAACATCTCAAAACCAACTGTGGGATGAAGGTTTTACCATGTCCAACTTAAACTTTAACAGAGCTCTGCATGTACAAACATACACTAACGTACACAGCATTGTTAAAGATCTTTTTCTTTGAGACATACTAATATACAGGTGTTTGTGTGAATGCATGCTGCAAACCCATGTGTGTGTGTGTGAGCGAGAGAGTATTTCAGGCATGAGTCTGTGCATACAGTGTGTACAGCTGCAAACAAGTCCCAGTAGGGTTGCAAAAGGGGCTCAGCTCTGCAGGCAGCACAGGTCTGATCAAAAGATCCCCAGGTCTCTGAAATACACAGCTCAGGCTTTACCTCTGTCGGCTTCTAGATTAGCATGCCGAGAACAAACAACACCATACAAATAGACGGATAAAAAAAACCTTGAAAAAAGAATCAGACCACCCACCCACTCTTCTTACAACCAGCACGTTAAAACGTGACAGTGTTGTTAGAGCTCTGCACACCGCTGCAAATGGGAAATAAAGTAAAGAAACAGAGGGTGCAAGAAAGAGGTGTCATAGGATTAGTCACACACGTTAACTCTAATATATAACCATCAGAGGGAACTTAAGGAAAACGTTTTCAGTGGTTTATACTGATGACATGCACTAAGTTATATCAGATGCATTGGACCACTCAGAGTAAAGTTCAATCCTTTATTCACAGGATAATAAAAACGTTGTGTCTGTGCTTCACCTTAACGTGTAAGCAGGTGTTAAATCTGTGCCCTACTTATAATAACTCACCCAGATTCTCATAAACCTTTCAGACTGCAGTTATAGTTTCTGTTTATTGGTTCATGATTTTCTGCATCTCCTTCTCAGGATGAAGAAAAGTTAAATAATCATTAAGGGATTAGAATTTACCACAAGCCCATTTCAAGTTCTAAGATAATCATATTATGTTGCTTTGAAAAAGCCTTTTTTTTAAAGTATGCCTCTCGTGAGTCTTATCCACAGTTCAAAACAAAAAGTCTTAAGTTATTCCTCTTTTTTTTATATATATATATTTGGCTTCCAAGGAGTCACATATGTTTGTATTCTTTTAAAGTGGTTTTGATAGTTCTAGTTTTCTTCAGATTTTTTAATGTTTTATTTTTTCTTCAACTTCTTCTTTTTTCACCCTTTTTCAGTCCAGCACATCTCCTTTTTCAGAATTGTGTTGTTGCTGTTTATTTATTTATTTATCATTTAACTCTGATTAAATCAAGGAATGAACCAGAGTTGTGTCCAACTCATACAGATCAAAACCTTCTGTTTGAGTTTCACTGGAACAAAAACTTTCTGTCATTAGGACTATATATCATCAGGCCTAATATGTTCCCATAAGGACAGAAAGAAAGGGAAAGGAACAGAAACACATCAAGAAAATTCACCAAAGCTGTGGATGTACTAACTGGACTTTTGTCAAGTCAGCAAGGGAATTTAAAAATCACGCCACCGAATGAAATAGTGAGAAGAACAAAAGCAAAAACACTCATCCCTCATATTTTTTGGAATATCTCAGAAACTCAGAAGGATTGTCTCCAAACACAACATTCTAGTACATTTTAATCCTAACAGGACCCTCAGATAGAGGTTGGTCCATCCCAAGGACAGAACCCCCAAACCCAAACTGAGTGGTGTGATGTCTGCAGTTCAGCGCTGCAAGGAATATTCAGATCTCTGTATTGGAGAAGTTGAACCTCTCCACAGACCCACGGCTCTACACCAGAGAACTAGCTCTTCAAGCTGTGCAGCTACACTTCAAAGATAACAGACATGTTTAGATTTTGGACATTGGGGGGTGAAGGAAGCCATTTATGTCAAACGAGGTAAGCCACTTTAAAAGAAAGGAGTAGGTCTCCGATTATGCATTTTGAAGTATTTTTAATGTTATTCATCAGAGAAGCTTGATGAGAAAAGTTGTTGTTGGATCCTTTCCTGTTACTGTGGATGTAGCCCATATACAGTTTTATTTTAGTGGACCTTTGAGTTTTGATCTGATCATGTATTATTGGATATTTGTCACCGCTGCCCTTTAATTTGCATGACATCCCAACTCGCTAAAATGCAGGAACAACTGCAGCAGAGGTCATGGGAGGACGCAGGCCCTTTCAATGAGTCTGCAAAACTACACAAAAAAAAAAAAAAAAAAGATCTGCTTAAGTCTGCCACCAAACAAGCAGCTTTTTGATTCTGTTTAATTATGACATAGTTAAATATTCTATACGTGCTTTTTTCCCCCTCTGTGCTTAAGTTGAGGAATGCAAAACTGCAGCCCTCCGTCGGCTCTCAGATGAGGCTCGTCAATTAGAGCTCAGGCCAAAAGCACGGCATGTTAATTTGCTGTAAAATATTCCTCCTCCAGCACTAATTAGGTGCTAGCTGCGGTTGAGTAGTGCTGTTCACCGTGTGAGAGGAGCCTGTGCTGCACAGCAGTCCCTCGGTATCGTTTGGCTGACCAAAGCAGCCACGATAACGGGGAATTATTTTAATTAACCAGAGCCGCCTTCTGCAGCTAACGAGCCTAGTTAAAGCTAACCCGACATCTTGCAACAGCATGCAGGTTTTTGGGTGTAGATCTGTGGATCTTATACATGAAACTAAATGTGTTTCTACATATATTGCATACTAAAAACCAAAGTAGTGTGAGTGCACAGTACTTTAACTACACTGCATGAATGTCTTATTTAGAGTAAAAACATGCTGTTGTGTATAAATTATCAGCCAAATCCTATCACTACTCATTGCTCAAGATCTTTGCTTAAAATGTTGGCATTAACTATTAAAATCCACTTTGGCTGTTAGCAAAACATCTCATGAATCAGTAAAAAAAATAGCGCAACTCTCAGAAAGTAAATATTAAATGGAGCACCAAAACTCAGTCAACCTACGTACTTTCCACTGTACATGTCGCTCTGCCATATGAGTCACATCAGTCCAAATATGTCTAATAAAGTGGAAAATAACATAAATAATTTGATTCACCGTATAAGTCGTATCTATTACTGTATGTGTCACCGCTGACGCGTCGCGTTTGTTACGCGTCACCGCTGACCACCCAGTAACGTGGCTATTGAGCAAAATTTGGTTTGCTAGTACCACAGTCGCTGAGTCCAACTCGCAAGACCTCACAATTTTCCATGAGATCTCACATAATATGATTTACAAGGTTTGACTAAAATGGTTGTAACACCATCATTTTTCAATATAAGATGATTGTAGACTAAAATTCAGATGTGAAAGACAGCAGGTGAAATGCTTTCATTCAGGAAATGTCCTTTAGTTTAGGTAAAACTGATCAACGACAGTGTCCATAACAATATTGTTTATGTCCTAAAATCATTGAGTCCATGTCCATAAAACAGATGAAGCATCTCCTGTCTGAATATGACATAAAGATGTGTTTTTTTTCTTCTCTCTCTGTCAGGTTGAGTCAGAGTAAGAAAAGAGGAGGGTTTGAAACTCTGCCCAGCCTCCTGCACAGAGCAGCAGAGGAGGGAAGCAGCACACGCGTTGGCCCTCATTGTGGTTATTCGTCTTCAGTTGTGTGATGGTGACATTTGCTCCAGTCTGAAACACATTCATCTCAACCTCCAAACCACCTGCATGCTGAGAACTGCTGGCTATCACATCTCCCTTTACAAAAATAACTCAGCCACACGCAGGTGATGCTTGTTGTATCCCTGAAATCTGTGGCATTCAAAGAGCTTGGCTTAGGTTTAGGCTCAGGTGCTAACCGAGCTTCCAGGTGACGGTGTGTTTTATGTGCAAATGATGTATGTTTTTGTAATCCCATCCGCCTGGAAATGCGGCGGTATCTGCAATCTGGCAACTGACACAGGAGATCAGGTGGTGTCATGTTGATGAGGCAATCACCACCAGGACAGTTAACCAACAGCTCTGAGACTCTGCACACCACCCTCATGTCCACTCAGGCACACTGCAGATGTCTAACCTCAAACCAGTGACCCGGGCATGCGCTGAAACTGCTCTCATTACCTTTACACATGAGCCGAACTTCAAATTAGTTAGAATGGCATATTCATTAGGTGGCCTGAATTTATCCCCTAAAACTCACTAATTTGAAACACTGCACTTCATCTGCACATCACACATCTTACCATCATACTTAGCCTCTCATCTAAAAGCAAGTGATGCCGGTGGCGGAGAGTGTCAAGGTCATTTAGAAGAGCCGAAGGTGTATGTGATGTGAATTCACTCCCCGGATTGATTCCTCCTGTATGTCTTAATGATCAAACCCTGGTGGATTTAAAGGATAGTCAGGCGTCTTAATGAGAATTTGGAGGATACTGGTGTACAGGGAAATGAGATCGTGTAGGTACATACTGTTACAGCAGAGAAGGCCGAACGAGAAACTCTTTCATGGTCTAAACTGCAGATCATGTTCAAGGCGAGAAGAAAAAACAATTACTTTTAGTAATATTTACCATGCAACTTTATTGAGCCATTCCTGTTTTTTATACTTGCTTTAAAGGCGTTAGATATTTTGGTACTCTTTGTTTTGAAGAACAGTTTTCCAGACTTAATTTTTTTATTGAACATCAATATTTTTAAAGGAATATTTTCTTGTTTTATATGTTAAAGTACTAAATACTTTGCCTGCGAGTCATACAAGCACATAAAAGGCACACATTTCTCAAGGATGATATTTTTTGTTTTTTCACATGCCAACATAGCAAATGAAATGAATGATTCTGGATCATATTTGTCAACAGTATTTTCAAAGCAACTCAATAACTTTTTAAATGTTAAAGTTACAGCCATATGTAGATTATATTGTTGGCAGGTACAAAATTATATGTGCACAAGAGATACTTTCTCATAAAGTTTTATCCAATAACTTATCATAATGATTCAAAGAGAGATCGTTCAGGGCCTGTGTAAGGTCTTTGCTGGACTTTTTGTGGGAGTTCTGCTCTGCCAGCTCCTGCTCCCATAGTCAGACTCTAATTAGATACACCTGTGACCCTGTGACTTGATGAATATGAGGAGTATAAGAGGCCTCAGAAGACCCTCAGCCAGTGCTGGAGCATTACCTGCCATCGGTAATCTTGTCCTAGCCCTCTACTTGTGGTCAAAGCTACTGTATATTAATGACTTGTGCTTTTTTTCATGTTACCTTTGATGTCCTGTTTTCCTGAATCCTCCTCTGAGGATCTCAAGCTCTTCTGTGCCTCATGCCTCCACACCTTCCTACCACTTGTTTTTCACATGCACCTCTTTCACCTGGAACCATATGGGTCAAATCTCCCCATGCATGACCTCAACCACCAATGTGAGAGAACTGCAATATCATGATCACCCTTGACGTCCAAGACTTTAACCCTCTCTGCTCCTCAGGGTTCCAGGCCCTCCCCTGGCTTTTTGCATATATCTCACCTTGTAAATAAACACTGCGAACCGATTCAGGATCTTGGTCTCTTTTCATTCAACCTTTATTTAAACAGATAAACCACAATGAGCCTCGAAGACTCATTTACAAGTGAGACCTGTTTGGACGGACAAAAACAGCGGTTAACTGGACACATGTAGGAGCTGGAGGCGAAAAAAATTCCTATCAGACTCTTTTTTTTTTCTTGCCTGAGAAAAAAAACTCTAATATTAAAAAAACACCTCGCACAAACAGCACATAGTGACGTAAACATTCTGCAAACAGAGACGAGAGCGGTCAGCAATGTTTATACATGCTCTCGAGGTCACTGTAAGAGTTCTGATAGGATGTAATAATCAGTCAATGTCCTCCGGTGAGATCCATAAAAATTCTTGAGGTATGTCGAGGAATTGCCAAGAATAATGACTATGAGAATCCAAGAGTCCTGAAATGATGACACAAAGTTAATTCAGCTGGTTCCATTGGGTTATCAGTTGGAAATTCCTCAGGGAGGGGGTGGTGAGCGTCAGATCACATTTTCTCCAGGCGAATTCAGATAAGGTGGCCTTCAAGGCCAGCCAAGGGAGCCAAATTCAGATAAACACACAGTTGTTTTGGGGACAGGCAGAACTTAATGACATCTACCTTCAGTCTGTGTCGGTCGACTCAGTTCCAAAATGTCCAAATTACATGGCCACACCAATGGAACATGACTGAGGAAAATTCCCAAGATCTGATCCATTTAACCCAAATCATTTGAGTCTGGGTACTCGAGACATGAACCAAGCCATCATAAAGGCAAGCAGCGTGATCGGGTCCAAATTTGCTGCTGACGACTTCCTTGATTATAGATAAAACCAGCAACCAGCCGAATCCAAAAAAGCAGGAACCAGCTGTTCTCATTGGTCCTTATATCTGGGTAAAACTGCCATCATCACACTTTGTTTTATTTTTTTTATTTTCAGGTACCATTAATTATATTGTAACTCTTGAAAACCAATGTTCTTCAAATATTTTCTCTCTTTCACTTTTTTATTAATCTTTTCAAGGATGTTCTGCTCATCAGGCTGAGATTTGGCAAGTCTTTGGCTAATAGTTTGTTGGGAATGACCTTTTTCATGCAAAAATGTATTATGCATGCAAACTTTAATTTTGTGAACATTATTTTTAATCAATTTAACATACAAATGTGAACGTGGGGTAACTGAGTGGTTGAAGAATTAGCACAGACTTATAAGCGAAGACAAAAAAAAAACTGTCATTTGAACAAAAGTACATGTCACAGTTTATATATAGGACCCAGGAATTTAGACTGACTTGAGGAACTTGAGTAAAAAGTTGAAACATTTAAACAAAACAGAAGAATGACATGGCAGCAACAAAAAAAAGCAAAATCTGAGAAGTCATGGAGGAGACACGGACATGGCATGAAGAACACTCAATGCCTGACTGAAGGTGTTGTGAAAAGCTAAGACAAAGGCTGATGAGCGAAGTGAACACACACTGGCAAAATGACAACTGGGAACAGGTGAGAGTGGGCAGGGCAGGAGCTGAGGAGCAAAAACAGACTGAGGAGAAGTGAACTGATGGCATCAGGGACACTGGAAACAACTGAAATCCATAAAAAACAACATGAAACAATTAAAGGAAACCAATCTAAAATAACAAAAAAGGTAAAGGTACAACAAAAACCCTAAAAAAAAAAAAACAGATGAAAAACTTAAGGTTTTGCATAAAGCAGGTATCCAGATATAAAAATCTAACAAACACAAAGCATAAATACACCATAGCCTGACAAAAGTAAAAACAAGAATTGTACAATGACCAAAGGATAACCTGGGATTATAAATATAAAGTTGCTTCATTAAGTTGTTTGTTGTGTGCTGCCAAGAGTTTCCATCTCCAGGGTTAGCATTGCTGCTTCACAACAAAAATGTTCTGGGTTCAATGCCTCAGTTGGACTTGGGGTCTTTTTGTGTGGAGTTTACATGTTCTCCTTGTGTTTGCATGGCCTGCTTGAAGGTTGTGGTTTAAGGGGTGATTGTTTCATGCATCTGTTGCTGAGAACACCATCACGTACACTGTTGGTTGTTTCTTTGATCCACAACAAACTGAATATAAATATTAAATAATTGTAATAAAACTTCTCACCGTTTTACATCTTTGTTGCTTTCTTATGAAATTTCACTGTTGCTGCTTCTATACCAAATAGGCCGCCATTATTATTATTTTTCTACAGGGGCTATCAAACCAATCATTGCATTTTTATTTTCAGTAGTTATTGTTTGGAGCTAGAATTGTAACAAACATATATTTTATGGCAACCTCTCTTTTTAGCGCTGCATCGTAATTAGTCTTACGACAGTAAATTAGCTTATTGATCTTGTAAACAGTTGACATCAAAAATTCTTCTGAGTACCACTAGAGGGATCCTGAAAACCATCAGTGGTACTTGTACCACAGTTTGACAACCTTAGCTATAAAATACAGAAATACTTCTCTGATATAATGTAACAAAGGATGTTTGGTGGTCATAATTATTATACAGATTTGTCATAACCTGCACGTGTTGAGATGTTGCACATTTGCAAATTGAAAACATATTAACTTCCTTATCTTCACACAGGGATTATAAATCTCAAGCTTGGAACCACTGTGACATAAAGCTTTGCCAAGAAGCTTTGTGGGATTGCACATCCAAATAGTTTTAAATTTAGCATCATGAGGTCATTGTCTTAGTAAGAAGCAAACCATGAAAACGTTGTGTGTAGGAGCATAGAGTTATTCCGATTTATCATAATTTAAAAGTGAAAATTAGCAACTATCAAGCTGCAGTAGGCACATCTGGGTAAATAATAAGTTAAACTATAGCAAAAATGGCTCGAATGTATTACTGATTATATTTTTTGAGTAACTGATCATTTTAGTGATGGTCAAACTATTTTAAAAAGTATGACTCTTTCTTGTTTATATATATATATATATATTCTAGGGAGTGCAGCATTTTAAACTATTGTTAACACCATTTTACTTTTATTGGAAGTTCTGTCAACTATTCCAGATGTTTAGAGTGCTGAGAATATACATATACAGTCTATCTATCTATCTATCTATCTATCTATCTATCTATCTATCTATCTATCTATCTATCTATCTATCTATCTATCTATCTATCTATCTATCTATCTATCTATCTATCTATCTATCTATCTATCTATCTATCTATCTATCTATCTATCTATCTATCTATCTATCTATCTATCTATCTATCTATCTATCTGTCTGTCTGTCTGTCTGTCTGTCTGTCTGTCTGTCTGTCTGTCT